>NC_081427.1:32517371-32829507 GCF_949786415.1 Peromyscus eremicus | reverse complement strand
GTGAACAATGCAAGTCGTTCATTCGTGTTACAGTAGAAACAGATGGTAGAGTTAAAAGGGAATGTTAGTATTAAGTCAAGGAGGTAAGAACCTAAGCAAGGAGCTTGCAATTGAGTATGAGATAACCAAGAGTACTTGGTAAGAGTCAGACAGGCTCTGAAAAGAAAAGGCAAGTGTCCGCAGGCCGGCTGTCTAGCCCCATCCTGTCCTTCCAGGAGCTATATGCTTAACAATATTGCTCTTTTACATATTCTTGTTGATAATGCAGCTTATCGTAACACACTAAGTAAGGATGGCTTCTAAGAAAGCCTCCATCTAGTTCAGGAAAGAGACTCCGGCCCATCCCAGAGACACAGCATTAATTAAGATTGAGAACTATTATGGCTATTTGTCAGTACTGCAAACAAAAAGACCTTAATACAATTAACAGTACTTGAAACCCCTGCGAGGTCAGATGCTAACAATGCTGAACAAGTAACTAACAGTGAGCAGGCAGTCAAAACCAATACTAAAAAAGCAGGAGTCAGAGATGGACACCGGGTTGAAGTGAGGAGCAGAGGAGGTAGTCCTTCAGCCACGCCTAACTGAGTGGGCACCACAGCCCGTCAACGGCACATAGTCATGTAGTGTGTGGGCCTGCCATTGGCAGACAATTAACCAACCTCAGAGGAGATTACCCCAGCCTTTGTCTAATTTCTACCAGTGATAAACACACACACACACACACACACACACACACACACACACACACACCCCAAAAAAACCTCCTAGACAGATGAGTGTGACAGCCCTTTCCTCCCTTGGGAACCCCTCCTGTTCTCAGCAGTTTCTCCTGGCTCTCAGTATTTCAGTTTCCCTTCATTGACCACATTTCCTTAGTATTTTTTAAGACAGGTTGCATTCCACTTTGCTCACGTTCATGCCAGTCCATTCTTTTAATTATCATTGGCATGAGACCATGAACATGGGAGCTGCTGCCTCAGGTTGATCTTTGGTGACTAAGGCATAATGGACACTCTAGGTCCTTAGAACCAGCACAGTTAGACCAAGGAAGGTCCTGCCGTGCTCAGAACCCTGCATCCAAATGATATCTGTATGCTTTCAAAACTGATTAACTGCCTTACGCTCTACCGTGAGTAAAATAAACTTCCCTTCGGTGCCTGAAATTCTTGTATCTGCTTATAGGAGCATTAGGGTCGCTGTAGTGATGTGGAAAGGAAAGAAATCCCCTGTCAGGCTTGGCCATTGGCCGGAACCAGCTCAGGCTTTCTTACTACCTAAGATGCTACTGGAACACAGATAGGCTTGGTTCTGTAGTAAAAACAACATAATTAGATATTTGCAGTGGCTAAACTTCTGAGTATAAGATATTAAAAATGCAAGCAGAAACATTTTAATATATAATTCTAATTTCTAACAGGATACAATTTGTGTTATAACTCTCTGGATATGGGAATAAAAGAACCCTGTACCACTTCCCACAGCTAAGCAATCGGGATAGGATCATAGAGTGGAAGACATCAGGATAGACCATTGTTGCCCAGAGATCTGGGAAGGGTCTCAGGCCTGACCACAATGCAAATCAAAAGATATCTTGAAACCTTTTGACCACTCTGCTGAACTGGACTCCTAGGAGCAGTGGTCACAGACTTGCCTTCTCTGGAATTGGCAGGTGGTGAGGGGAGTTACAAAAGGAAGGAAATTAGGTGGTTCTGTGTAACTCCCTAAGAACTTCAAGCAAGGGACAGAAGAGATAGCCTTGATGGGGTCGTATCAGTGCTTAACTTTATCAAAAAAAGTCAGCCTAATGTAACATAATGGAATTCTCATGACCTATTGACTCTGTTAAATCAATATCTGAATTATTCCTAAGTCAGTGTGTGACCAATTGCTTTCTTATTATTCATACATTAGACTCCAGCTTCTTGGGATTCCAAATCTCTTAGCAATAACTTAGCAGCAACCCTACAATGTCTCATTGTTTGCCAGTGAGAGTCATCTTCATGTGACTCTACCCAAGTTCATTATTAATTCTTTTTCTATTCCTTCTGGCTGTTTTCTCCCTTCTCTATAGCTACTCTAAAGTTTTGAATTTCTCATGGTACAAAAAACAGACAGATGAGTAAGAAGGGGCATTTCCTTGACTGAATCTTGTTTTCTACATGAGCACTAAGCAAAGAGCAGCCCTTTATCACTACCCACTTCTAAAAATATTTGAGTTTAGTGTTGCTGGTAGGTTCCACTCCATCAGCAGAAGGCTCTTGCTTTTCAAGTGCGAAATTATACACAATATAGTTTTGTTTTAGAAATGAAGTCTATTATAAAGGCAATGGAAGCCTGAGTTGAACCAACAAAGAATCAACTATCCAATAGCTTGAGTGAAAATGAAAATGCATTGAAACTCTTCACATTGCCCATGTCTGAGCACGAACTAGGAAAATAATCAGGGCTCAAGTTGTTTGCCACAGGAAAGTTTTCTCAGGTATAAAACTTATCTATACATTATATTCACTTAATATATAGTTATTAAGTAACACACCTGCGGAATACAAAGAACATGGGGTTCTGATCCTGGGTAGTTTTTCAGCTTGTCATTTGGCAAGGTATAGCTTCGATTAATTAATCTTTCTACATTCAGCTGAGGCTTCTTACAGGTCACAGAAGCTTAGAATCTAAAGTCGGTTCTTGGGAAGTTTTTGTTTGTTTGTTTGCTTGTTTGTTTTTAAGGCATGATGAAGAAAAGAGTTCATGACAAGAGTAAAGGAGGTGAAATTCAACCCA
Source organism: Peromyscus eremicus (assembly GCF_949786415.1). NCBI lineage: Eukaryota > Metazoa > Chordata > Mammalia > Rodentia > Cricetidae > Peromyscus > Peromyscus eremicus. The sequence goes on along the minus strand of NC_081427.1, from coordinate 32,826,726 downwards.
TAGTAAACATCACATTTCACAAGTTAACCTGCGGCACAGGGGTGTGAGCCGAGATCTATTTTGCAAATTTGTCATCTTCTGACACTAACTGACTAGCACTGCCTTCTTTGGACATTTTTAGCAGACGCAAAGGAGGATAAGAATTACTTTACCTGATGGTTTACCTGGGATTTCTCATCATGGCCCACTTTGTGCCTACTATACCTTCCACAACCATTACCAAGTGACAGCAATGCTTTTTTTTTCTTTCTCAATTTTTCTGTGATAAATGTTACCATAGGCCGGGCGGTGGTGGCGCACGCCTTTAATCCCAGCACTCGGGAGGCAGAGCCAGGCGGATCTCTGTGAGTTCGAGGCCAGCCTGGGCTACCAAGTGAGTTCCAGGAGAGGCACAAAGCTACACAGAGAAACCCTGTCTCGAAAAACCAAAAAAAAAAAAAAAAAAAAAATGTTACCATAGAAAACTGTTTCAATGTAATTTTTCATCTTTGTTAGAAAATTTTGTCACATGTTCTTTTTTTTTCCATATTGTAAAGATTCTAAGTCAGGGAATATTTCACATGTAGTCGGATATGATGTAATTATCTGGCTAAAGTGTTTTGTAGCAAGTAGAGCATCTGCTTATATACTTTGTCATTTACAGCAAGTTTAGAAAAATGATGGGGGTTCTTGGAATGATATAAAACACACTATAATTTTATTTCGTTAGGACAGAAGGAAATAAGTTACAGGTCAGGATTCCCATGCAGGGCTTCTGAATTTTAGAAATTCTTTGCTGATTTTCAGAGGAGAAACCAGGATTCATGAGTGTTAAATGACACAGAGGTAACAATTGGGTTCTAATTTTATGGAACTGACTTCAAAAAGACTTGGAGCATCTATGGGCATGAGCACAAATGTTCCAGGAACTGGGAGCAGTTACACCATGGTATTGATGTGAAGACAGGAGCACAGAGGCAGACTACACCTGGAAAATTAGAGCTAAGGACCTGGGTTCCAGGGTAAGGGGAAGAGAATTTGCTGATAAATAATGGAGCATTGGTGATGTCTCTTTGAACGAGTAATCTAAAAAGCTTGCTATCCAAAATTCGGACCTGTAACTGGGGAGTACAGATAAATATGGGGAAAAAAGAGAGGGTAAAATAGCAATAAGGATGTCTGAAAAACTCATAAGAAACCATACTACCTAAAAACACATAACACAAGTAAGTTGGTATAAAAATGCACACACACACACACACACACACACACACACACACACACACACACACCTCAATTAATAAGAAAAAGAGGCCATGAATTTGAAAGAGTATATGAGAGGGTTGAAGGGAACAAAGGGAAAGAGGAGATGTTATAACCATAATCTCAAAAACTGAGAGAATTAACAAAAAAAAACTAGATAAAACTTAAGTGTAGCTTCTTTGAAACAAAAAGGAGTTAAAAGATACAGTTAAAATCCTCAGGTGCCCCCTACTGGTAAGAAAAGGGGATACAAGAGGAAAAGAATATTTCATCACTGTTTCTATGTAGCTATGATAAAGCAAAGGAAGAGATATGCTTACTCTAAATGAAATGATCCTCAAAATATATTCAATCAATGCTATTCAATGATTGGGAATGCTATTCCCTACACCATGGACAGCATGCAATAAAAATTCAGGTAGAAGACTGAGAATGAAAAAAAATTCTTTTCTAATGTTTAAAGAAGAGTCAGGATCTGAAGGAAGGAAAATAAGAGTATAAAGCTTCCTTTAAAACATCTTAAAATTCTACAAATGGTATTGAAATACTTGGTATCTTTTCACTTCAATTGGCTCTCACAATAAACCTGAATAAGTCTGTAGTTTCAGTTCATTGCCTAGACACAGGAAGCAAACACCAGAGGCTATATGAAGAGTCAATCAGTGCTCTCCCCAAAGATCAGCCCACATTCCTTACAACTCTCAAATCCATCTGCTAATTTTGGTAAGACAGTGACTCCTCCAGATGATGAGTGAGCAGTGAAGAGGATCCTCAGTTTCCCTACATGTGATCAGAGGGCTATGACCAGGCACCAAAATAAAAAGGAACTGAACAGAAAACAACCACAAGACAGAGGGCTGGTTTCCTCCTCCTACAGCCCAGGGTGAGACACAGCCCTGAGAGGCAGTCATGGAGAACAGTAGGGCCCACTCATAATAAGCCTGAAATTTCAGGAAATGGAGTCCGGCTCAGACAGTGAGGCTCACATGGAAATCCATCCTCAGGGAATGGAAGCCGAGAGTGTAAGCTGAAAATAACCCTGGCGCTGGATAGCCCAAAGCTGAAAGAGCTATGCTGAAGGGATCACAATATCTGCTCTCAAGTGCTGTGGATATCGCTCTGTATGCTGTGAATGTGTGGCTCTGATTGGTTAATAAATAAAGTGCTGATTGGCCAGTAGCCAGGTAGGAAATATAGGCAGGATAAGCAGAGAAGAGAATTCTGGGAAGAGGAAGGCTGAGTCAGGAGTCGCCAGCCAGACACAGAGGAAGCAAGATGTAAGGCAAAACAGAAAAGGTACCAAACCACGTGGCTAAACATAAATAAGAATTATGGGTTAATTTAAGATGTAAGATCTAGCTAGCAAGAAGCCTGAGCCATTGGGCCATACAGTTTTAATTAATATAAGCCTCTGTGTGTTTATTTGGGTCTGAGCAGTGTGGGCCCAGGCGGGAATGGAGAAAACTCCAGCTATAAATGGCGCCCAAAGGCTTGAGTTTCCACCAATCAATTTAAAGTAGACCAAAGTTCTTAAAACAAGACCTCAAACTTTGAAGCTGCTGTAAAACATGAGTAAAATATTCCACAACATAGATATAGCAAGGACTTTCTGGAAAAGACTCCAATAGTCAAGGTATCAGTCCCAAGAACTGGCCAATACGATTTTGTGAAATTAAATCTTGTGCCCAGAAATGAGATAACCACCAAAGTAAAGAGAAGAGGAGGAGGAGAAGGAGAAGAAAAAGAAGTTGCCACTTACACATCAGACAGAAGATTAAATAGTCACAATATACAAAGAACTACAAAGATGAACTACTAGGACTGGTGGGGTAGCTCAGTGGGTGGGTGCCGCCAAGGCTGATGATCTGAATTGGATCCACTGGATCCCTGCAGTAGAAGGAAGAACCAACTCCAGCAAGTTGTTCTCTGATCTTCACATGCCAAGGCTAAGAGCTCGGAAAAAAGAAACGTTTTCAAATATTCATAATTAGATGAACTAGTTAGGGTGCATATTACCATGTTGTCTAAAAATAAAATTAAATCATACTTCACATGATGAATACTGTGGTCATTACAGATTTTCCCTAAACCAGAAACTAATGAGGAATCTTCAAGGAGATTAATACTGCTTTCTGCTGTCCAGGAAACAGTAATTGTTAGGTTATTTAAAGTTCCCTCTCTACTTTGGGAGGGTGTTTGTTGTTCAAATTTCTAAAGGTCTTATAATAAAAAACCCTGAGCCAGATATTGGGGTGAAAGCTGAAAGATCAGAGAAACAGAACAAGCCACAGCTAACCTCACCTCACCAACTCCTCAGCCAATCCTGTTTCCATGAATCCTCAGACTGAAAGCCTCTGAGTCCTCACCCGAAAGGCCTCAGCCAAAAAGAGCCTTTAGTTCTTGTCTCCTCACTCCTTATATACCTTTCTCTGCCCTGCCATATTACTTCTTGGAATTAAAGGTGTGTATTTCCCAAGCAAAGGCATGAGATTTCAAGTACTGGGATTAAAAATGTGTGCCACCACTGCCTGGCTCTGTTTCTCTCCTAGACTGAGTCAATCACATGTAGTCCGGGGTGGCTTTGAACTCACAGAGATCCAGACAGATCTCTGCCTCCCAAGTACTAGAATTAAAGGTGTGTGCCACCACTGCCTGACCTCTATGTCTAATCTAGTGGCTGGCTCTGTCCTCTGATCCTCAGGCAAGCTTTATTAGGATATGCAATATATCACCACAGATTCTGTATATAGTAAAATGCAGTTTACTTTACCAGAGTGCATATATTATTGCACAACTAATATGGTTACTTTAGCAAGTATTTCTGAGTTACAGATTATGATTTTTATTCTTTCTATAATTTTACTTTTACTTTTTAATTAAGAGTATAACGACATCATTTCTCCCCTTCGCTTTACTCCCTCTAACTCCTTCCATGCCCCCCACTTTCTCTCAAATTTCATGGCTTCTTCTTCTTTGCTATTGCCATATATATATACATAAATATATACATACAATCTGCTGAGTTATTGCTACATATAACACATAAATCCAGCCTGTGGAGTCTGTTCAGAGTTGTTTGTACCACTGAAATTGTATAACCAATTAAGGTTCTCATCTTGGGGAAAATTAATTCCACCTCTCTTAGCAGCCATTAATTGCCTGTAAGTCTTCATCTAGGTGTAGAGCCCTTATGACATTTCCCCCATCCCCGTTGCTATATCAGGTCATGTTGTCATTGTTCAAGTCTTGTTTAGGCAACCATGTTGTTGAGATTTCAATAGGTGTAGATTCCTTGTCATATGCAGGAGACATCATGGCACAACAGACATTCTGGTCCTCTGTCTCTTACAATCCCCTTCCCCATCTCCTCTGTGTTTCTTGAGCCTTAGATGCAGGAGCTCTGTTGTAGATGTATACATTGAGCACTATATATATATATATATATATATATATATATATATATATATATATATATATATATATATATATCAGTTCCTGTCTATATTTTGATCAGATCTTGCTTTCTGTAATGGTCTCTGACTGTTGCAAAGAGAAGCTTCTTTGATGAGGAGTGAGAACTACGCTTACCTGTGGGTAGAGGGATAAATATTTAGTATGCAGCTAAATATTTATGATCTATGAAATGAAGGCTGAGGGTTCTCCTCCAAGATCCATGACATGATTAGCATCAGGTAGTTGGCTAGGTTTCCAGCACCAGGAATGACATCCGTGCTGTTGAGCAGCCTGAAGTACAATTAGACAGCTGTTGGTTACCTCAAAGATATGAGAGCCACTATTGCACTTTCAGGGATATTTTGACATATTGGTCATTGTTGTGATTCATAGAAGTCACTGATGGGAACAGCTATTGGTTGTTTCCCTCCCTTGGCAACTTACATAATGCCTCCCAAAGCTATGAAAGCTAGTCCTCAGAGAGGAGACTTTCAGGTCAGTTCCAGCTTGAATCCTTTGTATGAGGTGCATGGTGTCTTCAGAAATATAGACTTACCTTCAACCTTTGGAAGGCAACCAAAGTCAATAGCCTATGTTGTTTTGAGACTTTCTTGGACTCCTCTGACCAACACCTTTAAAGTGGCTTTCTCATGTTTGGTGGGTGTTAAGAGTTTTTGTTAGATGGTCCAATTGCTCTTGTAGGGAGCATTGTTGGCCAAGTGTTGGCCAAATCCATCTAAATTATATACCTTTATATATGTAAACTTGTATTATTATATGTAATTTTAGCTAAATAAAAGTAACATGACTCCTTATGGCTGTTTCAAAAATCCATTTCTTTACGTTTGATCCTCTCTCCTTCCCTCTCTTTCTGTATCCCTCTGTTTCTGTATGAACCTCCCTCCCCAACTCAAACAAAGGATTCTCATTCCTGGTACTGAGGTTTTTGTCAGATAGTCTATGGCTCTTGTGGGGAGGATGTTATCACTCCAAGTGGCATAACTTCATTGAAGTGTGTGTGTGTGTGTGTGTGTGTGTGTGTGTGTGTGTGGTTGTAAGTAAATAGAAAATGATGATGCTCTACAGCATTTTCAAACATTAATAGTGTTGTTTTCCTTCCTCTTTTCTTTTGTATTGACCTCCCTTCCTCCTTCCTGACCAATTAACACTTCCACCATTTTTCCCATTTTCCATTTCAGATTGTGTATATCCTGCTCTAGCCCTCTCTAACATGCCTCCCCCACAGTCCCGTGTCACTTTCCTGGTCTAATAGTCGAAATAGTCACTCACAGTATGACCATAGGTCAACCTGATTTACACAGTTCCTAGGTTGCGGTGTCACCTCTCAGGTGACTCTACGCTGTGTCAAAATAGCAATTAAGATTAACCATGACAATGAGTTTGAGGCCAGCCTGGGCCACTTTCAAATCTCTATTTCTGTTTAGTGTAGTGTTCTGTGTGGTAAACAGCCAAGAATGTGTACACAGAATGTGTCCAGAGAAAATTTTGAAGTCTTGCTTTTTTTGTTGGATTTTGTTGAATTTTGACTAGTAGGAAATCCGAGACTACTTCAGATGGTGTAGTAGTTTGTATACCAGGTGATGTACAAGAGTGTCCCAGAGCTCACATAAGGTAGAATTCATGGCTTTGTGAAAGTCTCACAAAGGGGAACTGTATCACCGCACAATCCCCTCAGATGGTTCTATAGTTGGCACCAAAAACCACTGGTGGGATTTCAGTTCCTGTTTGTTACTTTTTCTAGACTGTTAAAAGCATACAGCTATTTATGTTTATGACTCAATAAATTTTGATAGCTAGTATTCTAACATATTGGGTGTATTTCTATATCCTATTGGGAAGCATTTGGAATCATTGATGATCATGAATAAAGCCACTATAAACACACAAAGAGATGTGGGATGCACTGAAAAGAGTGTCTAAGCAGTGTCTGGAGTAATACTCACAGCATTGGATATAGAGTTTAGGGGAAAAAATGTCTAAGAATTAACCATTTAAGCTTTCAAGTTAGGAAATAGAAAAAAATAAATCTAAAGGAAGACTATAAATTAGACTGTAAGTCAGTGGATGTGAAAAAAAATGCAGACTGGGTATATGGCTTACTGAGTCACATACTTGCTTTTCTGTTGTGAGAATCTGTGTTCAAGTCCACAGAATGCAGGTAAACCTGGGTACAGAAGAGCATGTTTGTAATCCCAGTGCCTACAGCAAGATTTCAGACAGAGAGAGGAAAATTCCTGGATGCTCACAAACCAGCTGACCCAAGGTTGTCCTCTCTATATATACATGCCATTGAACATGCATGCAATAGACACAGATGTTCACACACACACACACACACACACACACACACACACACAACAAAAATCTGATTCTTTGACAAAATTAATAAAATCAATAAATCTATTAGTTGCTTCATTTTTCTTAGCCAGACTAAATACATGAGTGAGAAAGGGGGACAGGAAAAGACAGAAATCACATAATCACACCCTGTGGATATTGAAAGGATAAGAGAAACATTATAAACAACTCTATGCCCATACATAGGTAGCCTATGAAGTGTCCCAGTTCCTTAGAAGACATATATGCCAAAGTTCATATAAAAAATACTTTAAAAAATGAACAGAAATTAAAACATGGTATTACATTCCTGTAGTCTTAGCACACAGCAGGAGAGGAAGGTAATCATATGTTTGAGCCCTTAACTACATTAGAAGTCCAGGTCTGTGGTGATTATTGTGTCCCCCCAAATACTGTGTCTCCCAATAAAATTTACTTGAAGATCAGAGGAAAAAGCCAGCCACTATATTAGCATAGCAGTCAGACAATGGTAGCACACACCTTTAATCCTATCACTTGGGAGGCAGGGATCTGTCTGGGTCTCTGTGAGTTCAAGGCCACACTGGGGAACAGAGCTAAGCATGGTGACACACACCTTTAATCCCAGCACTAACCATAGAGGTCTGGAGGTCTGTACAGACAGACAGGAAGTGACAGAGCTGGGAAGAAAGAGGAAGTGATGTAGCTGGGCTGAGAGAGCAAATGAGTGAGCAGAACAGAAAGAAATATAGGTATGGGTATATAGGAAGTAGCTCTTTTTTGGAGAATGAGGTGTCGGTGAGATGAGGGTAACTTGTGGCTTTTCCTATTCCTCAGATCTCTCTCAGGCTTTAACCCCAATTTCTGGCTTTGAGATTTTATTTAATAAGATCTTTTAAGATTCGTCAACACAGGTCTCAACAAAATTCAATCAATAACTTTATAAAACAGAAGTACGGCTGAGTGGTGGTGGCACACTCCTTTAATCCCAGCACTGGGGAGGCAGAGCCAGGCGGATCTCTGTGAATTCGAGGCCAGCCTGGGCTACCAAGTGAGTTCCAGGACAGGCTCCAAAGCTACACAGAGAAACCCTGTCTCAGAAGGAGGAGGAGGAGGAGGAGGAGGAGGAGGAGGAGGAGGAGGAGGAGGAGGAGAGAAGAAGAAGAAGAAGAAGAAGAAGAAGAAGAAGAAGAAGAAGAAGAAGAAGAAGAAGAAGAAGAAGAAGAAGGCTGGACTTTATCCAGTGGTGAATTCTCTCAAAGATTTAATGAATAAATTATATTTATTTTCTATAGTTTCTTTTAGAATAGAAAAGCAGACAGAATGTTTCCTGCTTCTTTCTATAATCCAACATTTTCCAAAACCCTGAAATGGCATTTCAAGAAAAGCAAACTATACACCAATATGTCTCATGAATATTGATGTGAAAGTCCTCAGTAAAATATTGTCAAGCTCAAGCCAACAATGTATAAAAGAAATATATACTACAACCAAATGGAATTTATTCCAAGTACAAGACTGGCTCAACACCCAAAGCCAACTGATATATCCATCATATCAACAGGTCAAATAAAAAAAATCTCATAATCATAGCTTATTCAGGAAAAGAATTGTGCTGTGGAATAATCCTCTTGTACATTGTAAAGATTTGTCACTCAAATCGGTTTAATAAAATGCTGATTGGCCAGTAGCCAGGCAGGAATATAGGCAGGGTGACTGAACTAAGGATGATGGAAAGGAGAAGGGTGGATCAGTAGTCACCAGCCAGATGCACAGGAAGCAGGAGGTGAATGTGCCATACTAATAAAGGTACTGCCACGTGGCAAAGCTTAAATGAAATATGGGTTAATTTAAGTGTAAGCTTAAGTTAAGTTAGCTAGTAATAAGCCTTTGTTATTGACCAAGGATTTATAATTCATATAAGACTCTATGTGTTTATTTAGGACTAGATGGTCCAGACAAGAAACATCTGTTTACAGATTTGAAAACACCATCACCCATTTATGATTTCTAAAAGTAAGTGTCTCAGTAAACTGGCATGGAAAAGAATAGTATTCACAGAAACACACACATGTGCAAGCGCGCGCGCACACACACACACACACACACACACACACACACAAGGTCAACATTATACTTTAATATGCACACCTGCACAACACAGACAGACATGTTTGTGTCTTCACACAATGTCAGAATTTACTGAATTCATAAGCTGTTCATCATCAAAGGAAGCCAGGCAAGAGCTCAAACAGGACAGGAACCTAGAAGCAGGAGCTGATGTAGAGGCCATGAAGAGGTGCTGCTTCCTGGCTTGCTCCTCATGGCTTAATCAGCTTGTTATCTTATAGTACCACCAGCCTCAGGATGGCACCACCCACAAGAGGCTGGGCCCTCCCCCATCGATCTCTAAGAAAATGTCCTAAAGCTGGATCTTCTGGAGACATTTTCTCAATTGCTGTTTCCTCCTTTCAGATGACTATGACTTGTGTCAACTCGACATACAACTAGCTAGGACACACCACAACAATAACCAGCATGGCAAAATTGTACCTAAAAGTGCAATAGTGGCTCTCACATCTTGTAGGTAACCAACAGCTGACTAATTTGACTTAAGGCCTGTTCAACAGGAAGAATATCATTGCTAGTACTGGAAACCTAGGCAATTACCTGGTGCTAATCAGGTCATGAATCTTCCAAGAGAACCTTCAACCACCACTTCACTAAACCACAACAGTTCCTAACTGCATTCTAAATATTTATCCTTCTACCCGCGTGTAAGTATAGTTCCCACCCTTCAGAAAGAAACTCTTTTTGCCGCTGACAGAGACCATTATAGAAAATGACAGCCAATCAGAATCCAGAGAGCAGGTGATTGTGTGGGATACCAAAGATGAGAAGGTGGAAAGGATGTAAAATCCAGATGATAGGCAGAAAGGCTGCAAGGGGCTTCCTATCTTCTGAGTATGACACAACCATTGCAATTATGAGCTCACAGCAGCTGCAGGTGCCTTTACTATGTTTATATAAACTCATGTGGTACTTTATTATTGCTGCATTTCCCCCATTTTCCCAATGAAAGGATCATGATCAAATTACTTTATTAAAAATCCTTACTATACAGACAAAACTTAGGTTCATCCCATTTGTACATGTCCTATATGCACTCAACAAGTCACAAGCAAATTCCCTTCACCCCTTAGCTGTCTGATTTTAGGAACAACTTAACTCTTTTGTTTGCAATACATGTGTTTTACATTCCGGTTCCCTTTAGAAGAATGTTGACAAACTGATTGTAGTGTGCTATATGGATATCAAAGAAAAGCAAATATGGAAGATAAATACTTTCAAAATTCTTTTTAATCCTTTTTTTGCTGTTTTAATTCTGGAATGTGAAGAAATCATAAGAAAACAATAATCCCTATGGTTATTCAAAAAATTCACAATTTCTCTAAATGTTATACTAAGTATGAATGAATACTGCAGTCTCTTTCTGAACCTTCTCAGTCTCTTAGTATTAAGTATTTAGTACTTAAGTTGATGTAGTACTTTATAACTTGATAATGGGCTAATACCACTTTAATATAACTGAAGTCCTTAGCAATAAGAGAAGATAAACTTGGTGAAAAGAGAGAGAGACAGGGAGAGAGATAGCAGACAGCTACATTTTCCCATGATAATACAACACCCAACAATTTAAAGTTCTGATATTAGAGCAATATAAGAACTGAGAACCAGGGCCATCTGTGAAGCTGCAGCAGTAACATGTGGCTCAGGAAAACCTTTGTACTCACCCATTTCTAATTTTGCATTCGGTAATTTAAAATTACGAAGTTGGAATAGTTCAACCACAGATGTTGCCAAAGACTACAGATCTGCATGCACCCTTTGTCCTCTCAAGTGTGGTAAAAGCTTTTCTACCACACCATTAGCTGAAATGTTCTCTTCCCAGAATAGTTAAGAATAGAGGTAGGCATGATTGCTTAGTTTTTCAAAGTCAGTCTTATGTAATGAGAAATAATAATAAACTCAGATTTTTATTCTACCGTTTGAATATTTAATTACCATCCTATCTCAAGTAATACAATCAATGTCAGATAGTAATGGATACTAAGGACAGGAAGATAAGAATAGAAGATAAGACCCAATGCTGTCTAGATGACGGTACAATTATATAGATTCATACCAATTAATGAGCTTATTTTAAGAGCATTGGTCTTCAAACTAAGACTTGAGAACTAAATCCAGGCACTTCCTCGGTCTCTCAAACTTATTTCATATGTTTCTCCACATTCATGAATTATCTCTGTGTTTTGTACTCCACAATGGCAGAACTGAGGAGTTAAGAAAAAGACTGTCTTGCCTACAACCCAAAAATGTTTACTATCATGTCTTTTGCAAAAATAAATGTCGATGCCTGAGGACTGATGAACACACTCACCCTGGCAGAATAAAGGCTCTTAGGAAATATGTCAAGAGGACTTTATACACCTGACACAAACTTCTGCAAACAGAAGCGCAGTAGATGGTAAAATTAAGATTAAAAGAAAACTTTAAAGAGTAAAGAAGTTAAACTCAAAGCCAAAGTCAACAATGTTAAATTAATCTAGCCATGTTAAGAAGAGAAAAGTTAAATCACTCCCAAGAAACATAAAAGTTAACTAGATGGAAAACAGAAATCTTGGTTTTTTGTTGTTGTTGTTGTTGTTGTTTTGTTTTGTTTTTTGTTTTTTCATCCAATTACCAAAAAGTGAAGAAAAAACACAGCGGTCATTTCCTCTTGTGGAAATGGAACACAAAATCTGAAAGTCAGCATAATTAAAAAGCCCTTTGTTTGATTGACACTAGGACTATATGTCAAAGATCTTTCAAGTGTCTTATATTATGGTCACCCACAACAAGAAAATCTGTATGGTAAATGAGGTGACGCATTACTTAAAAACAGTAAAAACTAGTGAGATTGTTTTGTTATTTGGATCAAATCACATACAACAAAACAAAACAAGAATAAAGAATCAAGTTTTTCTAGGTCTTTAAGAAAACCTTTTTTTAATGTTTATGAGTGTTTTGCTTGTGTGTCATCTGTCTGTGCACTACATGCATGGCTGGTGCCCACAGAGGGCAGAAGAGAATGTGGAATCCCCTAGAGCTGGATTTACACATGGTTGTGAGCTGCCATGTGAGTACTGGAACTCCAACCTGTGTCCTCTGGAAGAGCAAGTGCTCTTAATTGCTGAGCTATCTCTCCAGCCCTACGACAAACGTTTGAAATATCCAGCCACAATAGCTTAGTGAGAACCGGAGAAAAGCCAAGTGGTGGTGGTGGTGGTGGTGGTGGTGGTGGTGGTGGTGGTACATGCCTTTAATCCCAGCACTTGGGAAGCAGAGGCAGGAAGATCTCTGTGAGTTCAAGGCCACCCTAGTCTATAGAGCAAGTTCCAGGACAGGCTCCAAAGCTACACAGAGAAACCCTGTCTCCAAAAAAAAAAAAAAACAAAAACAAAAACAAAAACAAAGAGAGAGAACTGAAGAAAATAAATTTTGTAGAGGAGGTGGTGGAAACATTTAAGAGTGAGTGACATCTAAAGGGTGTCTAGTATGGGAAATGCTGCAGTTCAAATGAAAATTTAAAAAAAAAGACCATTTCATAATTAAAACTTCATAAATTTCTACTAAGATCAGATCAATATTTCAAGAAAACTTCTATATAATACCTGGAAATTAGATTCGGAATGAAAGGTCTTTGTTTAGGGTGACATTATCCAAATAGATCACAAAGATTCCCCTCTGGATTAGACTTGTCTCCTGGTCCTTATGATCTCTATCAAAGAATGGAAATGAGATGTACAGTCTATAGTACAGAAGAGAGGCAAAGTTTATTACAGAGTAGAGGGGGGCACTCTCAAGGCTGAGAGAGGACAATGGCCAAAGGGATCATTGTACCAACCTACATGGTGGGTGAGCTTTACACTATATCTAAAGTTTCTAGAAACAGTGGATTTTCTGAGAGAGAGGCACATTCTGTTTGTGTGATGGACAAATCCTTTTGGATTGAACTGTCTCTCAGGAGCGAGGACAATGTCATGTTGCCGTTTGGTTAAATAGTCATCTTAAGACCTTTTAGACAGCTCTAACTGTCACCTCTCCACCTAGGTCCTGAGATAACTCAGATTCCATTCTTTTGAACAAATATCATGAAACAAAGCAGATAGATTTGGTTTAGGTTTTTTCGTTTGGTTGGTTGGTGCTTTGTTTTGCTTTGTTTTGTTTGACATGGATGGGAAAACAAACATAAAAACAGCCATGCTTCAACAGAAAGAGACAACCTTTCCTTGATGTGTTTCAATGGCCTATACCCTGATGCTTCCAGCTTCCTTCACCCCAAACTGAGGTCCACAGCCTGCTTGCAGCCTCTTATGGCTAAAGAGAGCTATTAATGTGGCCCAGCACAACATCATTCTACTTCTCTCAGTTACTTGATGTTGTAGTTCTCATGTGTATACATCATAGCTGATGTCCTGTTATGGTGCCAAGAAGTTGGTCCTGCCTGGATCGGTAACAGCACTCCTACATGGTGTTCCTAATTCTAAAGAGGCACTTGTAATATTTCCCTCTCTTCACCCATCACTGGTTTTCACTTGCAAAGCCAATGTGTTTACAGAGACAAAGACGATAGGGCTTGAAGATAATTTTGAAGAGAAGATACAGCCCTATAGATCTGTCCGTCAAAGGGCATGTCTGAGGACAAAGAACTCTGCAAAATGCAAGAATGCTGTGGGATGGTCTGTATGTCAAGTGTGTTGCTGATTGGTCAATAAATAAATCACTGATTGGCCAGTGGCCAGGCAGGAAGTATAGGCGGGACAAGGAGGAGAATAAAGCTGGGAAGTGGAAGGCTGAGTCAGAGAGACACTGACAGCCGCCACGATGACAAACAGCATGTGAAGATGCCGGTAAGCCACAAGCCATGTGGCAAGGTATAGATTTATAGAAATGGATTAATTTAAGCTGTAAGAACAGTTATCAAGAAACCTGCCATGGCCATACAGTTTGTAACCAATATAAGTCTCTGTGTTTACTTGGTTGGGTCTGAGCGGCTGTGGGACTGGCAAGTGAGAGAGATTTGTCCTGACTGTGGGCCAGGCAAGAAAACTCTAGCTACACAAGAACATTTCAGTCTTAGCCCCGTGCAACTTCTGAGACCTTTCACCTTTTGAAAATAGAGAATACTTTTATTTGAAACACAAAGTCTCTGCTACGTTTTCCCAAACCCAGGCTTGAATAAAAAGATATCCTCCAACAGTCTCTGACTCATGGTTTGCTTTAGTAGAGGTAGTGGGCCATAAGACCTCCAGGGCACAGGCACAATCAGAGTCCCGAAGCTTCAGTTTTTGCTTTTACAAGCTGCTGGTTATAAGGGTATGGTGCTGTAAAACAATCCTTTTCTACACTATGAATATGTATTACTCTCATTGGTTAATAAAAAGCTGACAGGCTACTGGGCAGGAAGTTAGACAGGAAATCCAACTTGAGAATGATGGGAAGAAGGAGGGCAGAGTTAGAGGAGTCGCCAGCCAGATGCAGAGAAAGCAAGATGAGAATATCATACTGAGAAAAGGTACGAAGCCAAGTGGCTAAACATAGATAAGAATTATGGGTTAGTTTAAGTGTAAAAGCTAGTTAGTAACAAGCTTGAGCTACTGGCTGAGCATTTATAATTTATATTAAGCCTCTGAGTGATTATTTGAGAGTGGCTTCTGGATGGAGTGGGACAGAGAAAGCCTCCGTTTACAGTGTGGTCTATCCGCAAAGGACTCTAAGCCTGTTACTATTTAATTTGTACCTAACAGATCATTCCTGGAGCAGATCTCTGTGATCCCATGGCCCCTGAGTGCCATAGCAGTGGGGGCTGTAACCAGAACCCTCTCGTTCTGTAAAATGAATTTTCACAAGGTCCCAGAAAGATGGAGGTACCCTGGTGTTTGAATTCTGTGTGGCAAAATGCTTCTGTGCACACTCGCTCTCACTCTATGTTGCCCTTTCTGTGACACATCATTCTTTCTTGGATAGTTACAAGAACCAGCTGAGCATAAGAACGAGGAGCCAGCAAATGAGTGCAGGGATGTTACCTGCAGCCAACACTTGCTGATCTGTTAGATGCAAGTACTCTCAGCCAGGAGTTTGCTGATACACTCTTGAGCAGCAAAGACGCCTGTATCCAAGTGGATGTCAACAATGGGTAACTGGATTAAGGACACCACCACTGTCTTGAATGTTTCATGCCTCCTGAATGTGAAGAATCTGCTTGCTTGGGGGCGGCTCTTTGCTGTATTTGCATGAACACTTGTATGTAACTTCCTTCACCTGTGTCTAAATGTCTCACAGGCTGCATGCTGACTTTCTCGACTAGGTTTTTGTCTATGATATTTTTACATAATATAGAAAACATACATGTCACCTCTAAACAATGACTAACACAACACTAGATTACTCTTTTATTGAAAGACATGTACTGATAACATATCCGGCAGTAATTCTCCCAGGTGTTGGGCATATGGCAGTTAACAAACATAACCACTTCCTTATCATTCCAGAGCTTTAACCTAATAGGAGCTGCCTGGTGAATACTTCTTGGGTTCATGTGTGCATGGTATAAATGTGTACCTATACTTTCTTACTTTGAAGGAGTGATTCATCCACAAGTACTCAAGCCTGCCAATATCATTAGGTACCTAACAATTGGCAGCGTAAACATGGATGGCTGTGTGTTGAACATGCTTCATTTTTTTTCCCTTATCCCTGTTTCTGCAGGGCCACAAATATGAGGTCTCAAAGAACATAAACATTAAAAATAAAGACAAAATTACAGTGTTTTTCTTGACATGGTGCTTAAAGAATATGTGGTTTTAGCACTGTCTAGATAAACATGAACACATCATTTAATCATAATTAGTCTCACATCATGTATACAATTACTCCAGTATATAAACAGATAATATGAGAAATGGATAAAGCAAAAAGAAAATTGTCATAGCTATCAAGGGGTTTCCATACTATTCCCATTCACAAGGAGGCAGGAGCAATACAGATTTCTTTTTTAATATTCTTATGACCTCATACTGACCAACTAATGGATTTGAAAACCACATTTTCTCTTCTATGCTTAATTTTATGTTGACTTCTGTAGCAGAAGCTTCAGATTTATCTCTTATCTCTTCAATAGAAATGTGAGCCTTTGTGGAGGTGGTAATGGAGAAACCACCCAAGGAAAAAGCCCCATCTAGCTTCATTCTGTCTCACTTTGTTTCCACTAAACACTGAAGTAGGTTAAAAAAAAATCTTATCAGTGTTACATCCACTCTGTTTCCTCAACTTACACTCCTCATGCAATTTCCCTCATCTCTTATCTTCCCACTTGAATGCCCTAAGTACATTGTGCCCCATGGTACAATTTCAGCAACAGCTGGATTTGTTACATCATTGCATAAGAATGCTAATTCTTGCTAAAGCCACATAAATAAGGATGGGTGAAGCAGGACTCTGTTTTATACATTTTGCAGCCCTGGTGTCTTAGTTTCTTTTCTCTTGCTGTGACAAAACACTGTGGCCAAGGCAACTAAAGAAAGCATTTAACTGGTCTTATGGTTTCAGATGGTTAAGAGTCCACAAAAGCAGAGCAAAATCATGGCAGAGGGAAGAGCTGAGAGCTCACATCTTGATCCTAAAGTAGGCAGAAAGAGAGCAGACTGGGAATAGAACATTTCTTGAAGCCTCAAAGCCCATCCCCAGTGACAACAAGGTTATACCTCCTAATCTTTCCCAACAGTTCCGCCAACTAGGGGAGCAAGTTCTCAAACATATGAGCCTATGAGGGCCATTCTCATTCAACCCACCATATCTAAATTCCAAATGAAGAGAGTCTCTGGCCTGGAAAAGAATTCTCTTTAAAGAAAGATATTTCAGGGACAGTGAGATAGCTCAGCAGATCAAAGCATTTTCTATGCAACCCCGATGACGAGTTCAATCCACAGATACCACAGTGGAAGGAGAGAACCAACTCCCCAAGGTTGATCTCCAACCTCCATGCGCATAGTACAGCATGTGCCAACATCATGCACCCGCACACAGACACATGTGTGTACAAATAATAACTGATTTAATATTAAAATCTTAAAAACAAAATAGAGATATTTAAAATAAAAATGTTAAAATAGGGCTGGAGAGATGGCTCAGAGGTTAAGATCACTGGCTTTTCTTCCAGAGGTCCCGAGTTCAATTCCCAGCAACCACATGATGGCTTACACCCATCTACAATGAGATCTGGTGCCTCTTCTGGCGTGTTGGTATACATGCCAAAATACTGTATACATAGTAAATAAATCTTTTTTAAAAATTAAGAAAATGGGTGTAGACAGTCATAGAAAGAAATAGATTAAAAATAATCAAGTAAAATCTTTTTTTAAAAGTTAAAATAACAATGACGCATGTTCTCAAACACCTAGGCATATGTTCTCAAACACATATGCTCTGAGCTTAACCTTATTCTTTCTCCTCTGTAAACCTGTAACTTTCTGTGAATCTCACAAATAAGACTATGAAGTTTACCATCCAAAGATACGCCTTAACTTTTTGGTAACCTAGCATACTAAATACTCTTTCAGACTTTATAACCTACGGAATCATTCTATGGTCTCAGTTACCCAAATGGGGAAAGGGACATAAGAAAGGAGAAAAGTTCTTTGACAACCCTTTAGACAATGCTACTTCACCAAAACTCTACATCTGGCTATTATTATGACACCTATGTGTGAATCTCTCTTGAGAAGTCTTCACTTGTGTCTTCGTGTCGTATCTGTTCCTAAAAGTCCCCCTCCTGATTCCTGTGCTTCAATCCGGTTAAAATCTTTTCTGAACAAATTCTAACTTTGTTTCATACTCACTTATTCTGAAATTCCTTCCCATGTTGAAGTCAAGAATTCTCACTCCACCTGGACTGAGGTCTCTGAACTCTTCAGGCTGCCATGGATTGGCAGCCTTGAGCTGTATCTCCCACTCCCACGGCCCCTGGCAACCCGAGGTTCCATCTTAACAGTCATGAGCAAAGGATCTGTATGGATGGTTGTTCCAGAGGGGGAGGGATGATTTTTATGACTGAGCAACTGTGTTTGGTTTGAAGGAAAATTTTGGCTAGGCGTGATGGTGCACACCTTTATTCCTAGCACCTGGGAGTCAGAGGCAGGGGGATCTCTGAGTTTGAGGCCAGTGTGGTCTACATGATAAGCGCTACATAGGAAGAACCTGTCTCAAAAAGAAAGAAAGAAAGAAAGAAAGAAAGAAAGAAAGAAAGAAAGAAAGAAAGAAAGAAAGAAGGAAGGAAGGAAGGAAACAAAGAAAGAAAGAAAGAAAGAAAGAAAGAAAGAAAGAAAGAAAGAAAGAAAGAAAGAAAGAAAGAAAGAAAGAAAGAAGGAAGGAAGGAAACAAAGAAAGAAAGAAAGAAAGAAAGAAAGAAAGAAAGAAAGAGAAAGAAGGAAAGAAAGAAAGAAAGAACAAGAAAAAAAGACTTACTTTTTACTATCCCAAGAGACATATCTAAGACTAATACGCAGAAATTAAAGGGTAAAAGCTTGCAACTAAAAAGAGGAGACCTTGTATAACGACAAGTTCTCAGAAAGTAAAACTGATGCTGACTGAAATCCTAGGTGGTGATGTAACCATTTCAAGGGTCTTCACATGTCTGCATACGCTGTATGATGTGATAAAGACAGACAAAGCTGACAGCAACCTGGGCCTGTAGCACGACTGTGAAGCAGTTCCCAGGAAATGAGGAAAGCAGACATCCAGACCCCAGCAGATGACTCTCGGGAGCCAGACACAGACGGCTTGTAAAAGTGACAACCGTGATACAGGGTGGGACACAGACTGAGTCACCTTCCAGTAGATGAGGCCTATCCTGTGGGCAGAGATGCTGAGAACAGGTCTGCATCTCTGCAAAGATGGGTTCTGGCGATGGGGAACTGAAGGAGGGACCTCTGAGTCCGTTAAGCCAGAGGTGGGGGCGATACCTATTCTACAGGAAGTGAAAAAGACTTGAAAAGTGAAGGTTTAGGGGAAGCAAAGGGGAAGAAAGATATAAGTGGCAGAAAGAAAAATTTCTACAAACGTGAAGCAAAACTGGAGCCAAGCTATGTCGATTCACTATCCTTCTAGTTTACCTTAATTAAGTGACTGCACATACTGAAATCCTAGCACTCCAGAAGCTGAGGCAGGAGGATTGCCACGAGTTCAAGTCCAGCCTCAGCAACACTGGAGTTCCATGCCAGCCGGAAGGTCATAGAATGAGATCCTGCCTTAAATAAATACATTCGTAAATAAACAAACAAACAAAATAAAAACAAAACCATAGAGAGAAAGAAAAAAATCTAAAACCTGTGCATCAACATTGAAACAGAAGAGGGCACTGCAGAGCTAAGAAAGCTACTTTGCCATCTCCCGTTCTGTTAAGTTATCGCTGGCCCGGGAAAGTAAGACATGCCCAAACTAACATAAGATAAAAATCTGCATCCACACAAGTTACTATAATCAAAAGTATGAAGTGAAAGGCAAAATGTTTCAGATAAGGGGAATTGCACAACAATCCACAAAGCAGAGAAAAATGAAAGAAAACAGGCCCTCTAAATTAAATATCCTTAAATAAGCATTTGCAGGGATTTAGAGAATCTCAAAAAGGTATACTTAAAAGTTAAACTAGAAATAAATTTTAAAAACAGACACAAGGTTATGTGAAATGAGACTTAACTGACTCTGGAACCAAAGATTAAAAATTTACCTCAGAAAAGAAGGCTAAGTTGGAAAGAACCGGTCAGGTGGAGAATATAATCCAGATCATAAGCAAAGGGTAAAGTATCCAGAATGATGAAGGTGAAGAAAAGATGCAAAAAGGACCTGCGAGCAAGCAAGACACACAGAAGTAGGTACCAGGAGCAAGAGCCTTCAAGAAAGTGAGAGCTAAGGAAGGCAATAACACAGATAGTCATAAGAACTGCACAAACGGGACACGAAGAAAGACTTACTGTCCTATGCATTCTATTCATACATTTGTAACATACAATACATATTATAAGCACAAATGGAGAATAAGTAAACCTTGAACACAGATTAACAGAAAGTAACAGCAAAATATGTAAAACATAGTAAATACAATAAAATAGTATGAGCTAATTATATCAGCAAATAAAAACAGACTTAATCAGACCTTTTTAAAACTATGAATTGGCTTATACAACAAAAATCAAGCCCTGCTGTACCTAACATGCCCATTTTACACAAACTCAATTCAGAAAGGCTGGCCCATGTATAAATAAAGAAGAATCCACTAATTTTATCAGTGACTTTTTTACAAGAGGAAAACTTCGCATTTAAAAATATTAAATAAAACAAAAATTCTACTTCATAAATCTGAGGGACCCAGTGTACAGAAATGAGTGGTTATGGATATGTATATTCACTCAATAATACAGACACCATCTTAGTAAGTCAACTGTAGAAAACCCAAGGGAAATACACAGAAATACAGTCATAGAGGACTGTCTTCATCATTTCACTGTCATCTAATCCAATGAAGAAAATCTCTGTCCAGTCAGTGTAATTTATTACTACTGACTATTTCATTTAATAAATTATTAATCTAGGTTTCACACAAAATGGAAAAGCAAGCACTTCCTGTTGGGGCCCACAGAGGCTTCCCAGTAAGCCATTACTCAAGGTCAGAAAGTCTGAGCTTGTTTTGCCCAGCAGGGCTGCATAATGGGATGATTTGGCCAAGGGCGTGGTTACCAGGTGTTTTGAAGGGTCTACACTTGTTGATACTTTATACCTCAACCTTCAATGGGGGAGGTCTTTTGCACCTCCGCTTGCTGATGTATAAAAAGCCCATCTTGAATAAACTCGAGGGGACTGGGTATTGACCCAGGGCCCTCTGGAAGCTATCCTGTGTCTCTGTGTTTCTCATCATCTCTGTCTATATTTCTAGCTAATACTTTTTCATTCCTCTCTCCTCCCTCCAAGAACCCTTCAACAGGTCGGAGCTGGCCTTCTACACTTCCAAAAATGGCTACTGAAACATGGTGATTTGTAGCTTAACTCCTCAAAAAGGGCTCCAAACATCTAGAGAGGTGCTGAATTCTTATTGCCACCAGCCCACCCTCTCTTCCCTCCCATCATCATCATCACTGATGTACTTCTTCCTTCCCTAACTTTTCCTACTCTACACTGTATATGTGGAATCATCTATGTTCTCTTTCTTGTATTCAGGGTTCATATGCATTGCAGCATGTGTTAACACTTCTCTCTTTTTTTCTAAAGAATATTGCACTGGGCAGATATACAGCAGTCTAACCACGTAGCATGTGATGGACTTGTGGGTTATTTCTAATTTTTAGCTGTTATGGATAATGCTGCTGTGATCATTAACATAGATATTTGTGTATATAAATGTGTTTGCATTTTTTTTTGAGGTATAAACCTAGGCATGGAATTGCTGGTTTAAAAAATAAATCTATTTTTAAGATTTTGAAGAGCTGTTCATCTGTTATCAGATGACTACACCATTTTACATCCTTACTTATAAACAGATGGATTTTTATTACCCACCTGCTCAGTAAGGCTTGTTGTCATCATCGGCTAAAGCTTGGTTTGGATTTTTACTTCTTTAATGGCTAATGGTGGTGAGTTTATTTCTTTGCTTATTGGTCATTGTGTATAATTTTTGGAGAGATAAATCTCTATTCAGATTCTTTACACATTTTAATTTGGTTATTTTTATTGTTAATTTGTAGTAGTTCTACATATGTTCTCAACACAATTCTCTGGTCTTATATGTTATTTGAAAAAAATTTCTGTGGATTGTCATGATGGGATGCTTGAGTCATAGTCTATGATGTTTGAATTCCTTGAAACATGATTCCTGTACATTTGTTCTATATTTTCCCTGAAAAGGGACTTCATTGGGAAGTAAGTATGAGAAATGCCCCATTTTACTTGACTTACACTATAGCCCATAACACCAAAAGACAAATGATGTCCATAACCAAGATAAAAGACTTCAAAACATACTTTAGAAAACACTGAAAACTCAATTTGTATAGCAATGCCCGCAATACTGCCTGTTCACCATGTCCGAGCGAGGGGCTGAGGATTAAAAAAAGAGACAAGACAGCGGGTCATTCGTCTCAGTAGAATGCCCTTGATTGATGGAGGGAAGAGGCCTTAAATACAGCACAGTGGAAGAACCTGGGAGGGCAAAAGTTCGCTACAGATGTTTTACATTCTAGCATTACACCAATATGCAGGATATGCAAACAAGGAACCTTCGGTAAGCTGTTTAGGAGGAATGAAACCGGCAGGGAATTAACATAGGGAGGACATCTGATCAAGATCAGCAAGCAAGGCAACAGCTCCCCAAGGAACGAGGCCAGGGCCCAACCAATTTGATCAAAACTGTAAAAGCTGCATCGAAAGGGCTATTTTTCTGGCCACTGATTCCATCTTCTATACATAGCAACATTACCACCTTCTATAGGTCTAAGGATAGTAGAGGGATGTTTTTCAGAACTTAGGAACAGTCTTCTAATAATGGTGGCACCATGCACTTCTTATTTCAAAATGAGATAAGACAAGTCCAAATCATCCTGGTTATGTGGTATCATAATACATAGTTCTTAGGACCAAAAACATAGGGTAGCAACTAAATAGTCATCATTAAATGTAGTGATATGGACATTTTCTTATTAAAGATATTCCAGAGAATTGTGGGAGTTGCATTAGTAAGTCAAACCAGACTCAATACCTTATTACCACCACCTTTATACTTTCTTTAACTAAGATGCAGAGAAGCACAAAGAAGAAGGTAGTAATTAGAAGGTAGATTCTGCAATGTACTTCAGTACAAAGTTGATAACGTAATTCATAATAAAAAAAGATCAACTATTTGGCTGGCAAATTTTCTGTTCTAATTATAATATTTATGATGTTCTAATGAAAAACAAGACACTGACAATCCCCCAAATGACTTCATGATACTTGTCTCTTAAAATGAATAGAACTTTTATAGCAGTTTTCTTTTTTAATTTATTTATCCTATGTGTCTTTTACATGATGCATCTTGATCCCATTCATTTCCCTGTTCCTTTGCATGTGCCCTCTGCCCCTGCACCTGCCCTCCCCCCACAAATAAAGCAAAATTTAAGGGGAAAAAAGGAGAAACAAACTAAAAAAAGGGAAAAGAGAAAAACTAAAAAATCTCATGTAAGCTGCAGTGTGATGTAGTGAGTCACACCATGAACCCTTTTGTCCATATATCATTACTTACAAGTTTTGTAGAATATTATTTTAAGATGTATTACATTTGTTTATGCTGTAGAAAATGTGCTTAATTGTGCAAAGATGTGTTGCATTCTTTTATGTTGCATTTGTTTAACTCTGTGAAGCTGTGTTACTGTGCCTGTCTAAAAACCCGATGGTCTAATAATGGCCAATAGCAAGACAGGAAAAAGGATAAGCAGGGCTGGTAGGCAGACAGAGTAAATAGAAGGAGAAATCTGGGAGAAAAAAGAAGAAAGAGCAAGAGAACAAGGAGAGGAGGATGCTAGGGGCCAGCCACCTAGTCACCCAGCCAGCCACAGAGTAAGAGTGAAAGTAAGATACACAGAAGTAAGAAAAGGAAAAAGCCCAGAGGCAAAAGGTAGATGGGATAATTTAAAGTTAAGAAAAGCTGGCAAGAAACAAGGCAAGCTAAGTCTGGGCATTCATAATTAAGAATAACCCTCTATGTGTGATTTATTTGGGAGCTGGGTGGCAGGCCCCCCAAAAAAGAGCCAAAAGAGTAAAGAGGGGGGAAAAAAAGCAACTGAATGCAAGTGTTTGTTATAAAGAGTCATTGGTCTGGTTTGGAGCCTCTGATTTCTACTACCCCATTGATGCCAGGCTCTCAATTAGGACTCCTCCTGGATATCCTTTTGTTACTCTGTGTTGTGGAGATCCTGCAGCTTTGGGTCTGCAGGTGAGGTCCCTTCATGTGCTCTAGCAGAT
This sequence comes from Peromyscus eremicus, assembly GCF_949786415.1. Taxonomy (NCBI): domain Eukaryota; kingdom Metazoa; phylum Chordata; class Mammalia; order Rodentia; family Cricetidae; genus Peromyscus; species Peromyscus eremicus. The sequence goes on along the minus strand of NC_081427.1, from coordinate 32,802,609 downwards.
CATAGATGTGATGGATGACGGGGCCCGCCAAGTCATATCCTTGGGTCTGGGTCTGGACAGCTGTAGGGCTGGTCTGCCAGATGTGAAGTAGGGACAGCTCTCCCATGCTTACAGCTTCAGGGCTGGCTCACCCACACCACGTGTGTTGTCATCAACAGGGTGATCCCTGCTGTGCTATCTAGACAAAGTGCAGGACAAGCTTTCCCGTGTGTTGTCGCTGCTATTCCAGGGTTCAGCTCCCTCACCATCTCAGCCTGCTCCCTTCCTTGCTGGTCTCTTCAGATATGCCTCTGTCCACAGGACCTGGACCATTCTCTCTCTCTCCCGTGAACCACACCATCCCATACCTCTGCTCACACTAATAGTGTCCATCTGGCTGGTACTGCAAGGTACCAGGTGGGCCCCTGTTTTCTTCTTGGAGCCTGAAGTGCATAGTCCTAGATCTGCATGAAGGTCTCCCTGTCCTGCTCAGGTTGCCCTGGTGGTGTGCTGGACTATCCTTCCTCCTCACAAAGAGATCACTATAGTGCCCTGGTTGGTGCATTTGGCTATATGGTGCAGGGGCGGGGAATTTCTCTTAGCAGAATTTTCTATGAGACAAGAAATAGCTTAGTTTGATAATATCAGTATTCCAATCACCAAAACTTTCACACTTACTAAACAAACTTTTTTAGAGATTTTTCACGTCACTGTCTTAAGTACTTCAAAATATTTATTTAAATCTCTTAAGAACCATATGAGGTAGATGCTGTAATTACTTCTGTTTGTTTTCTATTTAAGGAAATGTAGATACATAGAAGCAATGAAATTTGCCCAAGATCACACAATGATGGCTTTAAGATATGAAACCACTTGTGACTGTTAGAATGGGAAATGTTCCCTATAGGCTCATAAATTTGAGCACTTCATCCTCAGTTAGTGATGCTGTTTAGGGAGGTGGTGGATCTTTTAGGATGTCTAGTCTTGCTGGAGGAAGTGTCAGTGGGCCTGGGCTCTGAGGGTTTATAGCCCTGTCCCAATTCCAGTTCATCTTGCTTTCTGGCTATGGTTGAAGATGTGATCGCTCAGCTTCCTGCCTTGGCCACCTGTTGCCATGCCTCCCCTGCCATTATGGAACCATAATCCTCGCCCTCTCGAACTGTAAGCCAAAATAAACTGTTTCTTTCATAAGTAGCTTTTGGTAATGGTGTTTGATCACAGCAATGGAAAGTAATTAACGCACTACTCCAAACTCATTTAAAGGTCTATGCTGGTAATGACTAAGTTGTATGTCACTAACAGTTACTTATGTAGAAAGTATAAGCACACAGTAAAGTGGGAAGAGTAACGAAATTTTTGAGGCTTTAGCAAAGGTAAGGCCTCATATAACATGCAAACTTCCTTAGGAATAATTCTGAAAGTCAGGAATATAGGGGCAACATAAGCCCTATCACAGAGAAAGAAAGACAGAATTCTGGATCACCACACTACAGAATAAATATCAAATAATGGTAACTATAGGGAAGATGAGAATGCAGAAAAATGTTTCATAATATATGATTGTGATCACCACTTAAAAAATTATAGTGAAGCTACTGTATGCAGACATCATGTCAGGAAATGCTTTAATAAATGAGAGAATCTAGATGATCATAAGGTATCTAAGAGACAACATAAAAGCCAGCAAGAGGCTCAAATAGGATAGAGAAGGTCGTTAAACATTGTTGCTGCAACAATAATAGAAAAAAGAAATGAAAACTTACCTTTTTCTTTTAATCCATGGAAGATTGGTAGACAAAACAATACAGAAAACAAAACAAAACAAAAAATATAAAAACTATTGCTCTAAACAAGAAAAGCACTAAATGCAAAGAAATCTAAATAAAGTGAGTTCTAAAGAAAAGTAGCAGTTCTTGGTGATAAAAAAAAAAAACCCAATGCTGCTTTCTTGGGGGCAATAGCTTATTTGTATGTTAGTGGATGCAATATTAATCCTCAGAAATGGGTAGAGACACCCAATCCCCTGAAGCCCCTCCAGGAAGAGAAAAAAATAGTACTGCCTCTTCTGATGACAATATGATGGCTCTAGTGGATAGTAAATAGAAGACATGGAATATGAGAACAAATCACTCAGTCCAACTACTCCCTCAGTAAGGGGATTCCGCTCAGAGATAGAAAAGCCCAGGAACATCTCATGGCTTTGGCCAGGCTTAGGCTTTGATCTACCAGAAGACACAGGAGCAGAAACACATAGGCAACAAAGGTCTCTCCAGCTGAAGGAATCAAAGCAATCTGTTTCTTGGCAGTGCTGATGGATGCTAGAGACTTGCATCAAAGGAAAGAAAAGACTTAAGCCAATGTGAACCACATATAAACAAAATGGAGGTCCAGCTCCACGTGAGTGGGCCCCATCGAGAAACTGGAATGATTACCTCTCTCCACAGATGGCTTATGAAAAAGGGAGCATGGGTGAGCCTGCTTGAAAAAAACAGAACTTATGTAGTTCAAAGTTTATTATTCTTTCTTGAAATGTCCTTAAAAATGGGACACATAAAAAAAATAGGAAAATGATGTAGTCTCAAATAAAAGGTAGACAGGATTATCAAAAAAATGCTAAAAGCCAAATAAAAAATTAAATTCTAAAAGTATGATTGAAGTTCTTAAAAGTTAACAGATGTAGTGGGGAAATGTAGAAGAATCTTTTTTTTTAGAGCCAATAAAAAAAATCTAAATACAGCCATGGAAAGGAATCAGGACCACTTATTTTTTTTATTCCATTTATATTAAATACTCAGAATAGGAAAATCTATAGAGAAAATGTATTAGTATTTAGTGTTGAGAAAAGTTAGGAAGGGATAAACAGATGGTGTATCAATAGCTAAAAGCAGGGTTTCTTCTTGAGATGATAAGAATAATCTTATGTTGACTATCTTAATAGTTACAGATATCTAACACTGAGTTACACTAACCATAGAATTGGGAGTACATTAATTGCTGTGTTGTGCAATTTTAAGAGAAGTTAATAAGATCTCTAGAAAACCTTATGTCAATAAAATGGACAATTTATACGAGATGGAAAAAAGTGCTTGAAAAGTGCAAACAATGCTCACTCAAGAAGAAATAGATTATTTGAATACTCTTATATTCTTTCATTTATTCATTAGAGATATTGGATTTTTCATGTAAAACCTTCCCACGAAGACAATAGATTAAATCTCTGACTCACAAAGCATCACAGAGCACTGGGATGACTGAGTGGCTTCCTGAGAATGTCTCTTCTGCCTCAACACCACGTTTATTTTAACGTTTGTATTGTCATCTGATTCTCAGTTCCTCAGCCTCAGCCTCAACTACAGCATTGACCTTCATGTCCATCTCAGCCGCCTGGCGTTGGTGTGGAAGTTACCATCACTCAAAACTGCTGTCTTCAGGTTCTTAAACTATAACCTTTCTAAGTTTGACCCTAATCTACACACACTGCCTCCCTTACCACCTTACTCCTATACAAAGGGCAGCTTTCTTACTATGTCCTTCTAATTTCTTAGCACCCCCTATTCATACTGAACCCTCTCCTAGCCTGAGTACCAGATTATTTAGCCTGAACACTATTCTTCTATCCTTCACAGTTCCCAAAGCACCCCTTTTTGATAGCTTAAGACTCAATAATTTTCACAAAATATACGCCCAAAACTTTTACTTCCGGACTCCTGAACCAAGGTCCCACTGATTACTCCTCCCATATTCCTCTAGTCACACCGGAAGTTCTCCGTTGCTGCTCAACAGCTTGTCTCTGAATTCTGGTCTAATTCTCCCAGCAGCTCTCCTATGCCACAGTCTGTTGTTCTTCGGTCTTTCAGCCTAAAGCCCTCCTGCCTTGTCATCCTGGGTTCCTTTTCCCTTTGCTGTGATAAAAATATCATTACAAAAGGAACTTAAGGAAGGATGTGATTATTGTGGCTCACAGTTCAAGGGACAATCAATCCTGGTGGGGAAGGTACAGAAGCCTGAAGCAGCTGGTCACACTCTGTCCACAGGCAGAAAGGAGTGCGTATACTTAGCTCCTTCTTGCCACTTTACTCAGTCTAGCACCCCAGCCCATGAAATGCTGTCACCCATTTTTAGTGTGGATCTTCCCATAACAGCTGACCCGACCTGTGGCCTGTCTCCTGGATGAGTCCAGATCTTGTCAAGTTTACAATTAATACTAAACCATCACTGTGAGTGGATTATTTTTATTTTTTAATTGATAAAGGTGGTTAAGTATATTGTCATTTTTAGTTTTCTTTTTGATAGTCTATGTACTCTTATCCACTTATCATTTCCTATGAAAGAATTCTCTCCTCTTTTGACTTTTTCTAGACCTCTTTATAGAGTACTGGAATATAGTACCCATCACCTATTTACTTTGAGCAATAAGTCTTATTTAGGAACTGGTAAGCACTGGTATTTATAAGCATTTATTCTGAGTTAAAATCATGACTATTATAGTGAATCACATGGCTCTGTTTGGGGCCTTGAAGGCACCAGGTGTATGTGACTTCTTTTCTTCCATTGTCCAGCAATCCAGCTAAAGCTCTGTAATCAGGACAAATACTTTGGAGGCAGCTTTTGTTACAAATGAGAATTCTTGCTGGGGTTATTTGGTAGTTGCCTTGGCTTCTAGAGATCTGGTTTTGGTTGTTTAGTTAGTTTTGGTAGAGAGCTAATTAAGAACTATATGAAGTTTATCATGATGGCGGCTGATCCATATAATATGCAATATTTTCAGATATTGCTCGGTATATGAAAGTCTTTAGCTTCACTATTTGTTTTCAATTGGCAAGGACTTTGTTTACTTTGGTTTTTGTTTTCCAAGACAGAGTTTCTCTGTTCATTAGCCCCGGCCATCCTGGAACTCACTCTATAGACCAGGCTGGCCTCGAACTCGCAGGGATCCACTGCCTCTACCTCCTAAGTGCTGGGACTAAAGGCGTGCGCCACCAGGCCGAGCTGGCAAAGCTGGCAAGAGCTTTTGAAAGGCATCAGACAGGTGGTTTCTGGAAGGGAAAATTACCCAAGGCAAGTGCTTTCAACAAGAAGAATGCTGTATTCTTTCCAGTACCAAAATTTAAAGATATCTGCTATGCTGTGGCTCAGAAAACAAAACCCAGAGAGAAGTTTCAGAAACAGCTGCAGAATTCAAGTTTCTGACACTCTGTCTTCCTGCCTTTGTTTCCTCTTTCTCCCTTGCCCAAGCAAACCTCAGGAAATAGAATTCCTCTTCTTCAAAGTGGGTCATGGAAACTAGAACCGCTGCTCCCCAAAGCCAGCCATGAAGTTTAAGATTTTTTTTTTTTACTCCAATTTTCACTTACCTTACTGTTTTGAGTAAACCAACATCTGGACCTACCTTGTCTTATGGAGATTAAAACAACCAATTTTGGCCAGCAAGATGGCTCAGTGGATAAAGGTACTTGCCATCAGGCCAATGACCTGAGTTCAGTCCCACATGGTAGGAGAGAATCAACTCCCACAAGTTGTCTTCTTACTTCCACATGAGTGTACACACATACACATGCAAACGTGTGCCAAATACATGTAAAGCACAGTAATAAAATCTAAAAAAAAAAAAAAAAGTGTGCTACACAGAGAGGCAAGAAAACCCCAGATAGACTGTGCTTCATTTTCTCACTCTGACGATCAGCATGTGGTAATATTCTTTTCCCTAAATCCATCTTTCTACGGTTGTTAGTAGTTCATGTCAGAACCCAAGTACAGAAGCATCCTAAGTAATTGAGCCTTCAGTTGGGTCTTATGTTACATAACAGTAGCTTAAATAAGTTTATTATGTTCTTTTGTTAATTTATTATATGGGTGTTGGCTGTGACCTTTTATGATGGACAGGAGGAGGTCATTTCTTTTTCCACCTCTACAGCAACATCCAGGCATATTTCTCTACCAGGTATTAATTTTTTGTTCTCTTATTTTGTTGTTTGTAGTCCTGAGGATTTAACACTTAGGGCCTCCACACACATACTAGGTAATTGCTGTGGGACGTTCTGTATGGCAAATGTGTTGCTCTAATTGGTCAATAAATAAAACACTGATTGGCCAGTGGCCAGGCAGGAAGTATAGGCGGGACTAACAGAGAGGAGAAAAGAAAGAACAGGAAGGCAGAAGGAGTCACTGCCAGCCACCGCCATGACAAGCAGCATGTGAAGACGCCGGTAAGCCATGAGCCACGTGGCAAGGTATAGATTTATAGAAATGGATTAATTTAAGATGTAAGAGCTAGATAGCTAGAAGCCTGAGCCATTAGGCCAACAATTAAATAATATAAGTGTCGGTGTGTTTATTTTATAAGTGGGCTGTCGGACTGCCAGGATTTGGTGGGATCCAGAGAGAAAACTCTCCAGCTACAAATGGCACCCAACGAGTTGGCAAGAGTTTCCACCTAAAACCTGAGAAAATATTCTAAAACGAAGCTAAAAACAGTTCCTAATTGTCTCTCTCAAATGAGCGGCAGCTGCCGGTTTGAGCTACTGATGGGTTCCTAGCATGTGCGCTCGACCTGCAGTATGGCGGGAATGAGGCCTCTGCAAGTGGCACATTAAGCTGCATGGTGGATTTAGCCTTTGCTAGTACAAAACAAAAAAAGAGGTTTCTGGGCTACACGCTGCTTGGATAAAAGCATAGACCCACGATAACTCCCAGAGCTGGCAGTAAACGTACCACTGCCATGTTGGGAAGCTGAGGTGGGCAGAGCCAGCAGCCATAGTGCTGTTTCAGTCTTACAAATGCTGCAGTTTAAAGCAATAGATTCACAATAAGACAGATTCAGATGTAATAGTTTACAATGTGTGTAAAATATACGTAGGCTTGAAAGAGACAAAAAAAAGGTGATATATACAGTTATAGAAACAAATACATAGTTTTAAAAAATAAAGTCTTTAAAGAGACAGTAAAATTAATATAAAAATAAGCCACGTAAAGATGAATATTACACAGAGAATCTGTATTGTGTTGTCTTTGGGATTTTTAACTGCAGAAAAACATTTGATCATAAAAGATGTTGAATTAAACCAATATGTATATTTTAAAGATACCTTGACTTCAAAATTTGGATGTAAGGATGTATTGCTTTGGAAAGGAGACTCTGCTTTTGTTCCCACAGAAAGCCAAAGGCTATGGATTTGTTCCAGATTAAGATACATCAGGTTTGACCAGCCAAGACCCCCTGAAAGGTCTCCGATGACACCATGGCCCAGATGATCCAACATCCAGAATGGTTTGAAGGCAACTGGCTCAGACAATACAGCCTCATGGACTATTTCATAATCTTAAAATTTTCTTTGTGTCCCCATAAGATACAGCGCTCCCCTCCAGCAGGAAGTAGTAAGAGAAGCTACGCCCAAATTCCCAAATTATATGTAATTTTACTTTGTTAAGGTTAAAACCTTCTTTTTTGAAAAAAAAAAAAAAGGGTGGGGGAGTGCTGTGGGACGTTCTGTATGGCAAATGTGTTGCTCTGATTGGTCAATAAATAAAACACTGATTGGCCAGTGGCCAGGCAGGAAGTATAGGCGGGACTAACAGAGAGGAGAAAAGAAAGAACAGGAAGGCAGAAGGAGTCACTGCCAGCCGCTGCCAGGACAAGAAGCATGTGAAGATGCCGGTAAGCCACGAGCCACGTGGCAAGGTATAGATTTATGGAAATGGATTAATTTAAGCTATAAGAACAGTTAGCAAGAAGCCTGCCACAGCCATACAGTTTTTAAGCAATATAAGTCTCTGTGTTTACTTGGTTGGGTCTGAGTGGCTGTGGGACTGGCAGGTGAGTGAGATTTGTCCTGACTGTGGGCCAGGCAGGAAAACTCTAGCTACAGGTAAGTGTTCTGCCAATGAGACATGCCAAAAGCCCTCTTCTCTACTTTTTTGTTTTTGAGACAGGTCTCACTAATTTGTGCAAGCTAGCCTGGCACTCACTCATTAGTCCACACTGTCCTTGGATTTGTAATCCTCCTGCCTCAGCCTCTGGAATAGCTCATATTATAGGATGCCACCATGCCTGGCCACATTTTTGAGATATTGACTTCTGAAAAGGGCAATGTGTTCTTTGGCTAAAGTTATGCCTTTTAAATGTAAAACACAAGAAGATTGAATGAATATAAGAGCAACATTATTAACACTGTTTTACAGTCTGCCTTTTTACTTAAAATATACTGTGATCATTTTTTTGAATGTAGGCATAATTTAAAGCCATTTAAGGCTACATTTTGTCATATATTCTTTCATCATTCATACTAAAAATATTTACCAAACATCTACTATGTGCTAACCACTGTTGTTGGTGACAAATGGTAAGCTGGTAAAACACATAGTAATTCACAAAGCTTACATGGCATTTCTCTGCATTGTTCTATGGTTGAAAGTTTCTCAACCAAGTTTTTTTTTCTCTGATTTGGAATATATATAATGTCCTCTAATGGTCCAGACACAAAGTCTTGGCCTCCAGGTGATAGTATTAGAGTTCTATGGACCAAGGGAGTCCTTAGATGTTACACAGTCCCACCATCTGGTATTTTCTGTTTCTACTCCTTGGCTCATGAATGGTTTTCTCTACCATACGCTTCTGCCATATGCTGTCCTTACCAAAGGCTCAAAACAATGGAGCAGCCCTGTCTTGGACTAGAAACTCCAGAACCCTGAAGCAAAATTTGCCTCATCTCTTTAAAATTTAACATTCCTGGCATTTTATTAAAGTAATGAAAAGCTGGTTAATATAGCATGTATGACTATGAAGATTTTTTCTCTTTCTCTCAGTTATCATGTGGAATTCTCTTTTTTCTTATTTCAATTAGTTGTAACTTCGTGCAAATCAGTGACTTTTCCTTGAAGATATGTGTCTTAGGGTTTCTGCTGCTGAGAAGAGACACTATGGCCATGGCAACTCTTATAAAAGAAAAGATTTAATTGGGGCTGGCTTACAGTTCAGAGGTTTAGTTCATTATCATCGTGCAGGAAGCATGGCAGCATGCAGGCAGACATGGTGCTGGAGAGGTAACTGAGAGTTTATAGCTGGATCAGTAGGCAGCAGGAAGAGAGAATGACACTGGGCCTCACTTGAGCATCTGAAACCTCAAAGCCCACCTCCAGTGACACACTTCCTCCAACAAAGCCACACCTCCTAATGGTGCCACTCCCTCTGGGGGCCATTTTCATTCAAACACCACAATACGCTTTAAAAAATAAGTTACTAAGTCAAACAGTTAATGGTTTTAATAAACTTGACATACATTGTCAAAGCCTTTCTCAAAAGCTTGAGTCTCCCTAATGCTCATCACTTCTGCTATCAGTTTAAAATGTCCTGAAAAGAAACCAATAATTTCAAGTTTAAATCTTGTCTCTCTCATCAGATGAGGAATTCACTTTTTTTGTATACTAACATTGTCAATTTATAATTATCACCAATTTATATACCATTGGAAACTAATCCAACTTTGGCTGATACCAAACTGCTGAAGAAGCCATTGTGCTGAGGGCTTTATAGCACTGGTTTTTATTTCTGTGTCCCCAGAAACGGCACAAAGCCTGGCACACAGTAGGCCTGAACTAAATCTTAAGCTTCATTATTTCTATATTTTCTATTACTACAAATCTGAAGTATCTCATAAATGAAGACGTCTAATGTTTATGTGATTTGATTATTTTGTTGGATATATTTCAGAATGACAAATTTGATAGTCCATCACTATGGTAACAATCACAATTTCCACAAATCATTAGTTCTGTCTTCCTATTCCATGCAATGAAGCACTGAGAAAACTGCTCTTTTTGTATCGTGAGATCAAGCTATAAATGTTAGGCCTCATTAAAAGAAATGGTGAGCCACTGGGTTCTAAAGAGTAATGAAATAGAATCAAGATTTCAGAAAAATAATTTTGACAATAATATAGGAAATTATGCTTTTCCTTGGTAGAAATAAAGCCAATAGTCCTTTAACATATACTTATTTTAATTATAGTTATAAAACTGAATACCATTATATATTGAGACCTTCTGTATGATTTCTGCAAGACAGCAGCCTAAAACCAATACAAAACAACATTCAGTTGTGAAGCTAGTTTTCTGTGGATGCCATGGCAAAATAGTTCAAACAGATGAAAATGATAGAAGTTGATTTTGTCACACTCCTGAAAGGCATATGAAGGTATTGATAGGTTTGTCTTTTCTTGAGGTCTCTTGGTTACAAATATTCCGTGCCTTCATGGAGTCTTTTCTCTGTTTACCCACATCCCTAGTGTGCCTCTTTGTTAATAAGGACAGTAGTCATATTAGATTAGGTCTATTAGATTAAGTGTGACTGTATAATCCCATTTGATCATTATTACCTCCTTAATTAAAGTCCCTTAGCTGGCTGTGGTGGCACACACCTTTAATCCCAGCACTCAGGAGGCAGAGGTAAACCTGATCTACAGAGCAAGTTCCAGGACAGCCAGAGAAACCCTGTCTAAAAAAAAACAAACAAGCCCTCAATTTGAATGTAGTCACATTCTGAGGTATACTGAGGTACCCTAGCTGATTTCAACACATGAATTTAGATGGAAATAATTTGGTTCATAACATTTACAAATAAATACATGTGGTTCTCATACCATCTCTAGGGCACACTTTTCCAGTTATTTTTCAGCAGTTTGGATGATGAAACATTGGCCCTTACATTTTTAATCATATGATACATAGCTGTTAAGTAGCTGTCCAAGCAGAATAATCATCTCAGAGTGATACTGAAAAAAAAAAAAAAAAAAAAAAAAAAAAAAAAAAAAAAAAAAACTTAGGTTAGCACTGAAGTGAAGACCTTCCCACAGAGTTAATATCCCAATGCTCACATCTAGTTCTTGATGGAGCCAAAACTCAATTCCTAGGAAAATATAATGATCCCCATTCTGTACAGGAGAAAACAAGAATTCAGAATTTACGAAACTTACTTGCTCATGTGGACAAGAATTGAAATCATTGGGACTTGAATGAGGTCATTGTCAACATCAGAGGTACCATGACTAGCTGCTTTTTATTTACTTCATCCCCTAAACAGCACTGATAAGAGTTTAGTGAACTATAACAGAGTCCGGGAAATTGACTTTTAAAGTTATTACAGTGCGTTTCTTCACGTGTGTATACACATGCTCATAAATGCGTGCATGCTATTGCATATATGTAGAGGTCAGAGGACAACTTTTAGGAGTTGATACTCTCCATTCAATGTAGGTTCAGGAGATCTGTGGTATTTTGAATGAGAATGGCCCCCAAAGGCTCATATATTTGAATGCTTGGTCCCCAGTGTATAAAACCATTTGGGAAAGGTTAGGAGATGTGGCTTTGTCACTAGGGGGTGGAATTTGATTTCCATGACATTTCCCAATTAGCTCTCTTTCTACCTGATGCTTGTGAATCAAGATGTGAGGTTTCAGCTACTGCTCCAGCATTCTGCCTGCCTACCTGCTGGCATGTTGCCTGTCTTGATGGGAATGGACTCTAACCTTCTGGAATCATGAACCCCTAAATTAAATGCTTTCTTTTATAAGCTGCCTTGGTCAGGGTATCTTATCATAGCAACAGGGAAGTAACTAACACAGGACCTACCCTGGGGTGTCGGCTTTTCCTGCTGAGTCATCTCAATGGCCCCAGGGAATTGATTTCTCAATTAACATTGTAATAACTGGTCATTCTTTAACTTAGGTGAAGGAATCTGCAGTTCCCATCTCATGTCCTCCCTAATTAGACATACCATGATATGGGACCTGGAATGGTATAGAATTCCCCACTTCTCTGTGTCTCTGTTGCTTCAACTAAAACCAAGAAAAATATGTGGCTGTGATTTTACACAATTTGTCCTTTCTGAAGTACATGTTGAGTTTAATCCCTTATATATACTATTAAGAGGTAGGAGCAAATGGGATCTTTAAACGCCAGTTTGGGAGCTGCTTTCTTGAGTGGGTTGAAACTGTTCATGAGCTCAGTGGATTCATGAGTACATGTGTTAGCTCAGGAACATCCTCATGAGCTCAACAGATTCATGAGTACATGTGTTAGCTCAGGAACATCCTCTCCCATTTAGTCCCACATAGGTTTCTCTTGACATGTGAGGTCTAGCACAGCTGCCAACTCTACCAGCAAGACCTTCACCAGAAGGTTAAAATGGCAACGACAATCACCCGACTATTAAGAAAGAATATGAACATATGTATTGTACAGCTTTCTCCACAAAACAAAAATACATTTAAATACAGAACCATACAGCACCATTTACATTCCTTTCACTATAACTTAAAAATTCCCCAGTTCCAATGGGGTGCTAGGTTATTTCCTCTGTAAGACATGGGCATTTGGTGGGGTAGTATCACACATGTAAATCTCTGGGATGTTTTCTTCATGACCCAGAAGTTAGCAAGCACTTCCATGTTCAAAATTATTTGAACATGACAACTACTAGGAAAAACTCATTTGCACTGAAGCAATATCAGATATAATGTAATATTCTTTCTAGTCTCTCAAAAAAGAACAGAGGTTTGGGCCATAATATTAACGTAGTTCTATTGAAATTTTCATAATTAGTATAACTAGTATTGAGAACAGATTAAAAACTTCTTTCTGATAGCCAATTAGTGAGTCCACTGAAAATATCCTAAGCTAAGCAGGTTGACTATTTCCCATCACGGCAAACTTGTTGGCAAAAAAAGAGAAACCACGAGGAATGAAAGAATCACAAACTTTTGTTTTGTAGAATTTAATATTTTCAAAAAGACAGAAAATATAAAAGTTATCAAAAATGTGAGAGTTCATTTTGGGGAAAGGTAGGTAGTATGATTGAAACTTGCAACTGATTTATGGTCGAGAGTCAGGATCACGGCAGCCATAGCTGTCCTGTGTACAGCCCTCCTACAGAAATGCAGGAACAGGATGGACGACGGGAAACACACACCACGTCATGCCCTGAGGCTTCTGAAGGTCCAAAAGGAACATCATTTTGCATGTTTAGATTCCACTTCCTCAAGAATCCACTCAATGCCATTCAAGAAACCAGTCAGAGTTTCAGCCTCTATATCCTGGACCTGTGAGCAGGTGAGAGAGGATGCTGTCAGTTCAAACCAGAATCTTAGGGTGAGACACATTTCTCTAGACATTATTTTGTTTTTGAGCTAAACAATATGATCTAAAATAAAATGACCTGAACAAAGACTGAGTACATCTTTCAAGTACTATCATGTAAATCATGTAAATAAGTGATCTTCTCTTATGTCTTCTAACCATGTTAGTGTTAGTCTTATTTCTCAGAACTCAGCTCTGGAAATGGGAGAGACAGGCTTCTTGTACATCCTGGAAAACAATTCCTCCAAACGATCCACTTTAAAAACTAAAACACTTTTTAATGAACCTAACTGGCCAACTAATAAATGTGACATACTGCAGAGCTGACTGGAGCCGCATGGGCCTGACAGACATTTAGAGAACATTTTATCTAAAAACTACAGAATATACACTTGGTTTTCATCATATATTGGAACATTCTCTAGAATAGACATTATTTTAGACCACAAAATCTTCAACAATGAAAACAATTAAGTTTAAAAAATCATATGTATTTTTATGATTAAAGGCAGAATAAAACTAGAAATAACAACAAAAAACTAGAAATGGACAAATACATAGAAGTAACATGTTACTAAACAAACAATGGGCCATTGGATAAATTAGAAGGACAAATGAAAATGGGAAACAATGTTGTGGAACAATCTTTCTGTACCTGTGAATATGAATTACTCTTTGTTCTGGTGGAAGGTTCACCTCAGCCCCTGGCACTCTGGCATCCATATACCCAAAAGTCTGGAATGTTCTGGTGGAAGATCCACCTCAACTCCCCTCCCCCATCTCTTTCCCAAACCCGCCCCTTGAAAGCCCGCCAAACATGACTCCTCCCCCAGAGATGCTCAACACCATGCCCACAGGGTATTTAAGCTGCATCCCAGAAAACAGACACGTGGTTTTCCAGTCTCTCGTCCCTGTCTCCTCTCTTGGGGGCTGGAGAATCACCTGGGAATGCTTTATACATTAAACTGGTTTTTTTTTTTTCTAATGTGGTCTGATTTGGACTGCTACATTGGCAGAGAATGCAAAAACTTCATTCTCATTGTCTAATAAAAAGCTGAGAATGTGTTGCTATGATTGGTAAATAAATAAAATGCTGATTGGCCAGTAGCCAGGCAGGAAGTATAGGTAGGACAAGCAGAGAAGGGAATTCTGGGAAGAGGAAGGCTGAGTCAGGAGTCGCCAGCCAGACACAGAGGAAGCAAAATGTGAAGGCAGTAATGAAAAAAGGTACCAAGCCACATGGCTAAACATAGATAAGAATTATGGATGAATTTAAGTGTAAGAGCTAGTCAGTAATAAGCCTGAGCAAATGGCCAAACAGTTTTAATTAATATAAGCCTCTGTGTGCTTACTTTGGGGGACGCAAGTGGGAAAGATTTGTCCTGGCCATGGGCCAGGCGGGACACAGAAAAACTTAAGGTACACACACATACACACACACACACACACACACACACATACACACACATACACACACACACACACACACACACACACACACACACACACACACACACACACAGGGGTAGGGGCATATTTTGGGCCCAAGCCCCAGTAAATAAATAAGATTTCAAATAAACATGCTAATGATGTATCTCAGGGGTTTAGGGAAATCAGAGCAAAACAAACACCATATTATGAGATGGAAAGAAACAACGAAGAAAACAGTAGAAATAAATGAAACAGTGGTTTAAAAGATAAACAGGCCGGGCGGTGGTGGCGCACGCCTTTAATCCCAGCACTCAGGAGGCAGAGCCAGGCGGATCTCTGTGAGTTCGAGGCCAGCCTGGGCTACCAAGTGAGTTCCAGGAGAGGTGCAAAGCTACACAGAGAAACCCTGTCTCAAAAAAAAAAAAAAAGATAAACAGTTGGTTTTCTGAATTTTAAACAAAATCAACAAACGTTTAGGTAGATAGGAAAAAAAAGAAAAATCTTTAACCCCAGCACTTGGGAGGCAGAGGCAGGTAGACAATATGGAGTTTCGTGTCAGCTATCATTTGAGAAAAAGGTTTCATTATTCAAACAAAATTTAAAGCACTAACCCATGAGATGTACATTTTCAGGGGTGTTAGAAACCAAACTCGTCAGTCCCCTACCTATTGGGTAGGTACTTCATCACTGAGCAATATCCTTAGCCCCAATGACCTGTATTTTTATATGGGAAATGCTACTCATCCTAAGATTCTTAAAGCATACACATTGGTGCTGAGAAAACCACAAGAGTGGGGTCCTTAAAACTACCCCCAGTTA
The DNA here is from genome assembly GCF_949786415.1 of Peromyscus eremicus. Lineage (NCBI taxonomy): Eukaryota > Metazoa > Chordata > Mammalia > Rodentia > Cricetidae > Peromyscus > Peromyscus eremicus. The sequence continues at coordinate 32,787,252 of NC_081427.1, read as the reverse complement.
CTGTCTTTCTGCTCCTACCATAGGAGGGGTGAGCAGGGAACAGATGACCATCCAAATTTATTTCCAGCCATCAGTCAAGCCCTTAAAATTCACTTTAGAGTGGTAGTTCGTTTCAAAAACAAATGCTGTCGTTCCAATTAGTGTTCCCTAAAGTTCTATGTGTCACAGGCCTGGTCCCTACCCCACACTGCTGTTAGGGAGTGGTAAAATTTTCAAGAAGTGGTGACTTCTGGAAGGTCACTTGGGATGTTCCTTGAAGGTCATCCTGTGATCTCAGCCCCTTCCTCTTTCTCTTCCCCTTTTGTTCCAAGACAGAAGTTTCCTCTATCTCTATATCCTCTATACTATTTACAGTATGATAATCTGCCTTGCCACAGGCTCAAAAATCAAGAGGGTCAACTGATCATGAACCAAAACATAATCTGAGAGAAAATATGCCTTCTTGTCTCTTTAAATTATTTGTCTTGGGTATTTTGTTACCATAAAAGAAAGCTCACAAACACACATACATGCAAACATACATGTGCACATATATAAATAAATACATACAATAGAAAGTTCACTAAAAATAAATTCTTTGTCACCAGAGCAGTTAGGACCTTACCATCCATGGGTGGTTTAGAAGATTGAGACGCAGCTCATGAGCTAAATAAAAACAGGGCATTCTTTTTACATCCGCTTGAGAAATACAAGATAAAACCAGCATTGGTCTTCCTGACGATCCAAAAGCTGGATCAGTCATGGCCATAATACGAGAAAATTCATCTTGCCATTCATGTCCTAAGAAATTTAAAGTTAAAATTTGTAATTTACATTACTTATAATTACTCTAAAAATAATTATAGTTAAAAACAGTGCACAAAGGAATTAAAATTTTTACCAGGATTTAAACACAAAAAACTGCCTTTATTGCTAAATCTCCCACAAAATTGTATTAAACTCGCTTTCAAAGATAGAAATTTTGATGATGACATAAAGAAATATAGTAGTCACAAGAACATTCAGGTGTTCCGATTGTTTAAAGTAACTTTCTATGACATAATTTTCTCTTATACATTCAGCAACTGTCTGATTACTCTTTCTTTCAAAGGCCTTACTTCCAATATCTGAGCATAAAATTGGCTCTATTTTTTTTTTCATCCAGATTTTTTACCTCTGCCTTTTTACTGGAGGGTCCAGATCACTGACAGCATGTGGTAAACAAAATTCCCAAGCCATTCCCCTTTATCAGCCTCCCAAGAAGCTTAGCCTACAGATACAAGCCACTGTTTCTTTTCCTGTCTCAAAACTTTTAGATTTAATGCTAGGCATTTTATTTAGAAAAGCAGTTAGAGACGGAGGTAAAGAGGACCGGCTCTCAGAAGCAGGCATGTTCCTTTGACTGTTGGGCCACTAACACAGTGGTTGGAGTCAAAGTAGTCTGTCGTTGGTGGAATTGGCCTCTATTGCTATAGTTAATGCCAACCCAGAGAATTCAAATTCTCTCTGCAGTTAGGTATGATAGATCACACTTGTAATACCAGCAATCAGGAGGATGGGGCAGAATAAATGCCATGAGTTCAAGGCCAGCCCAGGCTATATAGCGAGGTCCAGGCTGTTTTTACACACCAGCGTCATTCTTAGGATGGTATGCCCCTAAGTGTAACATGAATTTCTAAACGGTCTTATTAAATAAAAAACTCAGGGGAGCCAGGTATTGGGGTGAATTCTGAAAGATCAGAGAAGCAGAACAAGCCACAGCCAACCTCACCTCGCCAATTCCTCAACTGATCTTGTTTCCTCAAACTGAAAGCATCTGAGTCCTCACCTGAATGGATATTAGCTGAACTGCTGCTCAAAAGCCTAAAAGATTAAAAAGCCTCTAGTTCCTCGTCCTCTCGCCTTATCTACCTTTCTGCTTCCTGCCATCACTTCCTGGGATTAAAGTTATGTGTCTTTCCCAAGCAAAGACAGGAGATCTCAAGTTCTGGAATTAAAGGTGTGTGCCACCACATCTGGCTCCGTTCCTAATGTGTCCTTGAACTCATAGAGATTCAGACGGATCTCTGCCTCCCAAGTGATAGGATTAAAGGCATCTGTGCCACCATTTTCTGCCCTCTATGTCTAATCTATTGGCTGTTCTGTTCTCTGATCCTCAGATAAGTTTATTAGGATACACAATATATCAACCACACCTAAGCATGAGTTGTGGAAGCATTCTTGGTGTCCAAGCATGACTACTGAATTCTGCCCTGTATTGATAGAAAGGTCTTCTGTGAAAACATCCTTCCCTCCACAGAATCAGAAAACAAAAGAGTACTTGCTACAAATTCGATTCCTACCTCTGTGCTCAGGCTTTGGTTTCTACCCTTCTCTCAGGAGCAGTCGGTCTCTGGTGGAATAAGAGGCAGAGGGATTTCTCATCCTATCACTGTTGATAGAAAGCTATGGCTTCATCTGAGAAAATGATATAGAAAACAGGGCCCCTCTCACCTGCATAGCAGCTGACCAACACATGCCTCTTTCCCAAGGACTCAGAGGGCTCCTGTCCTACCACTAAACTTTTAATGAAAATCTAGCAGAGCTCCATAGAAAAAATTCAGTAAGTAGGTATAGATTATTTTTTTATCCTATGTTTTAATTAAGTAATTTATTTTTATCTATCATGCTTGGGATTGAGTCTGAGGCCTCAGTTATGACCTAGGCTAATACTCTACTTTTTTCTGCCCATTTTACAGGGGGCTATTGGCACCAACCTGGAAAGACTAGATGAAAGTGAGATCTCTATCAGTTTTTGCTCTCAGTCTTATCTCCACCAGCAAATACAGGGGCTGACCTCTGCAACTATTGGTAACTCACCAATTGCTGGTTGAACAAATCAATCTATCTTTTATTTTGCTATTAATTTTTCCTTTTACAGTCCTATAATAACAATAATTTACTATTTTATTACGAATAATTTATCCAGGATTTCTAAGTATAATTGCCTCCAGGACTTAACAGATTGGTAGAAAAATAAATTCATTGTAAATTAAAATCAACACATTAAATAACTATGATATATGTATCATATATATTATATATAAGCAACATGCATAATAAATCATTTATTGTATATTTATATTCTACCTTGTACACAAAGGATTTGGAGGAAATTATAATAGTGGTTCATGGTCCACTGATATAGCAATGTCACCAAAACAATATTGTCTGTGACAATTATTCAGAGTATATGGAGAATATCATCAATCCACTAATTTAATTAATTTAACTTTAATCAACTCAACTAACATCCTATCCCCACACCTCTCTACAGTATGGGTAGAACAAACCAATACATCTTCAGTTACCTACATAAATTATTTGAATATATCAGAGGCAGAGAAAGCATCAGTAGTTTTAAAATGTAGAACTATACAAAAATATGGCTATAGATATCAGGACTCCGTGGTGCTTGTAAAAACCGGATGTCCAAGATAACAGGCCAAATCTATGGATTACAATGTGGCAAGCTAGGAAGTCCCCATGCAGTCCTAATGTACAAGGTTTGAAAACACTAGTGACAGTAATGGCCAGAAAGTCACAGTGGTAAAATCTAACTGTTCTATTATTATGGTGCTGTAATGATATGATTATTTATTTTGCAAAGAATGAAGTCATAGCACCTTGAAGAAGAAAGAAAAGAATGCTTACGTTTGTGAGCTTCGGCATTTGCCACATAGATGAAGCCGTCTACGACTTCACACACCTTCTGAATTTGCGGAATCACACTGTAGCGGCTTCCTTGGTGTTCATCTCCTTCACTCTGTAGGCTGAACATCTTGTTAACTGTACTTGTATGCTCTTCCCTTGCCCTGTCTCTTTCCTTTCTGCAAGAAAAAAAAAATGTAAACATAAGAAAAAGACATTAACCAGGTTCCATCCCACCAAAACGTTCCACTGCTGATGTTTCAGGCAGCCCACTGAGCAGCCAGCCTTACCTGGTAGTTGAATATAATATAAGGATGTTGAATTTATGTTGATTGCTCAGCTGGAAATTGACTCCAGATCCAATACCTACATGAGAAAGTCAGTTATACAAACAAGCCAATCATAAAAACATAAAAAAAAAATTCCACTGAAAAATTATGCAGTGAAATCGAAAAGAGCAAAGAAAAAAAAACAGCAAGTTACATGCAACTGTGGAATAAAATGCAATGCTTGTGATGAAGACAAAAAAGTTGTGTGGACTTGTGAACTCTGACTCACAAGGCAGCACAAACACAGATAGAGAATTAAGTACAGCTTGGCTCGTGAGTCTTCAGTCATCATTACAAACATTACAGCAGCAGCCGGGACATGGTAACTACTTCTATTTATCCTCAGTGTTGACTCCTTTCCTTATTTTATGCTTTCAACCTCCACTGGCCTTATAATCCATGTATACATTCGCCTCTTCATCCCCTATGAAAAACTGTTTATAAACATGTGGTGCAGCATTAGAACTGCCTTAGAAATGGAGCCAGAACTGCAGATGCTGAAATTTGGAAAATTAGAGTGATGTGGATTAGAATCATAAGCTTACTAGGACAGTCACTTTTTTGTGAGACTGTTTCAACACAAAAAAAGAAATAATCTATCCTGGCTTCAAGGATTGCCTGAGATCTAATATGTGATATCCTTAGATTGCTAATATTGGCTTCTTACTCCTTTGTGTCTGAGTCACCCAACACTGTTGCTGTCCCTTTCTTGGCCTCTTCTGTTTTGTTGTTGGTGTTGTTGTTGTTGTTGGTGGTGGTGGTGGTGGTGGTGGTAGTGGTGGTGGTGGTGGTTTTGCTCATGATCAATGTCCTTTTTTGGTCTCCAGGAAACATCCTTGATTCCATCACTCTAGTTCTTTCTATACAAATGTCCCCTCAGATCTGTCCACTTCTCTCCATGGCCATTCTCCTTTTAGTACCAATTAAAAATCTGGAATCTAACCAGTCCTCTAAATCCTCTTGCTTTAACTAGCCTTTCTTGCAGTAGCAGATACATTGCTTAATGACACATATCTAAGTGTTTCTCTTCTCTACAAAGCCACGGGCCTCCAGATATACAAACAAATCAATATAGTCTGACCCCACTTACCTCATTAGAGAGAACTCCAGTCTTTCATTCCCCTACTTCTTGAATTCTACTTAAATAAGCTATGTCATGTCAACTTATGTCACCATTCTAAGTATCACATGTGTAGATTTGGACTTGTGGGTACTAAAACTATAACTATCCCAAACCACATGATCCTCTGCTCCTTCTGTTATGTTAGCCCACAGAAAGCACATGGAAACAGAATCAAATATTTCTGCTTTTGTTTATATCAGTTTAATTTCCAAAAATTATTCTTTCAAAACATGTCTAACCTGAGCCCAACTTATTATGCAACCCATATTCTTCTTTGATCTTGTAGACTTTTTCCAGCAATCACTTAAGTCTCTGTAAGAAGAACGTAATTGCCATTTCATAATTATCAAGTTTCCTCATATCTTCTGGCTTGTCCTGAATTGTTGCTTCTACTATGAGTCCTTGCCTGAAACTGGCCTGCCTTAAGTAATACTTCTCTTGCCACGGGCTCTCAGTTATCAGAATTGCTTATTTCCTCATACCCTATGGTGAAGAAGTGAGCTGATCTCTCTACTCCCAGTGACTTGTCAAAACCATTACTCAAGAACCATCTGGAATAGTTCCATCTGAGAAACACACCAACCAGCTGGAGAGTAGTCTCTGTTCTCAGCTTTATCGCCCATCATCATCCCCTCCCCCACGTAGATTTCAGCATGCAGTGCACTATCTTTCCCTCCATCCTCCTAAACTTCCAAGTCCATGTGGACCTGAACCACTTACAACTCTCAAATGTTAATTTTTCTAGCTTTTGTTCTTCTGACCTGGACACACAATCTGTAAGCCATTCATTTACCGTGTGTGTGTGTGTGTGTGTGTGTGTGTGTGTGTGTGTGTGTGACAAAACGCCATGACCAAGGCAACTTACAAAAGACAGCACTTAATTTGGAGCTCATGACTCCAGAGGGTTAGAGTTCTTGACCATCCTGGCGATGGTCATAGCAACAGGCAGCAGGCAGGCTGTAGCAGTAGCTGAGAGCTAACAGTTGAGACACAAACATGCAGAGGGAGGGCTAACTGGGAATGGTGTGTGACCTTTTGAAACCTCAAAGCCCTCCCTTAGTGATGTACCTCCTCTAAAAAGGTCATGCCTCTTAATCCTTACCAAACAGTTCTACCAACTGGGGGCCAAGCAATTGAATATATGAGACTATGGAGCACACTCTCTTTCAAACCACCATAGTGTGGAACCTGTAATGTGTCTGGCATTACAGATACTAGTAAAAATAAAACTGACAAGATCCCTAGCTCCTGCCACCAAAAGCAGTAACCACAAACATCATTCTCTTCTGGTGAATTCTTACCCTAGTGAACAACTTTAAACCCAACAGGAACTACAAGGCAGAAATCTGTTCTCCTTATTACAAAATCCTTATTCATGGTATCAACTTTCATCCTCAGTGTTCAATTGTTTTCATCCAATGACCCCTTTCATGTTTTTAAATCATAGATTATAGCAGCTTCTTTAGGCTCTTCTAATGAGTTCTTACTCAGGAACTGGAATAAGCTTTCTAAAATGAAATCTTCATCCTCTCAACCCTCTGAGGAAACTTCTTCAACAGCTCCCACATACTCATGCATCCCATGTGGTGGTGGTGTTTACCCAGCTCCACTCTTGCTAGGTTTACAGGCACCCCAGAACGCTGTGCTTTTATCCTTCCTCTTTTAAGGGGATACAGCTACTAATACTCAAGAGTCTCAGCAGGCATCATCTTCAATGAGCAGCCTTCTTTGGTTCATATCTTTCTATTCAGAAACTAACGGGTCACCTTCTAATTACCTAAATACCTGTCTGTGTTCTCACTTAGAGCCATTGTCTTCGTGGAAGACCAAGACTTGTTCTACATCTCTGTATCTATGCAATCTAATGAGTAAAGCACATCTTACATTGTGCATCAGTACTCATGTTTATGATACTTTCCCACCTTACCAAAAGGTCACACCCTGTTTTGTGGGTTGTTTTTGTTTTTGTTTTCTATAGAGATGCGATAATACAATTCTTTTTCAAAAATCCCATCATATATAAAATAATTTGCAAATAGGTGTTCAGTGATTTTCCTTGGTAAGTTTTTCATATGGTAAACATGATATACACTGCTAAAATATAATAATCTTTTTTAGCATATTAAATTCTAAATTATACAAATTTGAGAAATTAAGAACAAACATACTTCTTATATTAATTTTTTTTCCCATTTAGTGGGAGCAGGGAGTCCATCCACCAATTTCTATATTTTGCTACAAGATTTAATTTAAAAACATATTGTATATTAGCATGAAAATTACCATCAATCTGTCTATGAGGCAAACCAGCAGTTGGGCAAAGTTCCTCAGAAGACATCAAACTCAACACCAAAGATGTATTCAGTTCTTCCAAACCTGGTCCAAACATAGCAAATCGGGGTTCGTTCTGAAGGATCAACGAGTGTAGAAAAGAGGTGACAGCTCCATACACAGGACGGCTGGCTTTCAAGGCTCTTCTCGTATGTGGACAGCACATTTTATAACTGCATAAAATTGCCACAATTAGACAACAAAATAGAAAACATTTGACTTCTTCATTTGAGAATATATCATTTATGGAGTTGCAAAACACAGTAATATAAAGAGTATGGTTTCTACCCTCCCAGACAGTTGATAAATACACCATTGTAGCATGTATGCAGAGTGCCATGACAAGGAAAAACACCAAGTGATAGAGAATGGGAGTGATCATGAAGCTGCAGGGACCTCCGCAGGGAAGACGTTATTTATGTTTGTATCTTTTCTTTAGTTTCTCTCATGAAACAGCAATATTTGTTTGAACAGTTGAAACTAATTGCATAGACTAGTAACTGTTCTCTTCCTGAGAAAGATTTTACTCCTCATCCTTGAGTATGTGGCAACGTCTGAACAATTTTATTTTCACATCTGGGGAAGAGGGGGCTGTGCTACCAGCATCAACTTAGTAGAATCAGAGATGTCACCGTACATCCTACAATTTCCAGGACAGTCCCCCATAACTGCTCCAAAATGTCAATAATGTTAAGATTAAGAATCCCCATAATTAAGATAGGCTACAGACACTTAGCATTAAATCCCAGAAAATTTAAAATATTACTAAAGCCACTAATATCAGACTTCTTAAATACCCTTTTAATACTCTCCAATACAATAGTTCATTCAAACTATTAAATAAATACACAGGAAGGCCCAAATATACATCATTGAAAATTAGCAAAATAAAAACCATGTGAAAGAAACTATGTCAGCTCAGCAGGCCAATGTGGCCAAGCCTGATGATGTGAGTTTGATCCCAGGGACCCATATGATGGAAGGAGAGAATGGACCCCAAAAGGTTGTCCTCTGACCTCCATATGTATCATGACAAGTGTGTGCCCACCCATATATACACACAACAAATAATACATAAGAGTAATTAAAAAAAAAAGAAATGTCATTTGAGATTATCTATAAAGATCATGGTACATTTTCATCTAGTCATCCCATACTACCTGACATAATAACATCTGGATTAGAAAGGCTGAGTAACAAATAAAATGCAGGTGGAAAAATTCTAAATGTAGCTACTGAATCTAACACAGTACAACAATTCTTACCCAAAGATCAAAGGTTCTCTTAATTTTTTTTATTATGCTTTAAATGTGGGGTTCACAATAAAGTTGGTTTTACCTACATACAGTGACACATTCTGAGGGAACATGGTAGCATTGAACAGTCCCTTACATGCTATGCAATATGCAAATCATATATCCTTTCTGAGAACCTCTACATCCTTAACACAACGATTAAATCTTTACGTTAAACAAGTACAGGAGTAAACATACACAGAGCAGATTCCCACAGAATCCAACATGTAGCATTTGTTCAGTGAAAATAACTTTCTCATGTGCATGACACTCAAGAAACAACAAGGCTTTGAGGCGATAACAAGATCTTATTTCTTAGACTCTCAAAAATGGTTTGCTTCCCTACCAAAAAAGAATTGTTTTCTGATCTCTGGACATTCCTTCTCTGATTATGAAAAGGCATTACAATTTAACAAAATGGAAACTATTAGAAAGGTTATGAGAATGTTAAGAAATGTCTACTTTCTTGCCAACTTTACCACATATAATGAATTTAAAACTAGTTAGTAACCACAAAAAAATAACAAAGGGTTAAAACTGTAAGGGTCTTATGAAAAAAGTCAACTAGCTCTACCCATCATTTTATCAAGGGGCCATTCAGACAAATTCCATGCAACAAATTAGTAGCAGAGTCAGAACTAATGTGGACTATTTGGTATAAAATTTAGTATCTCTTGTTAATTCACAGAAATTGATACTTACACCTCCATGTAATCAAAACACTTGCTGTCGGTGACCTCAGATATGGGCTTTTTTAAGATCTCTAGGTCTGGAAGTGACTTCCAGTCCACAGAAGACCAAGCAGGAAGGTCCCGCAACAGAAAATACCTCCAGAGAATTGGGTCTCTTACAGTTTTATTCCAGTACCGATCTGTACTTCCCAAATGGCACAGATCATGGGGAGAGAGAAATGACAAAATATACAGCTGTACATCGATCTGAAACAGAAACACGTGACACAGAAGAAAAAGGAATAATTTGTCTTGGAAGACTGGTGATAACTTAGATAATCCACAAAGAATTGCTATACTAAAGGTCAACTGAATGAGTCACTCTTTATACTACTTAAGTCTATTTTATTTTCCTTTCCTTCAGAGAATAATCAAAACTCAACATTTTAATTCCTAACACATCTGAAACATTCTTGAAAGCTCAAGGCTCTGTCTTCCTACTTTTCAAGCAAGATAATCACTTCCGTATTTTTCTTCCCATAGGTATTTTGATATACCACTTAATAATTTTTTTCCTCAAAATAAACGTGTATCTAGTGGAAATTTTTCTGATTTTACTACTAGATCAAATGAAAGCATGTCGATCTGTCATCTGAATTTCTCTATATAGTCTATTAATCCATTTCAAAGGACACAGGACAGAAACTTGGAGGGTTTTCATTTGGAATGACTGTCAGTAGGACGTACCAATAATTCAACTGAGATAAAAAGAACTGTAATAACCAATAATGTCTAATCTCTTCATTTCCTGATCTTTCTCTGAAACTTTAAATAACATGCACTCCCTTTGTGACCTGTTCTAACTTGAGGTTATTTTCAATTTCGTTTATTTTTCACTATGTGGCAGTTTTGTTGTTTAGGATTATCAGACTTGCTTGCTCCAGGCGATGATCCCCTAACTGGAATGAATACACTGAGACCAGGACTGAAGATAAGATGTGCAGAACAGAGACAAATGGAATACTTTCCCGAGCTAACCCGTTTCCTTCGCCACATTTCCAGATATCCTATTGGGACGACTGACAGTCTATGGGTGATCGTGCTGGTCACCAGTGTGGGTTGTGGGGCGACCTTGGCTGGCTGGGGGGCAGGGACACGGTGAGTCCATGTCAGGGCGACGCTGGCCACTCTCCTTCCAGGCGAGCACACACCCGGAAGTGGCTGTCCTGCCGCCCAGGCCCGGGGGCTGTGCGCGGCCTGCGGTCTCGGCTCACCGGCAGCCGCGTCAGCGCGCTGGTCTCCTCCGCCGCCTCCTCCCGGGGCGCCGTCCGCGCCGCCCGCTCCTTGCCCACCGCATGCCAGAAGGTCCTCCAGCCGCTCAGGATGGCGGCCTCCAGGCGGCTCCAGTCGCTGGCGGGCGGCGGGGAGCCGGCTCCGCGGGGCTCGCTTCCAGCCATGGCCGTGGCCGCGCGACACAGCCGGACGCACCGGCTTCCTGGCCGCTCGGCCTCCGTCTCCGCCTGCGCCCGCCGCGCTGGGCACACCCGGGCTGGCCTACTGGGCGCGGTTCCGGGCCGAGGTCCACGCCAACCATGGCTCACCCGCTTGCTTTCTTACCACTGCGGGAATGACTGTCCCCTCCCGCCCCACCCCCTACCCCAGACTGTACCTTCTCTCGGTCCCTGGCTCTATTCACTGCAAGGACCTAGGAGGGTCGGCTTGTGGAGTAGCCACCCTTTTCTGTGATCTTGGGCCTAATGACACTTGCTTCCCGTAAGAATTAGATGTAAGTGGGCCCTGTATGTGCATCTGTGTTTTGGAATCACCAGTTTACCGCTTTCTTGGAGCTTAGTAAAAATTGAGCCTATGGATACAATCAGGAGTCCGTGGAATTAAAGTTCTCCAAGAAACTACATCTGTATTAAAGATAGTGCAGGATGTGTGTTAGTAAGCTTAGCAAACATCTGGCCCTTAAAAATGTTTTAAGATTTAATTTAACTATATGTATGTAGGTATTTACATCAACATGCAGGTTCCTGCAGAGGCCAGAGACACATTCCTTGGAGCTGCAATTAGAGGCAGTTGTGTGCTACCTGCTCAGGTCCTTCCTCTGTAAGAACAGTACATGTTCTTCACTGCTAAGCCATCATCTCGCCATCCCCTTTACCTATCTTAACGTAAATAATGTAACATCTGAAATCAGAAAAGATTTAACCAATTTTATCTAGGTTGTCTACATAATGCCTCCATCAGTGTAGGTGGTAAATGTATTTGATATACGGCCTTTGTTCTGTGTCTGTCATAGTTCATGGTAACTGCTTCCACAACTCAGTGTGCCCTTCAAGGTAACTCGAATACAGTCTCTAGCCATGGTCACGCTTATCTTGCTTACATAAGAGTTGTTATTTTCCCTCAAAAAAGCCCAATCGTTAGGTACTTTATACCAAAATGGTGAGTTTAGGCCCACTACAAAAATTTAAGTACACTAAAAAATTGTTCAATGATCTATCATAAAAGGACAGGATGGAAGAAAATTTGATAGGAAGAGAAAACAGAATGTGGTATTCTTAAAAGTAACTAGTGAATTTTTAATCTTTCAAAAGCCAAGTCTGTTCTGCTCACTTTAATCTTAAAAGAAATTTAAGAAACCAGAGGTAGACGATAGAACAAAATAATATTATACAGTGCTGGATACATTTCTTTAGGAAAGACACAAACACCTGTGTGGTAGCATGTGTCAGTCATTTTCAAGTAGATTAATCTAATCCCCAAATCCATTCCAAATCTAGACTTGTCACTTACAGGGGATACTTTAATATTCTCATGTTAAATTATTTAAAATCTTTTAAGAATATTTAGTAAGGACCAAAACATGTTACACCGCAGTAAGACAAATTACATCCCAATCAAAATAACCTAAAGGTGTAAGTAAAATCCTGTTCTTGATAACAAGCATGATAGGTGGATTCCACATAATTTAGTTTAAAATCATTGTCAACCTGTAACTGTTTACCATTCTAAGACATGAAGCTATATTATTTTTTGGAAAATATGTAAATTTTTTGATCTTGTATATACAATTGTTTTAATCTCTATTGTCAAAAATGTTCTCCTACATCTAGTTCATAAGAGTGTTTAAAAATTCATCCCATTTTATAACTACAAAGTTGAAGGCAAGGCCCACATCTTTATAAACATTAAATCTTTAAAGAACACACAAGGCTACAGGAAATAGTTGCTAGTATATAAACAGTGAAGTAACAGATACTTAACAACATAAGCCAGCATGTACCACTACTTACTGCTCATTAGTAGACCCTAAATGCTATTCAATAGAACCCTTTATTCAAAAAAGTAGTACCTGAGGATCTAAATGACAAGTAGAAATTCAACAAAGCTTGATGCTGGGGCAACTGAGGTTCTGTGAGAATCTAAATTTAAAATGATTATTATTCTACATGCCATTGCTAGTAGTGAATAGGTCAACCACAGGCTTATCAGGAAAAGACTTATGAATTAATTACTTAGATGACATTTCTCCTCCCTAAGTTGTGTTTTATTTTACGTATTTGGAGAAAGAAAATTAGCATGAGAAACTAAGTTAAATTGAAGAAACGAGACGCCACTCTCCTATATTACAAGGAAATGTGAATTATCTATTGAATGAGGAAGGATTCAGATTCATTATGGAAATACTTGTTGAAAATAAGATTAAGGAGCTAGAGAGATTGATCATGGTTAAGAGCTCCCCCTGCTCTCGCAGAGGATGGAAGTTGGAGTTCCAACACCCACATCAGGTGACTTACAACCATCTGAAACTTCAGCGCCAGAGGTTCTGAACCTCCAGCCTCCATGGGCCACAAGTACAGAAACACACCATTTAAACATACTTAAAAATAATAAAAAGAAATAGAATATTAAAAGTCAGGAAGATTTATTAATTTACATAAGAGTTACAGTTAGGAAATGGCACGGTTGTGATTTAACTCAGGCCTTCTAGCTCCAGAACTCACAATCTGAATCATTATGCTAACCTGTCTGCAAGTTATTAGGACCAGAAAAAAAAGCATTCAGAAATTAGAAAAGCATACTGAGAGGAAACATTTTTACTCTGATGCAAGAATAAAATATAAAAGAAAACAAGAAACAAGTAGGGGAATGTGATTTTATTTTATTAATCATAGGTTCCAAAACACTGTAGTTGGAAAATGTTACTGAAAGTTGGTAAAACAAAACTACTAAACACCAGCATAAGTACATAATGAATACTTTTAATTCCTGTTATATTAAGCTTATGTTAATATAATACTTCCATAATGTATTTCATTTTTATTAAAAGAACTTAGGGTAAGTAATACTAGAGAACTATGGGATCCTGGATTCTGTGGCAGATGGGGTATTCATAGAGTTACAAAAGGGGCCCTAGAAGATGGACCAAGGAGACAAGCAACCAAAAGGTAGACCATGTTCGTAGCAGTGGGTTTTTAAAGCATCAGGAAGGTAACTCTGAGAATACCTTCACAGCGCTCACTTTAATGACGATCAAAGCACTGACCGCAGACTGTAAAGCTAGGAACATAACTTTACGGTGACTCTTAGCTCACTCTACTGTATGCAAAAGATAAGGGAATGTCAATGATATGTACCTTAACATCAGATAATGCACAGTAGCCAGAAAGCCTATAAACACAGCAAGAGACAGTCTCTTAAGTCCTTTTTTTTCTTTTGGTTTTGGTTTTTTAAGACAGGGTTTCTCTGTTTAATAGCCCTGGCTGCTCTGAAACTCTCTTTATAGACCAGGCTGGCCTCAAACTCACAATCAAGTCTTAAAGCCTAATCCACATCAGAAAATTCATACTGAGTAAAGAATGATAAACATTTAAGGATTATGGAAAATCCTGTAACATTTTACATCTTAATAAACAGCAGAGAATTCATACTGAAGATAGCGATTTTTCACTAGAAGTAGGAAAACAAAACCTGCTGAACACTAGCATGAATATATAATGTATAAATTAATTGTGACTATAATAAGTACCTCTTAATGTAATATTTCTGTACTATGTTACCTCATATTGTGTTTAAAATATATAGGGAAGTGATATTAAAGAAACGACAGTTTTGGCTTCTGTGGACAGAAGTAGTAACCTTATAGAAGGCAGAAAAGGGAAGTGGAAGGTAGAAAGAAAACCACCTGGAATGAATAAAAAGCCCAAGGCCTTTAGGCAGTATACATTAGGAACACCACTGATCAGAAATCTACTAAATGCAACAGAAATGAGAAAGTTTTAAGTGGTGACTTCAGTAAGAAAATCTTTGAGTCTACTGAATATACAAGGCATCTAAACAACAGAATGGAAATTGAAGATGGGTGCTTAGATGTGCCTTTCCAACCACTCCAAATAAGATAGCACCCATCTCCAAGTCACACTTGTCCCTTACACCCTGCTTAATGCTTTATAGTGTTATCACTTGGCATACTGTATATATATATATATATTCTTCCTCTACTGAAAGCCCCATAATAGGAGGGTGCTTCCAAAGCTATATGCTCAGTGTCTAGAACAAGATATGGCATGTAGTAGGCATATAATAACTGCTGAAAGAATTGATTGTAGGCTTAATTACTGTCCATATGTGGAGTATTTGGTATTTTGAGGTTACTTCATTCTAAATCAAGAATTTACTCCTCAAGATTAAATGAATACAAAATGTGTTGTTGTTTTATAATACCATAGTAAAAAGTACTGCAACTATCATGGTCTACAAATTGTTCTCCAATTGTTTGGGTGGAGGGAGTAAAATACACAAAAAGCACCCAGGAATAACCTCATAATTGTACCATCCAGTGAGTCCACAAAGGTCATAAAGGCAAAACTTGAAGCTCTCAGCTTCTGAAGATGAAGTCTTATTTTCTCAGGTTTAGCATCCGAGTAACACTTTACTCCTCTGAGGAATCTATATTCCTCATTGCTGTATCAACCGCTGGTATAGAGGGCATGGCAGTTTGGAATGCAATAGCAGCAACCCTTTTGTGCAAAATTTGGCATTTCAAATCATGCCTCATTAATTCAAAAAACATTACTACCTACCATGCAAAGAACAGTATGTGCAAAGGTAAAATTTTAAGATATGGAGTTCATTCAGTAGTAAAGAAAATAATTACAACACATTGTACTGTGGTCACACGGGAAAGGAAGATAGGAAAAATAAAGGAACATCTAATCTCTACTGGAAAGGGCTGAAGAAAAGCCTTTGGACATAGTATTACTAAAGGTACATCATACAAGTAAAGTATTATCTGGCCACAAAGAAGGGTCTAGAAATAATGATGTCTACAAAGGTACTGAGGTTGGAAAATGTAAGTGCATTTGGGAAAAGTACTGGAAGCACTTGATTAATGGATTATGATCCACTGAAGAAGTCTGTGCTTCTAAAAAGCACATTAAAATCATTTAATTTTAGAAAGCTAAGGTATTTTCATAATAAAACTTGCTAAAATGCTAGGTTAGATAAAAATCTTGGTTGTATAAAGATAGGCCAGGAGTTGCAGCAGGGATGGAGGAATCTCCCGACTTCCACTGCTCATTCAGAATTTTGGTTATCAAAAGGAGCCTAGGGTTCTGATGTGTGAAAAATGTTGGTCTAGAACACAAGTGAGAGTGTTGTAGAAATGAGGATGGGAAGGCAGACCTCTGTTTCCCTACTTGAAAAATACACAAAACTGGGGGAAACGAACAGAGAGGATTTTCCATAAAGGCTAAAAATTTGATGTTTGCTCATACTGACCTTAAAATTACTGTGCAGTCAGTATTTATCAAAGTGAAGATATTTAATAGGCAGTTAGAAATAAACTTCAGAGAGCAAGGAAAACGGAGCTCAAGTTCCTGGAATGGAAATCAGCCTGGTATAGGCATTATTACAAGCCAAATGGCCGTGAAAAGTATTGCTTAACATGAGCATTTGGAGTAAAAAGAAAGAAGGAGAAAGGAAAGAAGAAAGAACAGATCCTTCATGAGGACAAGCAGAAAATGAGAAACAACAAGAGAAACAAAGGAAATAGCAAAGAGTAGTCAACAGAAAACAGGCAGCCTATTTTTTCTTTAAAACAAAAAAGTGAGTAAATATAAGTTGACTCCCTCAGAATCTAAACTTCCTGTTAAAGAACAATGGTAGAGGTGACTAATGAAATTGGACTCTACCACAGCGGGAAGGACAGGCACCTTAGTCGCTTGCAGTGAAGGTTCTTCTAAGTGAAGCTATACATGTATTAACACGCTTGGAAGGACTACATGCTTTCCATAGAACTGAGCCTCCTAAGAACAAATGGCCGAGGAAGGATTAACGCAGTGCTGAGAGCCTGCTAAAGACAAAGAGAAGAGGAAACACCAGGGACAGTAGTTCCGATGAAGCCCCATGAGGTGCAGGGCAAAGAAGTCATGAAAAAGGCTCACTGCTCAAGAGTTAGGACAACAGTCAAGAAAGAACCTGCAAAAAGGATGAAAGCTGTAGAATGAAAATAGAGAAAAACGAATACAAACAAGGACATTTTAAAAGCTGAAAAGATGAGAATTGTCATCTGTTACTGAAATTTAAGATTTTAGAAAAGAAACTGAGTATGGCTGATACTCAAGGTGCAGTAACAGAAATGACTGGATGTACAGATGTCACTGGGACAAAAGTCTAGCGCATCAGAAGGTATCATCATCCAGACCATCCCAAGACAACAGGAGTTGAGGTAGGCAGAAAGAGGTGAGCAAGACAGAAACTAGGCTCTTAGACCATCAGCATGTCAATCCTAATAAAGGCAAAACATATGTAAAGTTCATTGTATGCAAAGATGTGCCCTAATGGCACCTGAACTAATGACAGAATCATCTACACTGATTTTTATCTTCACTATTGGAAACATCATGCAGTTTTTGTTTTAAACAAAATAAGAAAATAATTTATAAAATAGCTAAGTCAATAATTTAAGTACTATTAGTAATACATGGCAAAATAAATACAATGATTCGTTTTTTAAAATATTTTGCTATTTAGCTTACTGGAAATGAAATCTAAATATTAGTTATAATCTTTTAATTGCCTACATTTATACTCATAGTATATATTTGAAACAAGGAGGAAAATTGATTTTCATCTTTGAAGTATGCCTACTTCAAAATAAGATTTTGTGTTACACATATTTTACTACAATGAAATATAACCTAAAGTATTAGAAAACAACTGTCAATCTACGTTGGGTTCCTCCTTATCAGTGGCAGGATTGTATGTAGTTCTAAGTTCAGTTAGAATAACATATATGCCATTTTAGAAATTAGAGAATACTTTTTTCACAGATTAAGACTATACAATGAAAGGCGATAGCATTAAAGAAGGGTAGCCACATTGGGCATCTTTACGTAGTGTAATATTCTCAAGATCAGTGTAGCAGAGCTCCTTTCCTGAAGCCTTCTTTTCCGGTGCACCCATCTTTACTTCTCTCAGTTGGGAGGACAGATGACCACCTAGCTACAGCGCTGCTGAAAGAAGCTGAGGATCTGCTTTGCATTCGCTGTGTTCCACTCCTGCGCTTTCAGAGGTCCTTCACACACCGACACATACTTCTTCAGAATTTTTTCTCCTACTTCTCGGAAATCCAAAGGTTCTTTGTGTGTGGTGCAGCTTGCTCCAAAAGCATCAGTATCAACTTCAGGATTTTCTGACTGTGGATCTGGGCAATGCTTTAATCCCCAGTAGCACATTTCTCCACTGTACATCATAGCCAGCACATGAATATCACTAAATATTCCTGGGAAGGTCATTCATTTTGAAATTAGAATTAAGTTTATAGAAGAAACATCAGCTATTGAAAAGCTAATAAAGCCATCACCAATTAACATTTTTCATGCCATTTATTAACGCTCAAAAAAGCCCACTATCACTCTCACAATCCTAACTTAATCAATACTTTTGTCTTTTACCCAGAAAAGAAATTCATCCCCCAAACAAAGCAGAGTATTGTCAAATAGTATTTTTTTAATAACCATCTAGGTGTTCTTAACATTTCTAGGAGTCCTCTTTAGGACCTTTTTTTGAAAATTAATTTCACTAGTGGAACACTTCTAGATTGTTCCTTAAATTCTGTATACAACTTCAGAACTCTCATAAATTCCCTGAACTGCATCCATGAACATAAAGTTTATTTTGAAGGATGTTCTAGGATCAGTGATATAACTGTATTGTTATGACAGTCCCATATTTGAGTCTACTAATAATCTTATGTATCATTATGTGTTTGATGGGCCATACAATTTTAAATTATCAGATGCTAATGATATGCAAGATGCTTTGTATCACTAGGAAAAAAGCACATCCAGGACCATTTCCATCAAAAGATGAATAGTTCTTTAACATTATTCCCAGCAATTGTGTAATTAAATATTTAAGGTCAAAAGCATGTTAATTTGTAAGACATATAAATTAGACTTAGAATAAGAGAGTACACCAGTAGTAGTAGAAACATTTGTAATTTGAACCTTGGAGGTGGGCAGAATTACAGTTGCAGACCAGCCTCCTGTACTACAGAGGAGTTCCAGGCTAACTGAAGCTACATAGTAAAACCTTATCTCAAAAAAACCCATAAGATTAAAAAGTGAATAATTAAAACAAAAAATGGTGTTATTAAAATATATGATCAACTTACGGTCACTTAGACACAAACAAATGATTTATTCCAATGTACAAGTACTTGTGTGATAAGCAAATTCACATCAAATAAATGGTCATGATAACCTCACCATGTTGGTTTGAATAAGAATGGCCGCAGAGGCTCATATATTTGAATACTTAGTCACCAGGGAGCTACATTATTTAAAAGAATTAAAGGTCGGCCTAGTTAGAGAAGTGTGTCACCAGGGTTAGGCTTTGAGGGTTCAAAAGCCCATGCCAACCAAGCCTGAGTCTCGCTCTCTGCCAGGCCCAGTCTCTGCCTGCTATATGTGGATCAGGATGTAGCTCTCAGCTACTTCTCCAGCACCAGGCCTGCCTGCCTGCCATCATGCTCCCACCATGATGATAATGGACTAAACCTCTGAACTGCAAGCAAGCCCTCAATTAAATGCTTTCTTTCATAAAAGTTGCCTTGGTCATGATGTCTCTTCACAGCAATAGAACAGTGACTAAGACACTCACATAAAGTAATTCAATAAAACTACAAGTATGACTGTAGCAGAATACAAGTTTCTGCCGTTTTGAATGTACCCAAGTCACCAAATTTGTTCTTATAAGCTGCCATCTTCAAACTCTACCTAGAAAGAGCAGCAAGTGAAGTAAGAGTTTGCAGAACAGCTGATTCACTAAAGCATGCATCAATAAAAAGTAGCCACCAAAGAACAGAGTCTGAGATGTGCATTCCGGAAAATGAGACCACACTACATCATGTTGTCTATGTGTAAAGCAATTTCTACTTAGCAAGTACAATTAGCACATACATGTCTATCTCATTTAAAACTTACTTCCAGTATAATATCAATAGCCAACTCTAGCTCTTGTCAAAACAAAAATAAGCAAAAGTAACACCATACATTAACTCTCCCAAATTAACTCCATCTCTGCATCCTCTTCTGGCCTCCATAGGCACCCCCATACATGTACATATATTCACTCACACACAAAGACATTAATGAAAGTACACACACACACATATATCACATCTCATTATATACCTCTGATTGTCCTGGAACTCACTATGTAGACCAGGCTGATCTTGAACTCACAATTCCTCATGCCTCTGCCTCTTAAATACTGGGATTAAAGATTTGTGCCACTATATCTAGCCAAAACTAAATATGTTTTAAGTGTTTTTCTACATTATATGAAAAGATTTTAGTCCTTGAATTCATTTTAAATCCAGTATGAAATTCAACTGAGAGTAAAGTTAGCAAGTTTTCTAAATCTTAAAACAACAACAACAATAACAACAAAAAAGACTCCACTTACGAAACTTTAACAAGAAATCACCTTACCTGTACTTAGTAATTTAGCTGTGTCTAGGTCTTGGAAAGAAACACCTTCATTTAACTGGATAGGGCATCGATAATTTAGCATCTGCAGCAAGTAATTGATCCCATCAACAAGGTACTAAATAAAGAAGTCAAATAATTAAAAGCACTATACACAGAACTATAAACAAATACTTTTTGTCTCATTCTTTACTCAAGAATAAATGGACTGATACACAGGTATATATAATTACTATTACATTCCAATGGCATAAAAACTCACCACTCTAAGATTGTTCTAATATAAGTAAACCCTCCAAATAATAAGAGTATGGAACAAGAAGAAAATATCAACCACAAACACATGGGGCAGTAACTCATTTATTAAAAAAATATTATCAAAGGATAAATGTTGTAAAGGTGAATTCAGAAAAACGTTAATATATATGGAGTTTTGTTTGTTCTGCATTCCTGGGAACTACACCTAGGTTATCATATGCTAGACAAGTGCTCTAACACCAAACTATATTTTCAGCCCTTTTTATGATTCAGATATAGTATATCTAAAATTTTCTAGCTAAAAGTATGGCTTCCCGTTTCCAAGCCTATGTAAACTATGGGTACATTTAGACTGAGCTGGAATTCTCAGTGACACAATACTAAGATACATGTCTTTGGAATAATAATGTTAGAACAGATACAAATCACAGAGTCATACTGTCTTAGGAGCAGAGTTATACAGGCTTCTCAGAATTACCTTGCCTACAAAGGGAGACTCATAACAAAACCTCTTTAATTATTTAGAAATTAATAGCTTTATCTCATATTCAAATAAAAATAAAAATCAAGAACTTGAGAGACACATGTAGTAGTCTCCAAATGATGATATTCTTTCATGTGTCATCTTAGTCTTCACAGAAATTCCAAGAACCTAAAGCCTGTGAATGTAAAATGTAGGTCTACTAGTCCAGAATCTCTGATTTCACTACTGTTATTATAAAATGTTTTAAAGCCTGTAAATGCTAACATTCAAAATCAAAAATGAAATTGTTTCTTACCTTCTGAAGCAAGTTAGATTTTCTCAAGAGCCACTCCCTTCTCTTAGTTAGAGAATGACAATACATATATAACAGGGCTCCTCGTCTCCAAGAGAGGCATTCCAGTAGCTCATCCCCAAGCAAATCACATAGCTAAAAAGAAACATAAAATGCATATCCACAAAAAAGCCATACATTTACACAAATCGAACTTCTAAAGAAAACTAAGCGATTCAAGCACTCTCATTTCACAGAATGTGTCTAGGTTAGGCTACAGAGGAAGGCTTATGTTGGAATTAAGTAGACTTAATTGTTGTCTGTTGGTATATACACAGCAAACTAACTGTAATTCACAAATAGTTTCATAAAATAACTTGAAATACCATAGTAGTAAAACCCTCTACTATTATTTGGAAAATGGAAAAAAATCCATTATCTCATTAAAATGATACCCTTTTAGAAATACACTTTGTCAAGATCATATCTATTTTTCTAGAAAGAAATAGGAACTAGAGAATAGAATAAGAATTAAATTGCTAGAATAATGAAAAGATATATAAAAAATAATTTTAATAAATCAAAATGTTTTTAGTGGTATGGCCTTTAAATCTTGGGGTAATCTGCTTTTCCAGCAAACTTGTCCTAATAAATATATAGAGCCAAGAAGGTATTTAGGTAGACAGTCAGCAGGCACATAAATACAAGAAATAATTACTTGAAATATCCAGCACGGCCAGTAAGGAGGCTCATCAGGTAATGGTGCTTGTGGTCAAACCTTAAAACCTGAATTCAATTCCAGAACCCATATGGTGAAAGAAGAGAAATGACTCCTGTAAGCTGTCCTGACCTCCACATGTGTACTGTGGCACATACATGTACATGTACACAATGCACCCACAAGTAAATGTTTAAAAAAAATAAAAGAATACCCAGGACTAGATATATTAAGGCCAACCAAGTATGTAAACAGGACATTACAGACAGAACAGAGACTACCAAAGCATGAAGGAGACATCCTTGGGCAATACCTATCTCTAAGATGAAAAAGAGGAATTTCCAGCAAAGAGCAAGGGAAAGCTTCTTAAGGTTTAGGAGAAAAGAGCACACAGGAGACGAGCCATCAGTGCTAGTAAATAAGGTAGCAAATGTTCACCAGGACCAGGATTTAAACAAACAGTAAGGACTGGGTGTGGTGGGACATAATTTTTCCTTCCAGTACTTAGGAGGTGGAGGCAGGTAGATTTCTGTGAATCTAAGGCCAGCCTGACCTACAGAGTTCAAGGGCAGCCAGCATTACACAGTGAGACCCTGTCTCAAAACTCTAAAGGAAAAAAAAGGCAATAAAGACAAATGTAGAAATTAGATTATATGACTATCAAGAAACAGCACCTGCAAAGTAAAAGGGACAAAGGAGTATCCATGTTAGAAAAGGATTCTGTATGTAATACAGTTAAAATTCCATTATATAAATATTTTGAAAGGAGTTCATAAAATATACTTTTCTGGTCATGACCTGGAGTGTTAAGCTCCTCTCCCTTAACCCCTACCCTCTTTGAGACAGGATCTTTTTAAACAGTCTTGGCTAGCCTGGAATTTACTATGTAGACCAGGCTGGCCCAGAACTCCCTATTTAGACCAGGTTGGCCTTGAACTCAGAACTCTTGCCTCTCTCAAGTGCTAGGATTAAAACATGTGAAACCATACCCAGCAAACCTCTTTCTTTTAGTCCTAATTTAAAACAAAGATATATTCACAAGCAACAAAAATATAGTCTAAAGAGCAGGACAGCAAAAAGACAATGTGACAATGTTCTGTTACCATTCACAAGTATACAGAACTTACTTTGGGATGCATATTGTTTTCTTTAACTAAAATTTCTGGTTCTGAAAGGAAACTGAGGAGCTCTTTTACTTTCTGGGGAGAAGAGTCTTCAGGAAAATCTTCATCTACTAGTTTATTCTCCTCAAAATATGTCATGTCCAATATGGCCTTAAGACAAAGAAGAAAAGTATCTGTAAGAGATGGAACTTCACAGAGTAACAAAGAATTTAGCCTTGCATATATAAAGCTTTATTAGACACTCAACCATGTTAACACATGTATTTAAATTTGAAAGTAAGCAAAATGTTCAGCTAAACAGGATTAGTGATAGTACTGTTTCAAGAAGTAAATAAAGATTCATGTTTCAATTACCATAATTATGAAAATGTAATCAATTATTAAATTATTTGCTGTTTATATTTGTATAACCCCTGAAAAGTTTATAAATGCCTGAAGTATTATAGTCTACTTCTACTTTTCAATATTGAATCTTCAGGAGATTTGTTTTTCCCAAATATACAGCCAGTATTTGAGAGCATACATCCTGCCACCACATAAATGAAGCATGCTATTCATGTATGAATTCCAACATTGAGTCCCTAACAGCCTGTAAGATGTTAAAACTCCTTAGCCCTTTTACTTATTTTAATCTACTAGACTAATACTAAGGAAACTGGGTTGTAGTGGTAGTTTTTCTACTGGTCACAAAACTAAGCCAGGACAAGCCAGTGCCTTTGAAATTTCCTTTCTTTGAGAATAAAATGCATATGTAAAACATGTGAAACACTACAAGCACAATTAATAATACCTAAGTGATAAGGCCTAAGCCTTATCTTCAAAAGGAAAGAGATCAGCATCTTACAGGCTTGATTGAAAGCCATGAGCATCTTACAAAGGGAAGCTATGGATTCAGAGCCATGGGCAGAATTCAAGGCATGGGAAATTTAAGTCTGTATCTCTAAATATTCTGCTGTATTGGGGGAAGTTCAAATATTTAGAGGATCTTCATGTGAAAGACCAAGCATAATCCTCATCATAGCAGACAAGAGTGGAAAGTCTTCTGAAGAGCTAGATACCTTCCTTCCAAGTTAGTTCTTAGGGGTTTAGCTACTATAGGTTAATTCAGCCATGCCTGGAGGGAGAAACACTAACATGTACCTCCTATGAGGAAGCACAGTGATGGGCCTGTCAACACTATAAATACGCACTTGCAAAACTTAACCAAGTCCTCTACTTTTCATAACTACTTCATCTTTACTATCTCTTAGCAATCAAGAAAGGACATACGAAAGCACTTTGCTAACCACAAAGTGCTATTCAAATATCAATTACTGTGATGGCATTATAGTTCTTGATGTCAGCTTTCCTCAGAAGTGCTTGAGAAGACCAAGAAAGCAGATACCACTCAAAAGGAAGGTGTGGTGGTTTAAAAGAAAATGGTCCCCATAGGGAGTGGCACTATTAGGAGGTGTGGCTTTGTTGGAGTAGGTATGGCCTTGTTGGAAGAAATGTTTCACTACGGGGGTGGGCTCTGAGGTTCATATATCTTCAAGACGCCCAGTGTCTCAGAGTACTTCCTGTTGCCAGCAGGTCAAGATATAGGACTCTCAGCTCCTTCTCTAGCACCATGTCTGTCTGCATTCTGCCATGTTCTGCCATGATGATAACGGACTAAACCTCTGAAACTGTAAGCCACCCCAATTAAATGATTTTCCTTTATAAGAGTTGCCGTGGTCTTGGTGTCTCTTCACAGCAATAGTAACCCTAACTAAGACAGAAGGTAAAAA
Organism: Peromyscus eremicus; assembly: GCF_949786415.1. Taxonomy (NCBI): domain Eukaryota; kingdom Metazoa; phylum Chordata; class Mammalia; order Rodentia; family Cricetidae; genus Peromyscus; species Peromyscus eremicus. Next base: position 32,762,204 of record NC_081427.1, on the reverse strand, counting down.
GTAACAGAAAAATGTCATGAATGTGTATAATGACAGCACAGGAATCGTATTTACAATCCTAGGAAAATGTGAATTCCAGGGGAGAAAATTAGGTCTTAGTTTCTAGTATTCGGATTAGTTATCATTAACAGTGTTAATAGCAGTATTTTTATTTACACATCTAATGAATCTTCTCCTTTGCAAATTGCAGTTTCTTTTTCTCATTAATAAAATTCAATGCTTTAAGATTAATTTGACTTTATTACATATTTAGCCTTTGGGAGTCCACCATTTAAATAATCAATCTGCCCTCAAAACACCAGAGTTCAGGGACTGAGGGAGATGGTCCAGTCAATGCAGTCTTTGACACAAGCATAGGACCTGAGTTTAGATCCTTAGCATCCACAGAAGAAGTTGGAGGCCCAAGCACCTGTAATCCCAGCACTGGGGAGGCTAAGACAGCTGCATCTCTGGCCCTCACTGTTGGCCCATAGGCCCAGCTGAATCCATAAGCTACAGGTTCAGTGAGAGACCCTGTCTCAAAAATCAAGATGGAGTGACTGAAGAAAAGACCTAACATCAACCTCTGATCTCCAGATGAATACACTCAAGTGCACAAGCACGCACATCCTCATGAACATGTGTGTGCATCACACATACCCTCAGGAAAGCCAGACTTCACATCTGTTTCAGTACCTGTGTGTACAGTTCCAAAAGATTGGATGGATTTGAACATTCTTTCTCTTCTCCACACAAGAGTTTCAATTTTTCTAGAGCTGCAGAGGCCCGAATTAAAAAGTGATCTGTAAGTAATAAAAACATGATTATTTTACATAAATTCAAAGTGCCTTTTAAACAAAAAAGCTATAAACAGAAATGATGTAACAAAACTATATTATGACAAGACAGCCATCTCTTACCTAAAACATTAAGTTTTTCATACATAAAACCCAATCACAATAAAGTATATTTATTATCAAAAGCAAAGGAGTGAAAGCTTTTTTAGATTCACTGTTGCTATTTCTTAAATTCGGTCTACATTCTTAAGCGACTTTATTAAAGAATTAAGTATACAGCTCACTTCTTTCTTGGGTGTGTACGTGTAGTGTACATGCATATGTACGCATGTTCACACACGTGTGGGTATGCATGTGGAAAGCAAAGACTAACATCAAGACGTCTTCCTCAATCACTCCTCACCTTCTATACTGAGCCAAGGTCACTGAACACGGAGCTTGCCGTTCAGCTAGTCTGGCTAGCCAACCTGCCCTGGGAGCCTTGGGATGACATGTGAACCACGACGGCAACTTGGCATTTACCACAGTTCATCCTGCTTGCACAGCACGTGCTTCACTTGCTGAGCCGTCTACGTCGCTCTCAGTTTATTATAGTGTTTTTTTACAATGGCGAAATACTCAAAAAACTTAAATCAATTTACAGCTTTTATCGGAATAATGCAAAATCTACACATCTGCGGAAAGAGTTCCACTGAATGCACGTAATTTCATAAACGTAACTGCAAATGTTGCCTAAAAGAATAAGTGACCAAATCAAATCTGTAAAAATATCAGACTGTAAACAACTCAAACTTTATTGTATTTGTATTTCTAGCTGCTACAACTACGATTACAATTTAAAAGGCTATCTTATTCCTTTACAACTTTGCTATGGAACAAATTACCTCATTCCTTCAAAACCTACAGAAAAACAACAAGAAACAAACAAAAATTCCAATACTTCCTATGCACTTTCTTATCACAAGTTACCCAACCTTCCAGTCTTCACCATCTCCCCTTTACTACCACATCGTCTTTACGTCTGATTCCAGACTTCTTGGGTCCCAAAGATCCCGTTCTGCCTCTGCATCACTTCATGTAGTAAAATGTATATAAGCATGCCACAAGCAAGACTCGAAAGTCTCTAAGCCTCTTCTCTGAAATACAGCACCTTTCCTAACCATCTGCCAATGGACAGACAACGTAGGAGTTGCTGTGGTCCCATCTGATCCAGCCTCTGCCGTTACATAAAGAGATAATCTGTTCAGTTTTAGAATAAAAATACCATTGGGTATGTCAGCTGGCAGTCACATCATGACCTTTAGTTTTCCTGTGGAAAAAAAAACTAAACTGTAACTTTAGAGGATTTTTTTTTATTGCTGTTAAGATCACTATTCACCTGGACTGAATGCTATCTAGTTAGCAGTCTTCCCATCTCTCCTTGGCCCCAAAGTACCAACTGTACAACTCAGAAGATTCTCCTGTGAACCCCAACAGTATGGAATACTGCACTCCCCACATGCTTTAGAAGCTGTTTATATTTTTCCCTTAACTTCCGAGATGATTGTAAATGCCAAGACTTGTACTAAACCAAGTCACTGCTGAAGAAAGACGGTATGGTTATTACTACAGGGGGATGTGATACTGGCATAGGTATCATCTTGGAAAAGTCCATAAAGATACATCCCCTTTAACTAGAAATATTTAAAGCAAACCAGCAAGGCAAAAGATAAAAGTGACTCACATAATCTCTGGAAAATGTCCTTCTTATGGTATTATTCCATACAAGACACTATCATACTGTTAGCAATGAGAAATAAATGAACAAAAAAATTGGCCATAAATACAAAGAGCATTTTAAGTAGAATGAGGATATGCCTTATGTAATCTAGTTTGACTAAAATAGACTATCAGTAGTGACAACTTAATAAAAACATGTAACTGTTAGGCTAAAGGGCAAATTTCCAATGTGTATTTTTTTTTTGTTGTATGAAAAGGGGCCAAGTTAAATTCAACTACACATAATCTTGTTTTAATTAAACTTAAGTAAGCCCTGTTAGTAATTCTCTAGTAAGATTAACTTCAATACTGACTAGTAGCTCATAAAGTGGACAGCTACCACTGTGATTTTAGTAAAATTTAGATGTATAAAAGCCTCCAAACAAGACCACGTAACATTGAACTTCTCTTTCCAGGCTTCTTCTACATGGGATCATAGAATCCTTTCAAAAGAAAATACGAAGGACTGTTGGGTTCGGTAATAAGTGAATAAAGATTATTCAGGCTTTCTGGGCTGACCCAAATAAAACTAAAATTAAAAGTAACCTGGATAGTGATCAGGTAACAGTCACTACTGAACCGTCTTCCACTTGCCACAAAACAAAAGCCATAGCCTCACTGTAGTATGTGAGACACTGAGGAACACTGTCCTAAGAAGAAACAGTCCAGCAAATGTTCTTCATGCAAAGTGGCTCATTTAATTGTAGAACCAATTCTGTAAATATACCAACTACTCAATCACTTGGAAAAATGCTTCACTATGGTTTTTCTATGAATCTAGTTATAATAATTTTAAAGCTTGTGTACGGTAAAGGCACAATATTAAAAAAAAGTACTGTCCAATCAGTTACAACTGAGAAATTATAAAAAGCAAACTGATTCTGATGTCAGAAGAACGATCTATTTCCCAACCCACTTTTTTTTTCTCTTTAAGGAAACAGCTCAGATATTTCTCAGTATATGCATGGCTTTGAAAGAACTAAGATGGTGTGGAGGGAAGCCCATTTAAACTACACCAGTGCAACTGTGTAAAATACTGTTTATTTGCGACTGAATTTTTAATTAAACACAAAGGGGGAAATTTACAAGGTAGGAATGAGAAAGTGAACTGTCACGCACGCCCCTTTGTATTTACTGGATGCAAAAAAAAGGAAAAAAAGAGAAACGTTCATTTGTGCACAGTATTAGGAAGAATAATACTTAATTCAGGGAATCGTCCAAGGGTACTTTTATTCAGAGTCTACCCTTTCCGCAGATTCGACACTGCACATCTGGTCGGATGTAAACAAAAAGGATTTCAAGGAATATTTTAAAAAACGCTGCACTGACAGCACGACTCCTGGGGAGAGGGTAAATGACGGCCCAATGGGGACCGGCTCAGAAGCGCCAGCCCTCCGTGGGCCAGGACCAGGGACCCCGCCTGGGACCGCAGGCCGCGCCTTCGGGCCGGCGAGCGCGGCGGCACCACGGGTCTCACCACCGTCCGCCCGCCTCCCTCTGCGGCGCTCCCTCACCGTCTTCCCCCGCGGCTTCGCTAAGGTGCTGTATGTGGGCCTGAGCCAGGTCCCCGAGCTCTTCCACCCGCCTCACCACACCGGACACCGCGGCCGCCATGGCCAGCTCGGGCGCGCCCGCCCGCTCCACGTGACCACGCCAGCCTGCGATCACCTGATGGCCCCGCGGGCGGAGCGAGGGCGGAGCCCACCCTGCCGGTGGGCGGAGACCTAGGCTCCGGGCGGCGACCGTCCTGGCCCGCAAAGGTCGTTCCGGGTATTCAGTTCCTCCCAGTCGTCCCGTTCCCTCCCACAATCCCGTGCTTCGAGGGACCGGGATGATGTAAGGGCACACCTCCCTCCCGCCTCCTTTTTTCAACCAATCGGCAGCCGACCATGCCCCAGGCTGAGCCAATGGGACGTCGGCTGCCTCCGCGGGCGCCGGGAGAGCGCAGCCCCTGCAGCTGTCTGGCCAAGGGCCGATTGGAAGGTCTGGAAAGAGGATTACAGCAGTTGGCGCTGTCGTGAAGGAGGTTACCTAAAATAAACTGATTGTTGTCCCGTGGTCAGAAACGGAAGTCTGCGGACGGGTGAGGTTCATCCAAGCTCAGAGCCGGACAGTTCGACCGTCCGCGAGGTGCTAGTTGGAAAGACGCTTTTCCGAGTATTAGCCCTGTGGCTTGTTTTAGCTTGGATGTATCTTAGCTAGCTCTCATTTAAAGTATCTGACGTGTCTTGCGCCCTGAATGTGATAACGACAGCACTATCTGTTTTAGTTCACCTTGAAACCCTCCTTGAAAGTGTTAAGCATTCTTCTGGATTTTAATAGGCACTTCAGAGGTCAAATCGGTTTGCATTCCATGAATGCTAATTCTTGCCTATGGCCACAGAAATCTAATGCTCTTTGTGAGTTTTTCTGATATATGTTTGACACACTATGTCTTGAGTAACTCTATCCTTTCCATCTTATTTTTAAAGTTTTTGTTCTTGCCTAGTAGAATATATTGAAAGTACAAAAGTACTACTGTGATCTTTTAAGAGTAATTAATCACGGTGACTTTCCTTCAACTAGCCTTTGTAACTTCAGTTTCTTCCTCCTTGTCAATTCACTCTTGAATGAACAGAACAAAAAACCCGTGTTCTGTGCCTTGGTGCTTGTATACCTGGCACATAGATTCGTACTCAGAAAATGTTTTTTAACCAAAAACAATTAACAAAAACCTCCAGTTACTTTCTAATCAAGAACCCGAAGGCCAGGAAGACTGCATCGTATAGCAAGGTGAACTGAAGAGTACAAACACCTATGCTATTACTCCTGTAATCTCAACACTTGAGAGGCTGAGGCCAGAGGAATGCTGCCTGTTCTAAAGCAGCCTGTAGATAATGAGACCCTGTTTACAAACAAACAACCCACAGAAACTGAAGGATCCATATTCTAACATGCCAAACCTAACTAAATAAAAAATTTACAGACGCAAGATGGAGTGTAGTCTGAAGTTTCTGTCCCACCAGCAACTCACAAATACCCAGTAGCTGCTTCCCAAATTACCACACAGAAGCTTATATTAATTATAAATGCTCAGCTGGTAACTATCTATGTTTAGCCATATAGCTTGGTATCTTTTCTCAGTATAACATCTTATCTTGCTTCTCTGCATCTGGCTTGGTGACTCCTTCCTCTTCCCAGAATTCTCCTTGTCTGGTTGCCCCGCCTATACTTTCTGCCTGGCTCTTGGCCAATCAGCTTTTTATTAAACTAATTTCAGTGACAAATCTTTTCAGTGTACAGAGGATTATTACATGGCATTTTACCCTTTTTGTCTAATTAAAAAATAAGGTTTTAACTTTAACATAGTAAGATTATATACAACAAAAACAGTAATTAAGTAAGAATTACAGTAACATTAACCTATTTACATTTGGCAAAATTAGAGAAAATACTTAATTATCTTACCTTGGTGAGTCTAAAACTTTGTATCTAATTTACTTTCTATTTTTAACTAAGAAAAACTATAATTGTGGTGATATATTGTGTACCCTAATAAAATCTGCCTGAAGATCAGAGACCAGAACAAGCCACTAGATTAAACATAGATGCTAGGCAGTAGTGGCAAACACCTTTAATCCTAGCAGTCAGGAGGCAGAGATCTGTCTGGAGCTCTATGAGTTCAAAGCCACCCTGGACTACATGAGAGTGACTCAGTCTAGGAGAGAAACAGAGCCAAGCAGTGGTGGCACACACCTTTAATCCCAGTACTTGGGAATTTACACACCTTTAATCTCAGCACTAGGAAAGAAGTAATATGGCTAGGTGGAGAACATAAGGCATGAGGAGACAGGAACTAAGGTTTATCCGCTGAGAGCCTTTTTGGCTGGACCCCTTTTGGCTGAGGACTCAGTGACATTCAGTGAGAGAACTGGTGGAGTTGGCAAGGTGAGAAGTAGCTGTGGCTTGTTCCTTTGTCTCTCTGATCTTTCAGCCAATTTTATTGGGGTACAACAAAATATCACCATATATAATTACAACTATTTAGTCTTCAACTCCATCAAAGACCCAAGAAGGATATGAAATTACCTGAGTAAACAGAAAGTGCTGAGCAAACAACTTCCAAAATTAAGAAAAACAGAAACAGCTGGCTGCCTAAATAGTCACCCAAGCTTCCTCTGCAACATTGGGGCATCCATCTTTGGCCTACAGGCTTGGAATATCTGACAGACTCATCTGTGAAGCAGGATTTTTGAAGGACTGCCCCACCTTGTCTTGGCAAAGTTCTGCAGTCACTTTCTTCACTGTCCTGCTTGTCCATTTTGACAGCATACTGTCCCCAGTCAAGGCAAGGATAATTTCTTGCCCAGCAGCTAACTTTTGCCACAAAGAAAGTAAACATAGGGAGTTTCTTCAATGCCCATCATTTTCTTTGAAATAATAGATTGATGCTGCCAGGAGCATACATGTCTTATTGTCGTTTAAAAAAAAAAAAAGAACTTTATGTTATTAAAATATCTTAAATTCCATATTCTGTAGGTCTCTGAAGTGTTTGAAGATCACCTACCTATCTAAACTATGTCTCTGTTTGACCTCTGAAAACATGCCTAACATGACTACAAGTTTGATTGTAATAGGTGACTACTATCCTGCATTTTTTTATTATCCTAAATAGTTTGTAATAATAACTTTCAAGAGCTAGAAATTTACATTTGTGGTGATATTTTGTGTATGCTCTAACAAATAAAGCTTGCTTGGAGATCAGAGGGTGGAGTTAGCCACTAGTTAACCATAGAGGTCTGGAGGTCTGTACGGAGAGGAGATAAGAATTGACAAGGCTGAGTGGAGAGAGGACATAATAAGGCAGGGTGGAGACAGGATCTTGGCCCTTTGATCAGAGGATTCTGAGAGGTAGGAAGTGATTGTGGCTGCTCCTCTACTTCTCTGATCTTTCAGCTTTCATCTGACTCCTGGTTTTTATTGATAAGACTAATTAAGATCATGCTTCATTGGAGTGATGATCAGTTAAGAGAACTGGGTTAAATTCCTGATTCCTGGAAACCACATGGCTACTCACAATTTTCTAGACCTTTAGCCCCACGGGATCTGATGACCTCTTTTGGCCTTTGTGAGCATTGTATGTAGACATACATGAAGGCACTATACCCATACACATAAAATAAAAGTAAATGAAAAAAATTTAATTACAATCACGGTGATGCAGCTAAACCATAGTAGTCTAAATGAAAAGTCTTAACACTGGGAATTATTGTTCAACTGATATTTTGGTGTGTTCATTTTCAGAGAAAGAGAGTTGGAAGGGATCTGAGCCTAACAGTCTAGTCCTTATTTACGGAAAAGGAGAATGAAAAGGACAAGACTGTTAACCCTGCAAACCATAGAATACATGATTCCATTGTTTATCCAAGATCATAACAAAGTAAGTTCCCGTAGAAAGCTGGTTTCACCATGGAGATACACAGGCAACAGACAGCCCTTAACAATTCACAACAAGTTATTTAAACACAGGGAACCTCTGCACTAGAAAAAAAGCATTTTTCTCCTACAACTTATAGTTAGTTATTGTACTTTAGGAAACCCACATGAATAGAACAAATAAAAGATAATGCTAGATTTATTTTTAATATCAGCTTAATTACAATGTACCAAAAATATACCAGAAGCAAAGTGATCATATTTGAACCATCTCCCTCTCCACTGACATACAATTAAAAACCATGTGGCAAAGAAGAAATAAATTTCTGTAGATATTTATGAAAGATTTAAAGTTTTTAATTATTTTTAAACAGAAATCTTGCTTCTGAATTACCTTTACCAATGACTTGTAACATTCTTTTGTAAACTTCTTTAATTACTTGGTATTTTTGTGGGGGACTTATTTTCTCATAAAAGTCTCCATGGACTGACTGGGTAGGAGTTCTGCAGAAGCTCTTCTTATTGATATACAATAGTCCTTTTAGAAAGTCAATTCCCCAATACCAAAATCCCTTATCTGAACTAGGAATTGTCTTAAGGAACTATTACCTAATCAAACACAGTCATTACAAGAATTCCAGGTTTGCTTTCTGCCTATTTGCTTCTCTAGCCTGATTACAGTGTTCCATGGCCACTGCTTCCCCTCTCCATCAAGGAAGCCACTGCAATTGAGGACCAGCTTCTAGTATAGCTGCCACTAAATCCTTCCAAGCCTGTGGGATTATTCTATTCTGAGTATCCCAGTTATTTAAAATCTGTCTTATATAGGGTGAATGCATCCCATATGTCTCTACTTCCTCTTTAAATCACTTCAGATCTATCATTTCTGTAGGTCTCCAACTAATTTGAACATAACCTTGAGGATATTGGTTATTTGTAGGCATTTGCTACATAGTGACTGGAAACACATGAGGTGGTGTCCTTATAGTCTTAGGCAACAGTCCCTCAATTCCTTCATAAGGAGGCTCCATAGGTCCTTGATTATGATTAACCATTTATTTTCTCTACTGGGAAGAACCATTTTTCTTATTTCATTCTTTATCTCTAGAGTCTTTTTATTTGTATCTTCAAATTTGCAATTGTACAGCTAATGCTACAATTTTTCATTTTTTTAAATCTGTTTCATCTAAAAGAGGAGTAGATTAGTGTCTTGACCTTCCTCACTTTCATCTTCCTCCAAAACATCATTTTTATCTCTGAGATGACATTCTCTGCTGACCAACAATTCTGAGCTAGAATTTCCTCCTTCTCACTTCCCTGTTCTACCTCTGACCAAGCTTTTTCTGACTTTTTGCTCTGCGGCAGCTCCAAGACATTGGAAATTAATTAACATAAATATCAAATCATTAATGGTATAGTTTCTCATCTTTGATAAGCTCATCTCAAAGCTCTCAGTATTTATTTCTAATCCTGAGCTATACTCAAGAAACATTACAAACCAGAACCTGAGATAGAATAATAACTGGCCCCCATTCTCATTTCCAGGTCCCTTCTACATAAGGAACTCTGTCAGCCATCACAGGGCTTTTGGCCCTCCTGTTGGTTATGCCGGCGGCACTGCCCCTCGTGGCTGGTCACCGCCCGCGGCGGCCATGCCAGCGGAGGAGCGTGCTAATTAAAAGAATCATAGCCATGGTTACCTTTTTAGAGCTTTATTGGGGGGGGGGGAGAGAGAAAGACAGAGAGAGAGAGAGAGAGAGAGAGAGAGAGAGAGAGAGAGAGAGAGAGAGAGAGACATGGGGGGAGAGGGAGAGAGGGGGACCGACGGGGGGGGGGGGGGGAAGGAGCGGAAAGGAGAGGGAACAGAGAGAGAGAGAGAGCCCACAGAGGGCTCAACCGCTTTTTTAGGCTGGGAAGCCGGCGAAGGCTGATGACGTAATTAAAGGACGTAAATAAGGACCAAATCCTAACACCTCCTGCTTCTGTTAGTTGCTGTTGTCTCTTACATCATTTTGCCTTAACTAAATGATAATTCCTGTCTGGGTACCACTAAACTGATGATACTAAGATCCCAATATCAGCCCCTGGAGCAGACCCATCTCAAGGATTTGAGATAGTCCACTACTCAAGGGGAAACGAGATAGCCAGGCAAATACCATGACAGGCTCCTAATAACTCAGTTAAGAACTAGGCCTCAGTTCCTGCCTCTTGAAACTGGACAGACAGTTTCTGAGGAAGCCATGAACAAAGGGCAATCAATCACCAGTGCCCCTGACAATAAAGATGAGAATTGCATGGTACTAGGCCTGGACCAACTCTCCCCCACCCTCCAGGTACCTCAAGGCAATAACCAAATAAGGACAAAGCCTGGAACTTGTCTAGACTTGCCCAAGAATGGAAAGCCTTAGCCAACCCCTGCTAGCCCTAACCAATTAGAAATGTGCTAATATGATTGCCACTCACATAAGCCAATCATAGATAAAATTATCTATCTGACCCTGAAACTCCCCTTAGCTGTGCTTAAAAGGAGCTTATACATCCCTTTTGAGGTCTTGCCATTTTGTATGTACAGGTGAATGACCCCACATGCATGCTGGTAAAATAAACACTCTTACCGATTGCACCATTACTGGTGGTCTTTTATGGGACTTCTCACAGACCCTAACAGTTTCCGCACCATCCATTTTAACTGAACATGAAGAGTTGCCTGAAACCAACAGCAATGACGTTTAGTCAATACTAAAAGTTCAGTAAGCTGGTTTTTCTGTTTTTCACTTTCATTCCATTTTCTTTTTGGAAGCATTTTAACAACTGCATATATTGCTGCTTCTGAGATGGGGAATTCCCCATGTCTTTGCCAAATCCTGGAATCTCACTCACCAGTAAGTGATCATTACCTCCAGTCCTGGAGTGTCCTGACCCCTCTTTTCTCCCAAACCACCACATTGGGTGCCAGATGTCAGTGTTCTGAGTTACATGGGCCAGGTAAAGAAAGAGAGACACTGCAGAATGAATTGAGGCTTAGCAAAAGCAGAAGGGGGAATCAGTTTCCATGGACTGACTGGGTAGGAACTCTGTAGAAGCTCTTTTTAGCCTTTTATCAAGTTGATTCCCTCATACCAAAATCTCTCATCTGAACTAGGAGTTGTCTTAAGGAACCATTAACTAAGAAAACAGTCACTATAAGAATTCCAGGTTTGGCTGGGCGGTGGTGGCGCACGTCTTTAATCCCAGCACTCGGGAGGCAGAGCCAGGCGGATCTTTGTGAGTTCGAGGCCAGCCTGGGCTATCAAGTGAGTTCCAGGAAAGGCGTAAAGCTACACAGAGAAACCCTGTCTCGAAAAACCAAAAAAAAAAAAAAAAAGAATTCCAAGCTTGCCAGGAATGTCTTATGACTGAGGTTATGCGAAATTCCCAAGAAGGAGCAATGCCATAAATCACAGATAACAATCACTGATTATTTCAAGGCCTAAGGGACCAGAGTAAATTCCAGGTGTGATGGCCCTTTTAATATTCCACTACAATCTGTTACATATTTATTGGGTCATGAACTATGGTTGGCACTGGAACTATAACAGTAAATACTTCGGGCTTAATCCCTGCCCTCTTGCAATTTATTATCTAGTAAAGTACTATAGAGATAATAACAATACACAAATGAATGCACAATTTTAGAAGTGTGGAAAGTGAGATATTGAAGAAAGCATTCCTCAGGAAAAAATATGAGTACCTAAATGATGATAAAATCGTCCAATGAAGAGCAATAATTGCTCAGTCAAAAGCCAATCAAGAGAGAGAAAACACATGGTGTCAGGCATGGAGATACACACCTCTAATCCAGATCAAATGATGAGTTAGAATCTTGAGTTGAATAGCAAGGCCTTATTGAGAAAAGGGAGATTAGGAAGGAGGTGAGGCCACATGGTAATATGAACATGGAAAATTCAGCATAAGGAATTATAAAGTATAACAATTAGATTGACTGTAGCCAGTCTTTCTTTTGGGACCACCAATCCCCTAATAATGACATTAATTATAAAAGCTTGCCCTTAGCTTAGGCTTGTTCCCAACTAGCTCTTATAACTTAAATTAACCTGCTTTTATTAATCTGTGTTCTGTCACGTGGCTTTTTACCTCTCTTTCATTCTGTATGTCTGACTTCTTCTGTGTTTTGCTGTTATCTCCCCACCTCTCTGCTTCCCACAGTTCCTCTCTCTCCCCAGAAGTCCTGTCTGTCCTCTCCTGCCTAGCTATTGGCCATTCAGCTTTTTATTAAACCAAGCACAACAACACATCTTCACACAGTGTAAGCAAATATCCTATAACAAATGACAGTGTCTTGTTTAATAAAAATTAAGAAAGCTCTAAAGAATAAAAGAGACACAGGCAGAAGAAATAGCTGTGGTAGTGGGACAAAGATTCAGATCTTGGTGGAGAGCTTATGTCCATAGTTCACTGGGTGGCAGTAAGGCACTGGTTCACTTCAGCAGAATGTTCTGGAACTCTGTTTTCTGAAACTTGCTTTAAAGAGAAAGAAATCCTCTAGGGCAGGGGTTCTCAATCTTCCTAATGCTGCAACCCTTTAACAAGGTTCCTTATATTATGGTGACCCCCACAGCCATAAAATTACTTTGTTCCTACTTTATAGCTATAATTTTGCTACTGTGATGACTCATCATGTAAATATCTGATATGCAGGGTATCTAATGTGCAATTCTGTGAAAGGGTCGTTTGATTACCCACAGGTTAAGAACCATTGCTCTAAGGCTTCCTGAAAATCTGTTCATGGGGAAGTATTTCACATCAGGCTCGCTAGTATTAAACCTCCTGGGTGACTGTGAGATCAAGCTGGTAGCTGTGCTTTATAACAATTCCTGGCCCAGATAACTTGTGTTACCCATGGCAGGAGCCTGGTAGCAGCAAGCCACCCACGCTTCAGGAGACTGCCAAGAAAAGGGCCCTCAAACCAGGAAAGACCTTTTGCCTCCTGTAGTGTCTCCATAATTCCCTCTACAATCAAAGTTGAATATCATTTCTGCTGACCAAGTAAAACATTTAAAGGGCACAGATAGGCTTGCACAAGTCGGCCAGGAGGTTACGTTGGAGCTGAGAGGCAGAGATCCATGATTGGCACAGAATGGAAAAACGTACAAGATGCAGGAGATAACATATGCAAGAGGCCTGGAGCTGGGAAAGAGCTTAGTGCCAAGGAAGAATGAAGGAAAGTCAAGCAAAGGCCAAGAGCGGAGGAGAACCGGCAGGACACGTAGAGGTGCCATCTAGAACAGATGACTCCCGTTAACCACAGGGATGGAACCCAAAGTCTGTGTGTAAGCCCCAAGTCGGTCATGGCTGTTAATTGTCCTCTGACCCTTAATTTCAATATTTAATGACTGTTGACCTTTCACATCATCCTTGTGGACCAACAGGGGCATCAATTTATATGAACCTGACTCCAAATACTATCTCTGCTCTTTCATCGTATGTCAACCAGAAAGTGAATTAAAATTTCTAGGCCTCAAGTTCATCATTTATAGAATGGGGGTTAAGAAAACTATTTACTCATTGAGTTTCTGTGAGGGTTAAATTAATGGGTATTTGTAAGATGTATTGCCCAATATATAGTAACATCGAGTAAGAATGAATGAATGGTGATTCACTGCTGGTCGACTTCAGACATAATCTATGGGGTTATATCTTTTCTTGTTATATTCCATGGCTGAAAATCTCTGTTCTCAAAAGAGTACAAGTGAGGAGATGGATTCTCTGTAAATTAAGATCTTTACCCTCACTGGAGTCAGCAATGCTTCTTTAGGCCACTAATCAGTTCTTCCTGTGCCCACAAACACACCTAACAATTTCATGACTTCCCTTCAGGCTGTGGGTTTAGCAATAAGAAGTGACTTGATGCTTGCAATGGCTTGGATGAATCTCAAGGGAATGTGAGTAAGAGGAAAAACTACAAAGCCTGAAAATTATAGCCTATATAATCCCACTTATTGTTCTTAAAGTGACAAAATTCTAGAAAACAAGGACATTTTAATGGTTATCAGAGTCACAGATAGAGGAGTGTGGGAGGAGAGAAGCAAGTGAGTGTGGTAACAGACGAACAGCAGGTGCTGTGACTGTCCTGTCCTTCTAGATTGTGGAAATAGGCGCCAGACTACTTGATCAAGTTTCATAGAACTAAATACACCTGCAAACTGATGTCACATGAAGTTCGTAAAAATCTGCCAAATGTCCCTGGATAATATCAGTGTCAATTTCCTTGTTGAGATATAGTAATACAGTTTTGCAAGATCCTTCTTTGCATGGGAATAAATGTGATGAGATTTTTCTGCTATTTCTTCCAAACACACATGAATCTACAGCTATTAAAAATAGCTTAGCTACAGAAAATGACAAAACATTAACACTCTCGTGGCGTAATGCATCACCTGGAATGGGTCTCGACAGAGACAGAAGTGAAGTGTTAAGAGGAACTTAAGTCAACAAAACAACACAGGGAGGTAAAGTGAAGATTATATTTAAGGAAAAACCTGAGACAGAGCTTAGTGGAAATCTAGAAAACAAATACGGAAGTATGATGAAGAACAAGGAAAGAATATAAACTGGAGAAGCAGACAGTGATGGCGTCAGAGAACAGGAAAAAGCATTCTCCTGAGATTGGTGATCTGATAAGACATTGAGTCATTCTGTCCTAATAGGACGTCGTTTGTCACAGTCTTCTCAGCCGTCAAATGTCTGAAAATCCCAAGGTTCAGTCAACCACTAGACAGGAAACCTTCCTAACATTCTAGATGATAAGGAGTTATAGTATGGCTTGTGAGACTACACAGTTGTTCGGTGTTCTGAGATGCTAACAGGTTGTTAAATATAAACTAGAAGTTGCAGTGAAAGAAGGTGGTCACAACAGTTGTTGTAAGGGTCAGGTGTAGAAGGTAGGAAAGAGAGAGATCATGTCTGAGGAAAAGTTCATAAGGAAACATTTTAATGGCTGATACAGAGCTAATAATAGACAGAAAGAACAGGGTTACACTAGATGTCTTCTGAATCCTCAGTAGTTTAGAACCCAATAAAACCTAAAATCATATAAAGAGTTGATCAGAGAATAACTTTTGAAAAATAATAAACATTTGACTTAGAAATTTTGTTCTCCTTAAAAATTTATAATTGCCTATCTTCCAAGACCCTTAAAAATATGCCTGGCAATGTAGTCCAAAGACAAAGGAAAATTGTACGTATCTAGGTTCTTTCTACTAAATAGTTAGCTTTGAGTTCTACTATTCTCAACTTATGAACCTTACAGAAGATATAATGGAGTGCACATAATTGGATGATGCATTTTCTAGCCACGGAGTTTGCTGTAGGAGAACTTGCTCATGATCTATTAGTCACCTTTGATTGATATTTGAATCAAAGAAGAGTTCCTTGATAAAACAGATAGTCAAATATTTGATAGATTCTTTGATTACACCTATGTTTTATCTGTTGACTTCCATAAAAGGCATTAAGGTTTAATGAAGAGTGTTTCCAACCACTCGTTAGCCTTTTTCTTTTTTCCTTCATGTTTTCTTTCCTTACTTGGTGGTATGGACCAGTGTAGGAACCTTGTAATTGTCATTACATTTATTTAGTGCAGAGTTTACACAAACTTTAAAATATCAAAATCTACTGATGCCATCTTCACTTCCATTCCTTCTCCCATGCCATCGTCTCTTAGTCCCCGAGGACCATGTTGCATCTCCTCTGGCCCTAATGAGCTGAGCTAGTCATCTCTGGTTAAATTTAAACTACTTAAGGAGCATGGAGTCCAGACATCAGCAATCTTTCAAATTTGCTGAACACCAAAACTCTCTCAGATAGCTTGTAAAACCACCTTTTCCCTCTAGCAATAAGTATGGCCATATTTTTTAGACCTTTCCAAAGTAAACACTAAACTTTGTGAAAAGAAAGTACAAGACTAGATGTAAAGCAAAAATACCAGGAATATATTGAAAAATCCTATCTATAGGCACTCACATGGCTCATGTACAAACATGCAGGCAAAACACCCATACATGTATATATATGTGTATCATATATCGTATATATATATGATAAAGTATTTTTAAAAGGCAGAGCACATAATTAGATGATGCATTTTCTAGCCATGGAGTTTGCTGTAGGAGAACTTGCTCATAATTTTTTAGTCACCTTTGATTGATATTTGAATCATTTGATATTTGAAGTTTCTTGATTAAATAGTTAAATATTTGATAGATTTTTTGATTAAACCTATGTTTTATCTGTTTACTTCCATACGTAAACACTGTTTAAGTAGGTCAGCCATTGAGAGCACTTTCTGCTATTGTGGAGGACTGGGATTCAGTTTCCAGCACCCACATGGTGCTTCACAATCATCTGCATTTCCAGTTCCAGGGAATCCAGTATCCTCTTCAGGCCTCCACAAGTACCAGGCACATATACAGTGCACATACATATATGCAGGCAAAACACTCATACATATTATTTTTGTTATTTTAATTATTTTTTTTATCTTTTATTTTTTGAGATTCTAATATCACATCATTTCTCCCTTCCCTTTCCCCCCTCCAAACCCTCCCGTATACCCCTCTTTGCTTTCTTATGGCCTTCATTTTCATTAATTGTTGTTGTTGTTTGTGTACTTCTGAATACATAAACACAATCTGCTCAGTCAGTTCGATCACTTGTATGTGAATGTTTTCAGGTCTGACCATTTGCTATTGGACAACCAATTGGTGTGCTCTTCCTTGGGGAAGACTATTTCTCTCACTCTCAGCATTCCAAAGTTGACAGTAGTTTTTTGTGTAGGGTGAGGCCTCCAAGGCTTTCCTGCATCCACATTATCATGTCCATTGGTGTTGTCCTTGTTCAGGTCATGTTTAGGATGTCATGTTGGTAAGACTTTATGGGTAGAGCTTCTGACATTCCTAGGAGACACAGTCTCACAGCAAACTCCCTGTTTCTGGCTCTTACAATATTTCCACCCCCTGTTTCACGATGATCCCTGAGCTTCATGAGCAAGAGCTGTGTTGATGCATCAGTTGGAACTGGGCTCCACCACTTTGTTTCTGTAATGGTCTCAGTCTGTTGTAAAGAGAAGTTGCCTTGATGAAGAATGAGGATTATACTTATCTGTGGGTATAAGGACAGATATTTAGACTAAAATTAAGGATTATGCTGGTTTAGTAAAGTGGCAGTTATAGGCACTCCAAGATCCATGGATTAATTATCCCTGGGTAGTTTGCTAGGTTTCTCTTATTCTGAGCAGGTCTTAAGTCCAATTAGAAAGCTAGTGGTAATCAATAAGGTATGTTTGACACTACTGCACCCGTAGAGTTATTGCCCCATGCTAGTCACTGTAGGCATCATAGCTGGGTAGGGCTGTTGGTTGCTTCTCTTCTTTGGAAGCTTGTTTGACACCTCCTGGTACCATGAAAGTTAGTCAGTCCTTAGGTCATTTCCAGCTTTATCCTTCAAAGACCTACCTCCTCCAAATAGACCCTGCTCCTAGCAGCCTGTTAGGATCTCGGCGCATTAATCCCTGGATGAAGTCAGTGCTACCAATTCAGTTACCTCTCAGTAGTGCCCACCTGGTGAACCAAACCTCTAACATGTGAGCCTTGGGGAGGGGGCATCTTATATACAAATGGCAACAGTTATTTAGACTTAATGTGGATTTACCAGTTTACATTTTCAAAGACCAAAAGTTATGAAAAGTAAATGTATAATATCGATGCATTCACATGTTGAAAAAAAAACATTTGCGAAGCACGTGTCTAATAGGAGGCGAGTATCCAGGACACGTAAGGAATTCTGTTGCAGTGAGATGCCTCCTGCTGTAGACAGCAAAGCCCCTTAGAGGAGCCAATGTAAATGTGAACAGTTTATGTTGACTTCAGCCTTTCAGAAGACTCACTCCATGGTTACTTGGTTCTGTTGATCTGGGCCTGTTGCATTATTTATAATGAACAAAAATCAGAAATAACCTGACTGTTTTTTGAACTGATTAATGAAATCTGGCTTAATCATACAACAGAACATCGCTCAGGCATAAGAAGCAATAATGTTGGTGTACATGCTAGAAAATAGACCCCCAACAAAATGTATTACTCTGTGCGACAGAATCCAGACACAAGAGACAAGTTACATGATTGTATTTTTACTAAATGTCCAAGTTATATAAATCCCAGAGACAAAGCATATCTAATGAGTTGAGGTAGGTGGGAACATAAAGAGATTCCTCAAGAGCAAAAAGCATCTTTCCGAGATAATGAGAAATTGGTTTACGGCTGAAGAGTATTTACCTGTGACTTTCCTAAAAGTGGTGGAAATTAATATCCGAATGAATTTTATGGTGTGTGAGTAATATTTCAATAAAACTTTTTAAAACCACTGTCCAAGTTGAGCACATGAAATTTATTCCATAGCAGTTCCAGCTCACAAATTCCGAGGCTGTGGCTCTGATGTATTCTCCCACAATTCCTCAGATATCTCAGCGGTCAGAGCTATTTCATTCAAGAGCAATTTCTCTGCGGCTACAGTAAAAATTTGTCAAGCGCAGAGCAGACACGTGTTAAACGGGTATTGATTAAGTTTTAGAAAATGCTCTCTCTCTCTCTCTCTCTCTCTCTCTCTCTCTCTCTCTCACACACACACACACACACACACACACACACACACACACACACACACAGAGAGAGAGAGAGAGACAGAGAGAGAGACAGAGAGAGAGACAGAGAGAGAGAGACAGAGAGACAGAGAGAGAGGAATTTATTTAAATAGGACACTGAATGAAAAAAAAAACTTTGAAAAGTTGGCAGAGGAGACATTATGGAATTCTTCCTATGTCAGGGAAGGGATAGATAGATACAGGCCTTGGAAAGATCTGGAATGGCTCTTAGCTAGACACCGGCAAGATAAAACCTGTGGCAGACACACAGGCAGTAAGCAGGTGGGATTTGGAGGTGTAAGTGTAGAGAGAGTGAGGCTGGTGAGAAGACAGCATGTAAGACTCAAACTAGGAGGTTCGTATGTGTGGAAGAGAAGGTAGGCATGAGCAGGGAAATATGTAAAAGGGAAAATAAGGAAGAATTGCTCACTAACATATCATAAAGGGAACACCCACACACATTTCTGCCAATGAGAAAAATCCATCATTTAATCTATTAAACTTCCCTAGTGTGTGATTTCCATGTTAATTTTGGAGATCAGAAATCATTTTAGCATACTTGGGCCAGGCACAAGTCTCAGCAGTTTCTCTTTTTGCCATCAACACAGTGAGAAACTGAATATATTACAAAATATAGTCAGATAGCAGCCTGAATAAATATCCTTTCCTTTCTTCATCCAGAAAGCACTCTCCTGTGCCTTTATAGCCTCCAACAACATAATCAGCTCTGACAGACGCAATTTACTTTCCCTGCTCTGAAACAACGTGGTCTGAAGCCTGTCATCTCCAATTGCACTCTCTAGCCCTTGGGGATGGAATCGATGGAATCGCTGCAGTCTTAAAATCTGCATCCATGCCCTTATCTCTCTACCCTCAGCTTCTTTCCCAGGATTTCCTAATGACTGCCCGCAGCAGCTTTTCACTGCACCCCAGGGACTCTGGCTCTTGTGTCTATCAGAACCTTCACTTCCTCGGATTTTCCATTTCCCTGCAAACTTGACTATTATTTTGTGGTTCCTCTTCTCCGGACCAGGCTTCCTTAATGCTTCTCCCAACCCCCACCCCTGCCCCATTAATCTCTGGATCCTACTCTCACACTAAGTAAAGACACTGAATGTCTGTCTCTCCTTTAACCATTCAACTTCACTCTAAATTCTGCCACAAGTGGAACACAGTACATCATGGTACACCAGAAAATGTCTTAAACCCCAAAAGGGAATCTCTGACTTTATTCCATATTTCCTTTACATTTTGGTCTTGATTACTGATCGTTATCCCTTTAGTTCCCTCCTGGATTTTGTCTTTATGTGGCCTGGGGCACGTGACTGTTGACTTGAGCAAGCGCTGTCAGGCCCCCAACCCCCACCCCGACCTTTTACCTTATCAAACCCTGCCTTCCATCCCAGGCCACTCAGACGCTTGTGAGCCATTCCCTCCACTGGTGTCAGTGGGCTTTTGGTGTCGGCTCAAAGAAAAGGCTCCGAATTGTTCTTTCAACTCAGTACACCCTTGCTGGATTCCTGACAGAACCCCAAGAACATAAATTGTCGTAAGCCATTAAATGTAACTGCTCGTCACCACAGTGGAAAGTAAATAAGCTCCCTTCCTTGGTTTATTTTTGAACTCTACAGATCTAGCTCTATAAGTGAAGACTTACCTCCTAGATTCTCACTTAGGGCTAGGCTGGGGACTTAGTTCAGTCATAGAGTACTCGCCTAGTACATACAGGTCCTGGGTTCAATACTCCGTCACTCCCAAAATACTCCAGTGTTAGATTCTCATCTAATAATCCAACTTCTAATCCTCTCTGCCAATTCTTAAAAGGATTGGCCAGAAACAACTAATGTCTAAGCCAATGGTTCTCAAACTTCCTAATGCTGCGACCCTTTAATATGGTTCCTCAGGTTGTGAGGACCCCCAACCACAAAAATATTTTCATTACTACTTTATAACTGTAATTTCCCTACTGCTGTGAGTCATAATGTAAACATCTGTGTTTTCCGATGGTCTTAGATGACCTCTATGAAAAGATCATTTGGCCCCAAAGGGGTCGCAACCCTCTGGTTGAGAACCACTGGTCTAAAGGCTACTCAGCCTTTACATTCCTGCTAGACAGACAAGCACGTCTAATACAATCTCTGTGGTAAAAGAAATGACCTGTACTCATAAATTACCAAAAAATTAGTATTATATATGACTATTTGCGATTGGCTTCTTCACTTAATTTTCTGGACTATTTGGTAAATTTTTTACTAGACAAGTGAATTTCACACATAATAAGCAATGCCTCTTCATCACTCCTGCTACTTTGTTCTCCTACTCCTTCCGTGTCTGACACCTCCCTCTGAAATTCATGCTCTCCTCATTAATTATTATTGTTACACATATGTACATATGTATACATGCATACACACATATATATGTGTACACATGCATATTCAACCCGTGAATCTGTCTAATGTTGCTTGATGTACTTGTGTCTGGGGATTACCAATTGAAACTGAAAAACCTGTGAGGGAGCTCTTCCCTGGAGGAACTTGATTCTTCCTCTCTCAGGAGCCACTGGCCACCTGTAGCTCTTCAGCTAGGTGTGGGGCCTGCTCACATCGTGGAAGGCAAGAAGCAGAGAGGAAGACAGGGAGAGATCTGAGTCATGATGCAAACCCCAAGAATATGACCTACTTCTTCCAGCTAGCTCTGTCCCATCTCCTAATGTTTCCAGACCTTCTCAAAATAGCATTGCAAGCTGAGGGCAAACCTGTTGGTGCATGATCTGTTTTGGGTGACTCATCATATTGAAACCATTATATGACTAGAGAAGAGAAATAAAAAGGGTTACACATATGCTGGATGAATACCTCCACCCAATACACAGGCACCTGGACCTCTTTCTTTCCCCCCCTCTTAACACCCGCCATTTATCTGAGCTCCCCAAGACTTTGGGGGTGGGGAGTCAGAGCAGGAAGGAAATGGTAACCCCATCCTACATTCCAGCTCTTCAATAGAATTTGTTTCCCTCTTATCACTTCTTCTTTCCAAATGCCAGACCTATGTCCAGTAACATTCCTGGTAATGAGGCAGGCTAGTGACCAAATCTCCAACACATGGCCTTTGAGGGATATATAAGATCCAAAGCATAACAAAGATTATCCTCTTGTTCCTTCACATGCACTGATGGACAAAGGAAAGATTAATGTGAAATATGGAGCATAGCTAATCTCCTGAAATTATCCCTGGGTTACCAGGTTAAGAATAAAGCAGGTACAAGTTGATAACCAAATAGTGTTTTTATTACTGTGGCCAGGAAACACATACAATACCTACCTTCTTAATGAAGAAATCCAAGTTGCCTTTTGGGTTCTTACTCTCATTGATAAAACAATTTAAAAACAGACCAAAAGGATCATTTCATTAGAGCTTGAATAAAAACAATATAATAGGCAAGCTGTAAATCTTGGCAGCTAGTGGGACGACTGAAATGAAGAAAAGGAAGTCATGCCTTTTTGAGTTGGGCTTTTAAAAAAAGAACCATCCTGCTCAGCAATGGAAGTCAGCAAGCAGCTGGATGATGGTGAGGAAGAGAGGCTTCTGAGCAAGCATGAGAAAGTCCTGAGTGGGAGAAAAAGTCACATTTAGGCTTTG
This sequence comes from Peromyscus eremicus, assembly GCF_949786415.1. Taxonomy (NCBI): domain Eukaryota; kingdom Metazoa; phylum Chordata; class Mammalia; order Rodentia; family Cricetidae; genus Peromyscus; species Peromyscus eremicus. Next base: position 32,739,917 of record NC_081427.1, on the reverse strand, counting down.
GGCTGGTATCTGAAAGAAGAAGATAGAAGGAAAAGTGAGTTACTTTGTTGTTGTTGTTTCTGTTTATTTAGAACTAAGGAAAGCAAGCAGGCTGAGCAGCAGGCACAAGATGAATGCCCTGTAAGCAGTGTAAGCAGCTGCAGCTGAGGAGCGGCTTCTGGGAGAGCTAAGCACATCATCTCATTAAGGGGTGATTATTTCTCCCATCTTCTGGCCAGGCGGTTTTACAAGCCTAGCTGAATTAACTCTTAAAGAAGAAGACAACAGTATATAATGATCTAACTTTTGGAGTAGATCAGAATGTCGTATCTCCAGCTAGGGCTAGAAATAGAATCCGTTCCTTCAACCAGGAAGTCAGTTCTCTTAATGGCCCTCTCAACAGAGGCCTGATATCTCAATCTTTTCATACAGCATTTTAAATCCTAAGACGGTGCATTTGTGGTGTTTACCTTTCTAATGTTACAAGGGAAACAGGAGGTGGTATCCAAAGCCAACCATATGTCTAGAACTTATTTTGAATAACTAAAAGGCATACTCTTTGAATAGCAGTTCTGTTGTAGGGTAGACACCACGGACATAGGTTTAAGCCAATTGAAAGTCTTTATCAGCCATCCAGCGAGTACACTAGGTGTTTGGGATCCCAGTGTATCCCTGAGCCTTTCTCAGGGTGAGTTTTTAAAGACAAAACCCATGTTCTGGGTTGACATACTTCAGTTAACAAGAACAGTTAACCAGAAGGGAACTAGAGAAGCCAAAAGGCAAGGTTAGTACATTTAAAGACTTTTCCAGAACTGTGGACTTTGATGGATTAAGTCTTTGTTTTCATTTTGGCTAGTGGTGCTGTCTACATGCTGAGTTTTATGACCTGAATGGTACTTTCATCATGGAGTCAGTTGTGCTAAGGTCCAGGTTCCTACTAAGGTCTGCAGCCCTGTTACAGTTCCTCATTTCCTTCCCATCACATTCCTGGAAAACATTATTTGCCGCATTTCTCAGAATTGGACCATGTTGGAACCTAATATAAGTGGAATCATACAGCATTTGTCCTTCTTCGAGGAATATTTTTTTTTCTATCAATGCTAGCTAACTCACCAAGGGCCAATATTTATAAATCCCCTCCCTCCTTGTAAAACTTTGGTTTCCACGAAGGCCTTACCCACCCCACCCCCACTTCCTGGAACCCGATGGCCTGGAGCTGCTGAGCCTCTACCCCTTTCCTTCATTTCCTTTGCAGCAATTCTTTTCAAACTAGCCAATCACAAAACGCTGTGAGGTTGGACTCCAGCCTATGAGGAAAAAAGTGACTCTGACCTGTATTATACTGGGCCACTATGATAATACACATGGAACAGGATATGGAAATAAATAAGGGATGTTATAATAGCTTGGCAGCAGTTTTTGAAATGTATTGCTGCAGGCATTAATAGTTGTCTTGGTACATAATCAGTAGGAAGTGGTTGCCAACATTCACCTTTGGTTTTACTTTCTTCCTTGTGAAAAAGAGTAGGTTAGTTATTTTTTTTTTCTAATGAGAGTAGGAAATAATAATGAAAAAAAGCACAGAAGACTTTGTAAGAAAATAAAGAAGTGTAAAATAATACCTAGCTCATTGAGTAACTATTGAATTCATGTTCTTTAATGGCAGGTTATCTGTGGGGAAAGGGCAGTTAGAGGTACTGGATCCAGACAAAAGGCCAAGAGCATGGTGGTCAGCAGAAGAAAGAGAATGCATGTGGGAATAATTAGTACTTTCTCATCATGATTAAGGAAGAGATGCTCCATCTAAAGAGGTGAGCTGAGGCCGGGCGGTGGTGGCGCAAGCCTTTAATCCCAGCACTCGGGAGGCAGAGCCAGGTGGATCTTCGTGAGTTCGAGGCCAGCCTGGGCTACCAAGTGAGTTCCAGGAAAGGCGCAAAGCTACACAGAGAAACCCTGTCTCGAAAAACCAAAAAAAAAAAAAAAAAAAAAAAAGAGGTGAGCTGAGAGGCACAGATTAAGGTTCATGGCTTGTGTTAGGATAGAGAAAAGGGCAACTCAAATTAATAAAGCCAAAATATGTTGAGCATCTGCTCTGAACTTAGCATTAACCCCATGACACAATGAATATAAAAACCAACAATGACATTCTTGAACAGATCATAATCCAGGAGACAAAAGGCCCTGAAAGCATGAGTAAAAGAAAAAAAAATTGGAAGTGGACTCTGGTGTAAGTAGTCAAGGTTCATGATATGTGATGTTGACCCTCAAAGATGAGCAGGAGCTTGCTCAGTTGATAAAGGAAATAGTCATTAGCAAAGATTCCATGTCATAAGGTCTCTGTTATGAGCAAGAAACAGAAAGGCTGATTTAGTTAAAGCTATTGTGTTCAAAGATATGTGAAGTAAGAGTGATCCTTTCAAACAAATTCATACAGAACCTCAACATATAAGATAATTTGTAGTGCAAATATATCACATTCTTTCAATTGAAGAACATTGTCCTGTTGTAAATGGAAACCAATAAGAATAACAAATCTAGTCATTGCTGCAACCATTGGTTTACATCCAGTGGCTTATTATTACTGTCTTTGTATTTGGCTATACAAAATCAAGAACATTTTGATCACACTACAGCTTACCCTCGACTCACAGTGCATGCTTTAACTAAAGAATCTAAGAAACTTGAAGCAAAGAGCAGAAAACATTTCCTTCAATAGCTAACAGTTACTGATATAAATGTCAAGTAAGAAGCAGTCAAATTGAAATAAGCCTCTGAAACTATATAGTGCACAACCATGTTTTTAACTTTTTATTGTTTGTGAATTTCACATCATGCACCACAATCTCACTCATCTCCCTGTCTCTCCATATCCACCCTCTGCCCTTGCACCGTCCCCCCCCCCCCACAGAAAACAAAATAAAAGAAAAAGATTAAAAAAAAAAATCTAATGGTGGAAACTGCAGTGTGTCACTATGTGTCACACGGTTTTCCTTGCAAATGTTCACTGTAATGAGTCATTGGTCTGGTTTGAGGCTTCTGGATTCTGACACTATCAATACTGGATCTTGCCAGGACTCCTCTTGGATATCCTGTTGTTGCCCTGTGCCATGGAGATCCTGTAGCTTTGGATCTGCAGGACTGGCCCCTTCATGCACTCCAGCAGTTCATGGATGGGGTAGATGTTGGAGTGTGCCAACTCAAAGCCTGGATCTGGGCCTAGGTTGTATAGGAAGAGGAAGTGAGGTAGCTGGGCTAAGAGAGGGCAGGAAAGCAAGGCAACGAAGGCATGGATAGATAGGAAGTAACTTGCATTTGGAAGCTGCAGAGTTGGTGAGGTAAGGTTGGCTGGTGGCTCTCCCTATTTCCCTGATCTAAGGCTTTCACCCCTATATTTGGCTCCGCGTTTTTTGTTTGTTTGTTTGTTTGTTTTTTTGTTTTTTTAAATTTAATAAGATCATTTTAGAAATTCGTCTACACTGGGTGGTAGTTGAGTTGGTCAGCCTGCGCCTGATCGCCTGCACCAGTGCCACCAAGGTCAGCTTTTCTGTTTTGCACAGGTTGGGGGGTGTGGTCAGCTCTCCTGCCTGGGGCAGCTGGCAATGGGTGAGACAGGCTCTACCAGAGTGGAGTGTTACAGCCAGGAGAGCCAGCTCTCCCACACTGCCCAGGAGCGGGGCAGAGCCAGCTCTCCCACACTGCCCGGGAGCGGGGCAGGGCCAGCTCTCCCACACTGCCCGGGAGCGGGGCAGGGCCAGCTCTCCCACACTGCCCGGGAGCGGGGCAGGACCAGCTCTCTAACTCTCATGCCCTCAGAGCTGGCTCATCTGTGTCCACGCCACCAGGGCCAGCTCTACTGTGCTGTCCTGGGGAGGTGTGGAGGCTGCTTTCCCAAGAGCTGTACCTGGCAAGGGGTGGAGCTTTCTCTCCTGCTCTCAGGGCCAGCTCTCCCACCTGTGGTAGGTGAGGGGTGGAAGGGGGCGGAGCCAGCCCTGTCCCTCACTGGCTGTGGCACTCCACTCAGGAGAGCCGGCCCTACCCCTCCCCTAGGCAGGGTGGGAGAGCCGGCCCTAAGGGTGTGAGAGCGGAGAAAAGCAACTGAAACGGGCACAGCGGCTGGAGAAATGGCTCAATGATTAAGAACACTGGTTGTTCTTCCAAAGGACCCAGGTTCAAGTCCCAGCACTCACATGGAAGCTCACAACTCCAGTCCCAGATGATTTGACACCCTCTTCGGGCCTCCTTGGGCACTGCATGCACATAGTGCACAGACACATATGCCAGAAAAACACCCCCTCCAACACCCACTAAATAAAAAATAAATAAAAATAAAATATTTTTTTTAAGCCATTTAAGGGAGAGAGGGTTTATTTTGGCTCACAGTTTGCAGGTAAAGGTCATCATGGCAGGAAAGGTCATGGCAGCTGGTCACATGGTCTTTGCAGTCTGGAAGAAGAGTTCTGAATGTATGTGCTTAGCTAAGCTTTCTCCTTTTTATTTATATTTGCAGTCTAGGACCCAACCCCGGGGAATGATGTCATCTACATTTAGTGTAGGTCTTCCCCCCTTAATAAACCCAGTCAAGAAAGCCCTCGCTAGCCTGCCCAGAGGCTGGTACACTGAGTGATTCTCAAGCCTACCAAGTTGATAATCAGTGTTAACCATCACAGGCAGTATGTATGCTGGCCAGAGCATTCAAGTATTATATACACAATTTTAAACAAGTGAATACTCAGAGAGCAAAAGGATAAAACAGGGAATACAAATAGACAACTCTATGAATGATTTATTTTCTAGGTTTAAATTATAGAAACTGAGATGGTAGAAAAACTACCCTGATGTCTCTTTCCAAAATGTACAATCTGCTAATCATTAATATGTTAAGATATGTCACAACTGAACATACAAGTGATTTGGGTTGCAGTTGCTATAATAGTTAAAATATAAAAAATTCCATTTCAAATGTCAAGTAGTATCTCTGTTGAGTCCTTAGGATTAGATGGGTTTTTAAAGCTTCCTGCCTTGTAAATTCTGGCATTTGTAATATAACTTGTATAATTCTGCCTTGTAAATAACTGGATGTTGGACTTTACCTTGTGATGCTGACAGGAACTTCTGACTCAGTGATATTGGAAATAAATCTGAAGCAAATAGTAGGAAGACTGAAACAAAGCTTCAGTGGAAGCTTTTCCTCAAGAAGTGGTAGAGAAGGGGAGTGAGCAGCACTGACAGAAACAGGTATCTGTCTACTACCTCAGAATCAGAAGCAGGATAATATTTTTATGAGATTGCTGGAGTGGGCTACGGTTTGGTAATTTTACAGTTATATTTCTTCTTTTTTGAAAAAAAAGATTTTGTTTTTATTTTATGTGTATGAATGTTTTACCTACATGTATGTAAGTGTGTTTTGTGCATTCTGGGTGCCTGTGGAGGCCAGAAGAGGGTACAAGATTCCCTGGAAATGGAGTCATAGACAAATATAAGCTGCCATGTGGGTAATGGGAACCAAACCTAGGTCCTCTGGAGGAGTAGCAAGTTTTCTTAACTTCTGAGCCATCTCTCCAGCCGAGATGGCTCAGAAGTTAAGAAATATCTTCATCTTGGAAGATAAAGATCAGCCACCAGTTCATCCTTGTGTTCTTTGAGACATTGAGCCACCACCTTGGTCACAGACTTTTTTTTTTCTGCCTCTTGTGTCCATCATGGTACACGTGAAGACTACTTGAACTATTTTAGAAAAGGTTGTAAAAACACTAGGTGTGCATTTGAAATGGAAGTTGTAAGAATGCTTACATTTAAGAGAGAAGCTTACTTGGGAGGGATTCACAATAATCAATTTGAATGAAAGAGAAACGGAAACCTGGAAATAGGTTTAGTCAGACTGGAGAACTGGGGTCAAATCCAAAGACGTCTCAGGAAGTGGGAAATGCAAGGGTGGCAACAATTAATATCATAAAGTAGAGTTTGAATCTTGCCTGATATTTTCCAGGGTGTGAGGAAAGATGAAATGCCAGTTATGGTGTAAAAATGTACTCCCTTTATTTCTTCACTTTATAACTTGATTCCAAATCACAAATGTAATAATATTCAGGGGTGTGGCTTTTTAGAAAGTGATTAAGTCTTTATGAAATGGGATTGTTGCCAGTATAAAAGTTATAACATAGCTTTCTGCCATAAGGATATAAAGAGGGTAAACAAGCCTGTATAAGAAACCTGTTATAAGAAAAAAAGTAAACATTAAACCCAGCAGCTTATTTAAACAGAGAAATATTTATTTATGATGCAGCATCCCAAGTCACTAGTAGTTCAGAGAGCTTTACTCATTAATATGGGCAGACATTAAGAAAAACAAAAAGAAATCCCTTGATTAATCACAGCTCAGCATTTGTCTTTTGGGTGCATGGTATCACGAGTTATTTGAGTCATAGGAAAATGGCCTGGTCAGCCTATGATTGGATGAAGTATAACTGCTAAGATTGGCTGCCATTCAGCTATTTGTTATAGGAATATATTCTTAAATTAGGTTGCAGTTTGCTTCACTGGAATGCAAAGCACTGAACTAGTTGTCACGCAGATCTTAGGCTCTCTAGCATCCAGAACTGTGTGAGATAAATTTCTATTGATGTTCCCTAGTATAAGGTACACTCTTGTAGCAAAAGAATGGGCAGACAGCACTTAAGAAATACAAAATTCACAAGGTATAGGTCTTATTATCCTTCTAGTATAAATAGATACTGGTTGGTATATTCTCACATATCTCAGCAATTTGCAAAGATATCATTAACTATCACACCACAGGAGCTACTAGTTTAGGGAACGACAGTGCTGGGATTGCTTTGAGCTCAATCCACCTACCAGAACTCACATGTGTCTTGGTTTGTTGGCTCTCAGTTGTTACTGAAGCTATGTGAGTTCATCATGTAAAATTCCAAAGGCACATGTAATTTGGAATAAAAATGTGTGTAGAAGAGGAAGATTAGGAAAGGTAATTCATTTTGTGTCTCTAAAAAGTGTGGAATTTTAGTCCTCAAAGGCATGGGGACCAAATAGCTGCCTTTTATTGTTGTGATAAAAAAATACCAAGGTAACTTATAGGTAACATTTATTTTGGCATATGGTTCCAGGAGTATGACAGTCCATCACGTGCAAAGGCATGGCCGCAGGAACGGAAGCAGAGTTATTGCATCTCAACCACAGCATGAAATGAAGCAGAGCATGGCGGAAGTAGGATGGGCTCTATACTCTCAAATCCTGTCCCCCGTGACATACTTCCTCCAACAAGACCACACCTCCTAAACCTCCCCAAACAATGTCACTAACTGGGGAACCAAGTATTCAAATTCCTTTTTTAATGGGGGACATTTCTCATTTAAACCACCACATTCCACTCCCTGGCCTCCAGAAGCTCATGACGGCATTCTAACACAAAATGTATTTAATGTAATTTCAAAACTCCCCCATTGTCTTTCACAGCCTCAATACTGTTTAAAACTCAAAAGTTCAAAGTCTCCTCGGGGACTCAAGGCAGTCTCTTAATTGTAACCCTTATAAAATCAAAACACAAATTTCTTACATTCAATGTATAATGCCCCAGAATACACATTACCCTTCCAAATGGGAATACTATAACAAAGCAATATCAGAACTCAACAGGGCAAGCACAAAATCCTGTAGTTCCACATCTGATGTCAAAGGGGTTATAGTTGTCTCTACTCCTCAACTTTGCTGCCTGTAATATACACCCCTCTCCTGGACTAATTCCACCCCTTGTATGCAGTTTTCCTTAGCAGGTATCCCATGGCTATGGAATCACCAAAATTTTGGTATCTTTGCTGCAACTCAACCTTCACTTTCACAGCTTCATGCAATACTTCTCAGAGCCTCTTGCCTTCTCAAAGCCTTCAGGCAGGGACTCCTCTCCCACAACTTTCCTGGCCTCAGAAGCTCTCTAAAGAAGTGGAAGAAGAATTCATGACCCTTTCAATCTTGACTCCTTCATGCATCTAAGACAGCACCATGTTGAGAAACCTGCGAAGTCTGGCTATCAACTTGGGATGGATCCTGCCCCAGTGAACCACATTAGCAGCTGCCTTTGTTTGCTGTTGCCTTCCAGGAACAGGAAATCCTCTTAGTCCTTTTCCTTTCAGAATCTGGAAGCTCAGCTGGGTGGGGTCTCATCCTGTTCCCTCCCCTTAATGGTATTTAACTCCTTAACAATTGTATCCTCTCTTTCACTGCATGCCTTGGCTGTGACATTCCGAGTGCTCCTTTTCTTACCAAACTATATTTTGTTTTCTTTCTATCTTACTTGTTCTCTTTCTTTGTAGATCCAAAGAAGCATTATCAATAAAAACTATGCCATAGACTCAACAATATGTAGTTCTGAAATTTTCTTCACCAGAAAAATTAACCTGTTACTTTTATATTTAGCCTCAGGCAAGTTCTTAGGATAAAAGCAGAAGGTGGTCAGACTCTTTGCCCAAACATCCCAAGAATGGCTTCTAACCCAATTGCTAATATTGTTTCCCTCTGAAACCTCTTGAGCTGGGCCTCCCCAGTCCTCACTGCTCTCAGCACTAGTGTCTTTCGGGTCTTATTAGGATGACCACTTAAAGTACTCAACTGCTTTTCTCGTCCATATTTCCAGTCTTGCACATTCCCCCCTCAAAACAATATGGTCATGTGCTTCACGGCAATAGCCTACTCTCTGGTACCAGCGTCTCTATTAATTACTTATCTGTTGCGGTGACAAAAAAACCATGATCAAAAGCAGCAACTTATTTAAGAAAGAACTTACTTTGGCTTACAGTTCCAGAGGGATAAAAGTCAGTCATGGCAGTCTCTCCCTCTCACTGGAGAGGCTGAGAATGAAGATGAGTGCACTGGATTGCTGGGTTTTCCTCCTGAAGCTTTCTTAGCCCCTTAACATGCCTCTCATTTTCATTCCTGGGGGTGAGCTCTTTCTGACCATGTAGTTCATATATTTTCATTTTCTTCTATGAAAAATAGAATAGGGAAAAACTCAATTCTTTTTTCTTTTTCTTTTCTTTCTTTCTTTCTTTCTTTCTTTCTTTCTTTCTTTCTTTCTTCCTTCCTTCCTTCCTTCCTTCCTTCCTTCCTCTCTTTCTCTCTTTCTTTCTTTCTTTTTTATGAGACAGGGTTTCTTTGTGTAACCCTAGCTGTTCTGGAACTCACTCTGTAGATCAGGCTGGCCTTGACTCACAGAGAAATCGCCTGCCTCTGCCTCCTTGAATGCTGGGATCAAAGGCATGAGTCACCATTGCCTGGCAGAATCCAATTCATTTTAATGTATTAATTAAACAAAATCAAGTAAAAATTATTGCTTCAAGGGAACGATGAAAATATTACATTAACAAAATAGGCAAATCAAGGCATAATGATTTACAGAGTAAACAATACTTAGGTTTGCAAATTTATATGAGGACTTTGTATATTTTTCTTATTGGAAGACACAAGTGTTTGAAAGATTTTTTTCTCTGTGGCTTAAAGGATCATTATATAAAATGAGGCGTTTATGCATTTTTGTAACTGCTTCACACCACATAGATAAAACTCCTAGGACTAGTTAAGCCAGTCAGACAACATTTAAAAGCCAGTCTTCCCAGCCCCTGACTTTCATCTTGGAGGAACATGCTGTTAACTAGGGAAGGATGTCTTATCTTTCAGTTAAAGGAGGAACTATTACACTATATTTCAGGAGAATTAAAATGAAATCTCTCAAGCAGAAACACGGTGACTGTACTCTAACTCACGATCCAACAGACTGCATTCACCTGGTGAAAGACACCTCAACTCTCAACCTCAGAACACAAACTTCCCTGTTAGCTGTGTGGGACCTGTCGTTTAAAGTCTCCGAGTTTAGTCTTTCCAGTCTTTAAGAGTGTGAAAATCAAGTGGTATAATATTTTATGAGGAAACTTTCATGAATGTGAAATATTTGTCACAAACTGCCTGTCAAGAGTATTGAGGACGCTGGTCCTGCTAGTGCAGGCCTATAATCCTAGCTACTCGGGAGGTTGAGACAGAAGAAGGATCAGGAGTTCAAGGCTAGCCCTGGACTACAGAGCTTATTTAAGGCTCAGCTGGGCAACTTAAAAACAGAGCAGAGGGTATAGTGCAGCGCTTGAGTGCTCATGCAGGAGGCCTTAGGTTCAGTCCCCAGAGCCTATGCCCCCACACATATGGGAGAGGGAAATGTTCCTGTTAATCAGAAATTTAAAAGAATCAGGATATTTACATGCAAGTTAAAATTAAAATGACCTTTGTAGAGCCTGGAAAAAGACTTGTACAAAGTAAATACTCTTTTCAAGTTGCATTGATAGCTTGCCTACACATTGTTGAGCAGGTGTAAAACGAAGCCCAAGACGGAGGCATCAGCAACACAGCACCCTGTCTTCTGGCTACGCAGTAGGAAGCCTGATTTTTTTTTTTTCCAGGAGCAGTAGTTCCCCAGAATGCATGATTTAAAATACCTGTTTTCCTCATCTAGGAGCAACAAAATGAGCCAGCCAAGAAGAATGCGTCAGATGACTACACACAAAGTTGCCAGTGCCCTTCCCCCCACCCCCCCTTTTCACATGGCCCTGGAAGGGAAAAAATGGAAAAGGAATGCTAGCTTTTGCTCCTTCTATAAACTGCAATACAACATCTGCCACGTACTGTGCTGGGGCTAGTCACGGAGCCCCGGCTCGAACTCTTCACAACCCCGGAGCATACTAAAATGTGCCTGAAGATATGCAGGATTACCGAGTTAACTTCTCCTAGGTGACTGGATCGGTTCACTTGGTGTTTTATTCCCCATACTAAAACCATAGTATTCACAGGGAAAAATCTTTGAGTTACAAGAATACTGAGATGGTTGCTTTTATGGATAGACTTAAGAAGTATTTATCCATTTATTTTGTGCACATGCAAATACATGTGCGCACCCACATGCCACAACACACATGAGGTCAGAGGATGACATGTAGGAGCTGGTTCTCCCCTGGCACCATGTGGGTCCTGGGTGTCAAACTGAGGTCACCAAGCCTGGAGGCAAGTGCCCTTACCATCTCACCAGGCCGACAGGAAGATTTTAATTAAACCGGATTATTCATCCTTCACTGCCTTAGTGTCCTTTCTAAGGAAGTTAAAGTGTCATTTAATTTTCTCATGGGTTTTGCATTATCTCAAAATTAAATCAGTCTCTCAGGAGGTGGGCAGCCTTTACTCCAATGAAAAGTGTTCCTGGGCTTCCAGGTGCTTTTTTTTTTTTTTCATCCTGCCATGTGCATAGAAGGTCCTGACGAAATCGAATTTGTTCAGGTCCTCTGGGTGCCAGTCAAAAGATAAGGCTTGAGCCAGGCACGATTGCACACACACACACACACACTTGGATAAGCTGCAGCAGAAGGGGATGGAGAGGTGGAGTTCAGCCTAAGACACACATCCACGAGTTTCAGTGAGGGCGATATAGAGAGACGCTTTCTCAAACAAGACAAAACCAAAACAGCAAGCAAGCAAAACTCCAAAGAAAGTTAATCCAGCCCCGAAACTGAAGTAAATTTAGTGCCTAACATTTGCGTGTTCACTGTGTCCCAGAAGCCTTGCCTGGCTTTTCTCATACCAAACCAAGACAGGCAGGACACTACAAGGTGAGGCAGGTTACGCAACTTGGCTAAGGACAAGACAGACACTTCTGTTTGTACCTGCTGTGTAATCTCTGGAATTGTTGGGACTCCGGTGCCAGGAAAAATCCTGGAACATAAACTAGGATGATGGGGAACAAGGGCCCAGTTCTAATTTTGTCCCTCTGTCGGTTAAGCAGGACACATCTCCTGAGGGTCAGTCAGCACACAGTTGGTTTTTTGAGGAAATGAAGGCCAAAGCCAGGCTTTTACAGAGTGTGTGTGTGTGTGTGTGTGTGTGTGTGTGTGTGTGTGTGTGTTGGTGGTGGTGGTTGAGAAATGATAGAAATATGTAGACCTGGGAGAAGATCTTTATCAGTGACCCTTGGTGCCTGTACACATTCCAGAGGCTGACTTGGAAAAGTAACCAAGAAGTTCAGCAAGAGGACCCTCCAGCCCACTTTTAACCCTAGTCAATGGCAAGCCTCGGGCTGGGGGCAGGCACACACTAGCGCCTCCTCCAGCCTAAGGTGGCGCGTCGGTGGCTGCGGGTGCGCCCGCAGATAACCCCAGCACATCCGGCCCGGGGACCTTCGGCGGGACTCGCTTCCACTCGGAGCCGTGGGCCCCTCCCTGTCTCGCTTCTTGACAAGCCAGCCGCCTGCAAGGGGCGGCACCGCCCCGAGGTCCCCGAGGACGTCACGGACGCGCGGTCGAGCCTCCAGCCCGCCCTCCCGGCTCGCCTGAACCTTCTCTCCTTAGCCGGTGACGCCGCCGCGGCCCCGGGCAACCAGCGCTTGCACACACACCCGCGCGCTCGCCCCGCTGCTCCTCCAGCTCCTCCCGCACCCGGGTCCGAAGATGGCGGCTCTCAAACTCCTGTCCTCCGGGCTTCGCCTCTGCACCCCGGCCCGCAGCTCGCGGGGCGCCTGGCACAAGGTAAATCGAAGGGGAAGAGGAAGGCCACGCGCGGGAAAAAAAAAAAAAAAAAAAAAAAAGAGCGCGGACGAGCCGCGAGCGGCGCGCGCGTCCTCTGCCCTGCCCATCCCCACCATCTCCAGCCGGGGACCTGGCATCTGCAGCGCGCCGTGCCCGGGGCTCGGAGACGGTCGGGTTTCAGGCTCGCCCGCGCCACGGGCCGTCTGTCTGTCTTGTCTGTCTTTGCTTCTCCATCCGCTTCCCTGATGGGGCGAGATGAAGACAAGCTGTGCGTGCAGCGCTGAGAAGCGGTCGGGGCTCTGGGCAGCGCTGCAGCGACTTTGGGGGGGAGGGTGCCCGAGCCCCGGGGGGCTCGCGTCCCCCACCCGCCTGCCCGCCTACGCCCTTGGGAAAGGATCCCCCGGGCCGCCGCCCTAGAGAGGGGCGGGTTGGAGGAGCAGAGCCGGGAAGGGCGGCGCATCGAGGCTTGCGCCCCACCTGAGGGAGCCTCTGGCGTTTGGCGTCGGCGCCGGATGAGGCCCAGAACCCCTGGCCGGGTTAACCGCTGCTGGCTCAAGTTCACCGCCAAGTGGGCGGATGCTGTGTGCGGCGGGGGCGGACTGCCGCTCCATCCTCCCCTTCCCTATATGGCGGTGGAAAGGGGAACCCGGACTGGAGCGCTCATCACAGGGCGTCTAGCCTGCCAAGCGGTTGGAAGCGGATGGAGGACTGGCGGTGCTCCGCTGCAGGCTGCATCGCCACCCCGCTGCAGTCTGCAAACGCCGCCGCCATCCCTTACTTGGAGTCTCCCCCCCGCCCCCATCCCCAGATCCGGATTAGAGACATGCAATTTCCAAAGACCTTTAAAAATATACATTGACCCACTACGCTCCCACAGCTCCACTAAATTGGTATCCAGAGACACCCTCCTAGCGGATCAGCGGGTCGTGGGTGTTTTTGCTTGTACACTAGCTTGCCTGTAAGCACACATTCGGGTTGGATTTCAGTGTGGGGCCAAGGAACCGAGTGCTGGACAAGAATTCAGCTCCAGGAGGGTGACTTCACCGTGATGGGTTCAGTTCGCTTAGGAACCTCCTCTTTGAACAGGAAAACGAAGTGTTTTCTTTGGTGATGTTTCAGATTGTAGTTCTGAGTTTAAGAATGCATTGCACAGGGCATGTGCTCACCGTGTGTACTCTGAACTGCTTTCTTTCTCTGCTGCTCATTTCCTTGCTAGAGAAGTCATCAAGCTACTCCCGCATGTCCTAGGGAATGCCTCAGACCTGAATTATTGCATTGTTAAATTCCTCATAGGAGGCATTTTGGTAATTACATATAGATTTGGGTACACAAAACATGATTAAAAGAGAACTTGACCATCATTCAGCCTGTTGCAAGTGATGGAGCAGATGCCAAAACCAGGACACAGGGATGTCCTTGGGCCAAGGTCAAAACATTCTTTTGGTAGTGCATGTTTGTCTGAGTATAATTTATTCACCCCTAGTCTACCCCGCTTTCAATATAATCATTAAACCATTTCCCAAGCCAGCAAACCTCCAGGTGGATGAGCTATAATTATGGGTTTTCTGTCTCTTATTAAAAGTTCCTGGCAGAGTTCAAAGTTAGGCTTCTCGGGTATAAGAAAAGAAGGCCTAACTCTTGCTGTCTGGCGTATTCTCCGGGCTCACACATTGATGGTCTTCCTGCTTGCTTAGCACTGAAGTCATCCCACCTCTCTTGAGTTGTAACACTTGTGTACTTGTTGAACGTTGGGACCTTGTTATAGGTCAGTTCTTTGTCTCCCTCAACATGGCACACCGCTTCGAAAAGAATGCTCATTTACTATGTGCACGAGAGAACTTTGCTAGCAGCTTAAGTGACCTTGAACATTTTCCAGCTAAATGTAGCCAACAGGTAAACTGAGATAGTTATTAAAGATGCTTTTAAGTTTTTGTTTTGGGAGACAGGCTCTTGCTCTGAGGGCCAAGAAGGCCCAACACCCATGATCCTTTTGCTTCAGCTTGCAGAATGCTGGAACTACAGGTGTGGGCTTATTTACCATGCCTGGATTAAAAAAAAAAAAATGGTTTCTTTGTTTGTTTATTTCTTTTTTCCCCCCATGGTGAGCAAGTTCATTGTCTGAAACTTTAGCATGACTCAGGTTTACCTGGAGGCTTTTAAATCCGATTGCTGTGCCAACTCCAAGGTTTCTAATTTGGTGGGCCTTAAGTGGACTCATTCACAATGAATGTGGATCGATTCCTCTTGTTAGAGGTGCCACACTTCCTGGCAAGCTTGTATGAGCCTCTTCTCCCGAGTATTGCTGCCTCTTCCTCCTGACTAGTTTTCTTTGTCTCTTTTCATGACTTTTCTTCCCCAATTCTGTTTACCAAACTTCGGTACTAAGGTAGGCAAAGTCAGCCTTTCCATGTCATGATTTCTTTAATAACAGTAGTGAGGTGACAACGTTATCACTTGGGTGTGTAGTTCTCTATCATTAAGGTAATATGTGTGTGTGTGTCCACACACACACATATACACACACACACACACACACACACATATATACACACACACACACACACACACACACACACACACACATATATATTTAAATGTGTTTTGGGGCAGTGAGATGGATCATGGATTATAGCCTGAGGTTTTTCCGGTCTCTCCTGGCCCTGCAGTCCCGCAGCCACTTATAAAATAATCATTCAGAGGCTTAATATTATTTACAAACTGTATAGCCTAGGGCAGGCTTCTTGCTAGCTAGCTCTTTCTTCTTAAATGAACCCCATTTCTATTAATCTGTGTTTTGTCACGTGGCCATGGCATTACTGGTCTGCTGGCATCTTGCTTCTCCTTTGGCTGCAGCTGGCATCTCCCTCTCCTCTCCTTTATTCTCTCTGTCTATCTGCTTGGATTTCCCGCCTGCCTGGAAGCTGCCTTGCCATTGGCCAATGCAACTTTATTTATCAACCAATCAGAGCGACACATACTCACAGCATACAGAAAGATATCATCCCCCAGCAGTGGATAATGGCACTTCACTAAGTCTGATGACCCAAGTTCGAGCTCTACGCCTTACACAGTAGAAAGAGAGAACTGACGACTGCAAGTTGTCCTCTCACTTCCACAGGTGCAGTGTGGCACGTCCCTTCCCTACCCAGATACAAACGCACGCACACAAAATAAATAAAAAACAGAGTCAAAATCCCAAATGTATTGTAAACGTGTGTTTGGTGTATTTTCATCCCAAAGTACATTTCCCCCGAGTTCTCGAGTGTTGAATGACAACGGAAAGAGTTTGAGGCGAACAGTGGCAGTGAATGGCTAGAAAGGAAGTTGTGAGATGAAATTTAGATTCAACCATAGAGTAAGAGTTCAGAGGTCAGGTCGAAGAGCTGAAGGTCAAAATGGAGATGATGCCAAAGGGAGAAGCATTAAACAGAAAAATATTTTCCACTCTTAAGAATATTGTTTCTCTCATTAAAGTACTTAATTACTATGTTCCTCACTCCATTTTTTTTTTTTAAGATTTATTTATTGTGTATACAGTGTTGTGTCTGCATGTATCCCTGCAAGCCAGAAGAGGGCACCAGATCTCATTACAGATGGTTGTGAACCACCATGTGGTTGCTGGGAATTGAGCTCAGGACCTGTGGAAGAGCAGCCAGTGCTCTTACCCTCTGAGCCATCTCTCCAACTCTCCTCACTCCATTTTAATATCAGAAATGATTACCATGAATAAATTGTGGTTCTTCTGAAGGTAGGCGGGTAGACAAATAAGATACTTTGTGATGAAAAGCTTATCCCCAGAGTAAGTGCCCCACATTCTTTTAGGTACTCGGTGCAATCGTGAAAGTTATTTATTATGTATTTATCTATTTGGCAGCAGCTGGTACATGAACCTTTTTTCCAGGAATGATCTCATGAAGCCCAGGCTAGCTTCAAACGTGCTGTGTAGCCAAGGCTGACCTTCAGTTTCTGATCCTTTTGCTTCTAGTACTGGGATTGCAGCTGGCCTGCTGGGGCCCACGAGGGCTTTGTTCACGCTGGGCAAGCCCTCCACCAACAAGTTTGTCTTTTCCAAAACACCATTTAATGTATAGAATATATTAGAAGGAGAAGGTTAATTGGGAGTGGTTTAAATAGAGTGTCTTTAAACTTGCCTGTCGGAGGAGAAAAGGTAGATGTTAGCAGAGATACACTTTTCCCCAGTTGCCTCGTCTTAGGAATTACTGCCAGTAACATGGGTTTGTCTTGACTCGCAGAGACACAGTGTAAGTAGAGGAGCAGGGGAGAAACAGGTTAAGCGAGCAAAGGCAAAAGCTTCCTGTGCGGCCCCTAAGGTGCTTTCTGGGCTTTGGGTTTTGAAGACCCTCGGTGGTACAGTTAGCCACGGGCATTGGGCTTCCTCATTGCCCCGCCGTCTGTCTCAATTCCTGGCTCACCAACTGCCTCCGAGTTTGCAGACTGGCAAACTGGATTGCAAATGGCATGCCCATGTAGCTGGATAGTGGTGTGTGTTTGTAGTCCTGGCTGCTTGGAATTGAGGCAGGAGGATTGCTCAAGGCCAGGACTTTGAGACTAGCCAGACCCACACAGTGAGATATTGTCAAGAAGAAAAAAATGACAGGACTGGACACATGAAGGAGGGAAAAAATAATCATAAAGCTAAGACCTAGGCTTCGGAAATCGTAAAGAAATATCATATGGATGAATTTGCAGTGGTGATGGTCACGTTACAAATTTTCTCTATGAAATCATTGATGGGGGGCGGTAGGGCAGGTAGGGAGTGGTGAGGTTAAAAATTAGACTCCAATAAATGACAGCTTGCTTTGACTGTCTTAGCTGGGGATGGTAAAAAGGTGTCATTTCCCCAAGGAGGGTGACATCCCCTAGGAATTTCCTTGCAGTCTGGCATAGAGCTTCTTTTCTAACTGTATCTTTGGGAGACGGTCCACAATGGTCATCTTTAGGCACTGTGCAAGCGCCTCACCGGGCTTTGACCCAAATAGCACCTCTCAGCAAAGACATCGTCAGTGGTTAAGTCCTGGCACATCCATTCAGTCTTGGCTGAGCTGGGGTTTGACACGAGGGTACTTTTGACCCTAGGAGTATATGGCGTGTTACATCATACTATCTCCCAAAGTAGGTGGCTAATTTTCTGATACCGAAACATGTTTTACTCAAAGTTCGTTTCTCAGTACAGAGTACATAAATATCAAATGCCAATAAAGCATACATTAACAAATATTAACATGTTTGAATAATGAAAAAAAATCAAGGGCTATGAAGTTCTTCATTATCTTAAGCTCAATATTACATTCCCTGGAAATATGTCACTTTACTTTTATTTCTGTCTGTGTGTGTATGACCTCATGAGTGTATATGCACCACTCGCATGCATGTGTGCCTGCTGAGGCTGGACGTCATTGTATCCCTGTATCCCTGGGGAACTACAGTTGGAGGCCTTGGAGACTCAGAACTGCAGTTGCAGACAGCTGTGAGCGCCACCTGATGGTCTGATGTGGGTGCTGGGAACTGAGCTTCCTACTCTGCAAGTCTCTCCAGCCTACCTTGCTGTTTTTGAATTTTGGTTGTATGGGTACATTTATAACAACCTCCTACATCGGTTGGAACCCAGGGCCCTTTGCCTACTAGGCAGTCATTCTGCTACCGAACTACATCTCCAGCACAGTTTCCACGTTTTCTAAAATATTTCTGTCGGGTTTATTTTCTTTTTCTTTTTCCTTTTCTTCTTTTCTTTCTTTTTTAAGAAGTGGGGGAAGTTCAGACTGGGACAAGCTGCAGGGTAATTAGTGGTGACTGCCAATTAGTGCTATGACGACACTAATTATCAGCTACTCCAAAGGGGTGGGATTCTTGCTAAGTGTGTGACTCTGGGCTGCTTCTGAATCTTCGAAGGCTCCCTGGGTCCATGGGGGAATGGATTCTGCTTCCAGCATACTCTCTGTAGAATTCCACAGAGAAGCAGTTCAAGGTGACCTCACCTTTCAGCCTGTTTGGGTATAGATGAATTCTTTCATTTTCTTCCGTATGTATCCTGCTGAGGCCTGGACTCTTTATTCCGAGGCAGAGATCATGACAGCAGAGTCACACATTACAGAGCAGGACTCTCATAAAGATTTGTTGTGTGTAAATGACAGGTAGAACAATAGAGGACTTTCAGAAAACATGCAAGAGCACACAGTGGTGGAAGGACTGTGTGACAGGAAGCCAAAACCCGAGACCAGTCAAAGATGTGGGGGGGGGGGGGAGGGGGGTGTTTGTGCCACCACAGGCTAGAAACATCAGATCCTCTGCAGCTGGAGTTCCAGGCAATTGTGAGCTGCCCAGCATTGGTTCTTGACAAAAGCAGTAGATACTCTTACCCATTAAGCCATCTCTCCAGCACTCCGGTCTTGTTTTTTTAAGACTGAATCTCATGCTGTTTCCCAGGCTAACCTGGGACTTGCTATGTAGCTTAGGCTAGCAATCATTCTGTCTCAGCCTTCCCGGTGCTGGCTGGAATTACAGGACCGGCATGTCTGTATTCAATCTATTGTATTTTTTTTTTTTTTCTGAGACCAAAACTAACTCTACTTGTCACTTGATATGTGTGTGTGTGTGTGTTTAAAAAAAAGAAGCAAATGAATCCTTACTAGTTGAGGACAGGAAGAAAAGAAACTTCTTTGTGGTTAAGCCCTTTCAGAGTCCTTGTCCCTCCCTCTACTTATGTCCCAGGCTTTGGGCAGTGTGCAAACTCCTGACCTGACCTTGACCAAAATAGAAACTTAAAGGGACAAAAGTCCTGTGATCATGTGTGTAACCTCAGCCTTTTATCACTCATTAGACTCCCTCAGTGTTTACCCCTTAAATAGTCTTTTGTGCTAACTGACAGGTACTTTAAAAAATGAAAACAGTTTTTACGGGAAAGAAAGAAAGATAGTTCTTGACCACCTCGGGTTGTGGCTGTCTGAATTTCTGTTGGGTAGTCAAGTGGGTGTGACTTTATAGCTGGGCTTGTTAAAATGGCAGGATATCAGGGTTCAGCTGTCGTTCTCTCCACTTCCTCTTTCTTCAGGTTAAATATATAATGGAAGTAAAGTGAAGGATTGTTAATATGGGCCATTAGTTACCATAGAATCTATTTCCTCCTTTTCGCTTGCCCATATTGTGGATGGAATAGACAGGGCAATAACTTACAACTGGTTTTATGAATGCTCACTGGATGACTCATTTAGGCCCATCTCATTTGCTATAACAAACGCTGGGTAGTTATAAAAGAAGTTTAGGTAGCTCGTAGTTAGATGGAGACCAAAAGCCCACGATTTGGTGACTGCATCTGATGAGAGCATTGCATTGCTTTATGACATGGCAGAGGAGCAGAGGGATGAGCAGGTGTGAAGGACAGGCAACCTCACTTTAGAAAAAGCCTAGCTTTGGCAGTCAGCAATTCAGGGAGTGCAGCCAGAGCAAGGACTTGCTCGCTCCTACAAGAACGAACCCAGTAGCCTTCATACCTTTGTGCAGGCTCCCACACCTCATGAAAGTTCTACCGCTTCTCAACACTGTTGACCGGGGGACCCAGTTCTGACATGGGCTGTGAAGGTGACAAACTGTCTCCAGATCGTATGTGCCCTGGTAGTTCTCCGGTGTGGCGCACCAAGGCCTCCCTGTAGTGGTCATAGTCTGCTGCTTTGCCTTCAGCTTCTGTGGTAGCGGCACAGGGAAGTGAGTCCTCTGGTGTGCTGCTCCTCACGTGTCTCTAGAGTTCTTCTAGCACTTGGAACTGACCACACTGTACTTAATTCCCCAGAGAGCGGTACTCAGACCGTAATAGAGATTCGACAAATGGCATAGAACTTGGCGCAGGTTGTAGCTAGAGTTTTCCTGCCTGGCCCACAGTCAGGACAAATCTCTCTCACCTGCCAGTCCCACAGCCTCTCAGACCCGACCAAGTAAACACAGAGACTTATGTTGCTTTCAAACTGTATGGCCGTGGCAGGCTTCTTGCTAACTGTTCTTATAGCTTAAATTAATCCATTTCTATAAATCTATACCTTACCACGTGGCTCGTGGCTTACCGGCATCTTCACATGCTGTTTGTCATGGTGGCGGCTGGCAGTCTCTCTCTGACTCAGCCTTCCACTTCCCAGCTTTATTCTCCTCCTTGTCCCGCCTACACTTCCTGCCTAGCCAATGGCCAATCAGTGTTTTATTTATTGACTAATCAGCAACACATTTGACATACAGACCATCCCACAGCAGCAGGTAGGTTCTCAGTGCTTGTCGACTGACTGGAAAGCTAGGTTACTGTGAGAAATGGGTGACTGATGACACTAATATTGTAAATCTGCATCCCAGTATACGATGTGAGTTATCTACTTTTATTCTTTTGGGTGGTGGTCGCAAGTGACACAGCTTCCCCTCCCACCCCTCCATAATAGAAGATATAGATCACAAGGGACCCTGGTGAGAACCTGCCAGTAGAGCATGTCCATCCTGGCAAAGATAAACCATTGTACCTGAGAGACAGAGTCAAATGACATTATAGATGTTAGAAGTTGAAGGAGTTGGGAAGATATTGGTCAAAGAACACAACATTTCAGTTAGACAGGAGAAATAAACTTAGGAATAGATGTCCTGGTGATGAGCAGGAGCAGTAACTATACTTGAAAACTCTGAGTAGTTGTGAATTGTTCTTACCACAAAAAAAGTGACGTGCAACGTGATGCTGTGTCAGATAGCTCCAGTGAGGCATTTTGCAATGTATATATGTATCAGAATGTGATGTTATATACTGTAAACATACTGTTTTTGTCAATTAAAAATACCAAATGTGAAAAGGGACAACGAACTTACCGCTACACACACACACACACACACACACACACACACACACACACACACACATCTACGTATATATGGAATCATTTGCTATTTGTGTAAAGTGAAGCTGCAAATGATTGTTCACTGGAAATGTTTTTAATGTTCCAGGGGTGTGTCTGCTACTTTTCTGTCAGTACTCGTCACCACACCAAATTTTACACAGATCCAGTGGAAGCTGTAAAAGATATCCCTAATGGTGCCACCTTGCTGGTTGGTGGTAAGTAAAGGAACTGTTTTCCTTTCGATGGTAATGTTCTTAGGTCTTTAGGAAAATGGTATGACAAAGCTATATAGATTCTAAATGCCAGTTATTCTATCATGTAGCTCTTCCTCATTTACTGTCTTACTTACAACGTGCCATGACCCCTGCCACTCTGTGACAGTCTCTCCCTGGAAGATCAGCACTTTACTACTGTGCTTTTCCTTTCTATTTTCTTCTGATTGTAATTGAAAAGACGGAGGTTTAGTGTGCTAGTGTCTTATCAGGAGCTGTCATGGATCCCTAAATCCTTGGGAAGGCTGGTGAACTTGAAACATGTGCCTCATCTTGTTAGGTACCCTAGCTCAGTGGCTTTCCACCTGTGGGTTGTGACCCCTTTGTGGGGGCTGAATGGCTCTTTCGTTCTGAAAAACACAGATAATGACATTACGGTTCATAGCAGTAGCAAAATTACAGTTATGAAGTAGCAATGAAATAATTTCATGCTTGGGGGTCAGCACAACATGAGGCATTGTGTTAAAGGGTCTCGGCATTAGGAAGGCTGAGAACCACCGCTCTAGTTAGTCTTTATTGCTCCTTATTTGTTGAGCAAAAGAGCAGAGTCTTTCTGTTAAGTCCCCGTATTCTGTTTCTGCTACTTCTTTGGGATGTCTTTTTTAATCTCTGCCTCTGATTTAATTACGTTTAACTTCCTGATTCTTATATATGCAATCAAGACTTATTTTGGGGCTGTTCTTTGTTCATTCATTCACATTGGGGAGTTATTGAGTGTCCATCTTAAATCCTACACTCTTGGAAGAATTTTAAAGATGTAAGAAATCAAAGTTCTTAGCTTAGGGTTCTAGTTCTGTAAAATATACTACCTAGATGTATACAATGTATATTTAAATAAATAACTGGATGTGGGTTGTATCATGAAGAGGGGCAATAGTACACATGTCATATCTAAGTGATTACATTTGGTCTTAACTTATTCAAAGCCTTGACAGTGGTGTCTGGTGACATATAATGGTTTGAAACACCGAGATCCAGTAATCTGACTGATGGCTGTGTATTGAGTTGATAAGGTATAGTTGTGTATTTTGCTTATTACGTTTAACAAAATGCTTTGTGCCTTTTCTGTTCTATTGAGAATAATAACATATGTTTCTTGAAAGAACATTACCTCTGCACAGGTAATTGTTTCCCTTTTGGGTTTTGTAGGTTTTGGGCTGTGTGGAATTCCAGAAAACCTTATAGGAGCTTTATTGAAGACTGGAGTGAAAGATCTAACTGCAGTCAGCAACAATGCAGGGTGAGTAGATTTCTGAAATGATTAGCTAGAAAGAAATGCTAGTTTTAAAATGTTACCTGAAAAGTTTATCAGCAATCAGGGATGAGACCCCTGATATATTATGCAGTGTCAAGTGGTCAGCCCTAAACACATGTATACCTGAGAAACACCAAATGAACTCTGGGTTTCTCTCTCTGTCTCTCTCTGTCTCTCTGTCTCTCTGTCTCTCTCTCTGTCTCTCTCTCTGTCTCTCTCTCTCTCTCTCTCTCTGAATCTATAACAGTTAGAGAAGAAAAAGTCATAAATCCAAGATGGAGTAGGGTGAGGGAAAGGGAGAAACTGAATGGGAGTGGTGGTAGAAATAATGTAAATAGTGCATTCCTATATGAAATTATCAAAACATATAAAAAGTCTATCAGTGAAATTAAATTTGCCTCCACTTATAAGAGTAATATATTTAGTCAAGATAGCGGCTAGCTGGATATGGTAGCACATGATTATAATCCCATCACTAAGTAGACTGGGGAGGATAATAAATTCAATACCAGCATGATCTGTTGCCAAGCAGTGAGAGTCCTCTCACAAAACAGAAAAGTGGATAGCAAGGCCAAGAATGGACGTTAATGTTTTTTGTTTTTGTTTCTTAACTTGTAGCACTGTGATTGAACTTAGAACTCTGGGCATGCCAGGCAGGTGGTCTACCTCTGGGCTATTTATCCCCAGCCTCCTTTCTTTCTTCCCTTTTGATTTTGATACAAGATCTTACTAAATTGCCCAGCCTAGCCCTGGGCTTTCTCTGTAGCCTAGGGAGCTCTTGAATTAATGAGATCTTGAACTAATGAATTTCCCGACTCACCCTCTGAAGTAGGTGCAGTTGCAGGCTTGTGCTATCAGGCCCAACAAAGTTATACTTTGATGCCATGTTTCATAATCACAAGTAAATAAGCTTTGCTTTTTCATAAATAAACATGCAAACTAATGGCTTATATCTGATATACTTTCATTTTTTAAAAAAAATGTAAAATAAATGTAAAAAAAGTCAGAATAAAAAAGTTTAAAGATGGTCCCTCATGCTTATTGTTATTATAGGCCATCATGTATAAAGCAAGGCAGACATCAATTTGAAATCTGTTTTAAGTTCTTTCTTTTGGTTATATCATGACTCCAGATGCTATATAAAGAAATAAGTTGATTGTAAAAAATGTTGCTGGTCTTGGTGGGATGTGAAGGACATGCTATCAACTTAGCAGTAGGGCTGTAAATCAAAATGGTTATAATAATCTATGGTTTTAAAAAGGCGTGCACATGTTGGTACATTTAGTGATGTCAGGAAAAGCTGTTTGTATGCAAAACAGTAAGTCATTAGCACCCTTTCAACAAATGGATGAAAGACTTTAGCAATCTTAAGGTGTTTTGAATTAGCAGGTCGACTTATTATTATAAAGGTTTTGGGAATAAACAGGGCAGATTATCTTGGAAGTGAGTGATGACAAGAGCACATTTTATGTAAGGATCTGTCGACATCTCTTAGAACACTTACCTTGTGCTATGTGACACTTTTCATGGGGAGGCATGAACAAATGCCTCTTCACGTTGGATAGGGAACTGAAGATAGACCAAAGTAATGATACCACCGATATCATGAACCAGTGAATTTATTGGAGTTACCTCCAGGAATATGGGTAGGGGTTATTTACCAGACATAGACCATTCAAAGGCAGCTGTATCAACAAAAGCCCGTGCCAGCATGAAAGTTGAAGCCCTGGGGCCTAACGGGTTGGAGAGTCTTCTCAGCAGTCCTTACTATTTACGTAACCTTGGGGTGGGAGGGGCCTTGTGAATCTGGTCAGTTTCAGGAACTCCCAGAGACTTGTGAGTTTTTGTTTTGTTTTTTTTTGTTTGTCTGTCTATTTCCTGAGTCTTAAGAGTCTCTCTTTAAAACTTCCTGCATTTTAATGAGCTTCCTTCAAGCATGGAGTAAGTATTTCAGTTCAGAGGAAATTGCTACATAACACTTTTGTATGAGGTATTTACTGTTAGCCTTGATGAGATAAAGGCTAACAGTGTTGATGAGACTGCTTTAGGACCACACTTCTGAATATTTGATATTGTTGATTAAAAGGTTGAAAAAGCTGAGAATTTGTTGATTTTTTTATAAACCGGTACGACCTTAAAGTTTCACAATAAATTATATGTCAACCATTTAACTACAGAGCTAATAGAAAAATGGATGTATTATGATATACATGCTACTTTCTTCCTGACAGAATTATTTTGGGTTATAGATGTGAATGAATGGGATATAAATAACTTCCTGCTTATATGTGGAAGGTTCGATACTGTTAGATGATACTTAAGCATGTGTATTTCTGATTTCTTGTACATCATACTAATCAGGTACAGGACAATTTTCAGGGTGCAGTAAGTAGTCCCTCACTTGAAATAAAAATTCTAGTTGTGTGCCAGTGTCTTCCAACTTGGAGTTAAATGCAAGTGGACTGTGTGCTCTGCCGTATTCCTTTTTTACTTCTACAGCATAGCTCTGGTGACCTTACTGAGCAGATACTGGCCCCGTTGTCTTGACTGTGCGCGTTCTGTAGGGTTTGGTTATTTTTCTTGGAAAGGGCTAATGATGTCCTGAGATGTGTACTTACATTTATGTGCTTAGTTCATGAAAGGTTTTCTTTGTACCGTGGGATGACTGAACCTTACATCCAAATATAGCATTTTCTTTTATTTTTGTACTTTTGCTATTACCAGAGTAGTTATAAATTGTATGATTGAGATTAAAACATGTTCCTAAATGAAAGCAAAGGAAATAAAGTTTCCCCAATACTCAATGTTTTAAAAATAGTCAATTAGTGAGATTTTAGAAAATAGATATTCAAGAGTTTTTTTTTGTTATTGTTGCCTCCTTTTTGATCAAGTTTTTTTAACCTTTTTATTTATTCTTTGTGTCTTTCCCATCTAGAGCCCATTTACTTCCCTGTCCCTTTGTATCTGCCCTCTGCCCTTGCAACCCCTCCCCAAATAAAATAAAATTTTAAAGAAAAAAAGGAAAAAAAAATCTCATGGAAGCTGTAGTGTGACACAGTGAGTCACACAGTATGTCCTTCTGTCCATATGTCTTTACGTGCAAGTGTTCACAGTCATTGGTCTGGTTCAAGGCCTCTAGTTTCTGCTACACTATCGATACTGGGCCCTCACTGGGACTCCTCTTGGATATCCTGTTGTTGCCCTGTGTCATGAAGATCCTGCAGCTTTGGATCTGCAGGACTGGTCCCTTCACATGCTCCAGCAGATCACGGATGGTGAGGATGTTGGGGTGAGCCAATTCATAACCCTGGTTCTGGGCTGAGTAGTTACAGGGTTGGTCAGCCCGCCAGTTCTCCCCTGTCCTCATCACCATGGTGAGCTCTCTAGCATCCCCCCCCCCCCAGTTCACCCCTTGCAGCAAAGAGCAAGGGGTGGGGCTAGTTCTGCTTTCATACTCTCAGAGTTGGCACTCTCACACCTAGACCTTCAGGGCCAGTTTCTACTGTGTTGCCCAGGTGAGGTACAGGAGCCACTCACCCGAATGCTGCATGGGGGCAGGGACAGTTCTCCTGTTCTTGTGACCTCAGCGTCAGCTCCCCAACCTGTCACCGGCAGTGGGGGGTGTGGGGACATCTCTCCCCTGCTCACACCACCATATGGCAGATGAGGGGTGGGCCAAATTTCCCATAATCACATTCTCGGGCCAGTTCACCTGTATCCTTGTCAATAGGGTCAGCTCTGCTGTGCTGCCCAGGTGAGGAGCATGGCCTGCTTTCCTGAGTGCTAAGGCTGGTAAGGGGGAGAGATGGCTCAGCTGTTAAAGGCTAGGCTTACAACCCAAAATTTACAAGTTCTTTTTTTTTTTTTCTTCTGTTTGAGACAGGGTTTCTCCATGTAGTCCTGACTGTCCTAGAACTCGCTCTTTAGGCTGGCGTTGAATTCAGAGATCCACCTGCCTCTGCCTCCTGAGTGCTGGGATCAAAGGCGTGTGCCACCACTGCTGCCTTCAAGAATTTACATTTCAGATGCAGAAATGAAATATTTTCAGAAGATGGATGCCCTTTGTGTAATATCCATTTTGGTTTACGTTAACACATCTCTGTAGACTTTTGGCTTTAGAGTTCTTTAACCACTGGAATGTCAGCCTATGAAACCCAAAGTTTTCTTTCTTCAGGTATCCTAGAGAAATGTTGGCTTCTGAAGGTAAGCAGTGCCGTCTGGTGGAAAGTCTGTCATTGTCACCTTCAATGTCTAGGAGCGTGGAGGGACCTTCACACTCACTTCTCTATTAGGAATGGCATGTTCCCTATTTGCCAACGGTACACATCTTCAGTCTTTGTTTTGTGAGCTCTTCGATGTCAGGGATGTAGTGAACTCATCTTTTTATCATCAGTGATGATACTGTTATATCAGCAAATGTATTTGATGAGTTTGCGAATGAGAGACACTATAGGAAGAAACACTCCTACAGTAAACTATCTATCTAGTAGGTTTTTTCAAGGCCTAAGAGCCACCTCTTTGTCTAGCCCAGTTGTTGAGAATCTTAGGTATTGCCTGGTTGCTATGCCGGGAGATGACTAGTCTAAATCACAGGCCGAATACAGAGTCAGCCCCAGAGCCAAGATCAACAAATACAGAAGGTCATCTCTAAATAGGGCCAAGTTAAAATGTGTAATGTGTGGCAGAAATAAACAGAGAGGTAGGAAAGAGTGCTCAGAAAAATTTCCAAGTCAATGAATGACCAGCTATGTTCCGGTTTTTGGAGTGGACTCAGAAGGCTTGGAGGTAGCTTCAGACATTTAAAACTACAAAAAACAAATGGGCTATATCCACCTTCATGGATTGTTTCATGATTGTGATTTTATTAGTCATAGCTATGGATATTATCACTGGTAATTGAGGACTTTATCAAAGGGATTCCTTTAAAAGGATTGATTAGCCGGGCGGTGGTGGCGCACGCCTTTAATCCCAGCACTTGGGAGGCAGAGCCAGGCGGATCTCTGTGAGTTCGAGGCCAGCCTGGTCTACAAAGCAAGATCCAGGAAAGGTGCAAAGCTACACAGAGAAACCCTGTCTCGAAAAACAAAACAAACAAAACAACAACAGCAACAACAACAACAAAAGGATTGATTATAGTTGAAGGAAAGCAACATGACTGTTAAATACCCTGGAGATAAAAACAGAGGGGTGCTGTTGTCAGGGGCCCTCACATGGGAGGCCTTAAGAGAATGAAACAGTATTTAGAAGTTTTGTATATAGAAGGGAAGAGAGCCCAAGGACTGCAGATCCTGACATCACTGTTATTTGAACCTCATGCTCCCTGATTACCTCCCCTTTGGTTCAGCCCAAGCAGAAGGCAGTGGCAGGAGAGCTCTTTGGTTCAAGGCATAGGCTGGATACCAAACAGATTGAAAGCTAACAGTGGATCCAGAGGGACAAGTAGGAACTAATGCATGATTGTGCTTGTCAGATTTGACGGCCACTGTCAACCTGACACCACCTAGAATTACCTGGGGAGAGAATCTCCTTTATTTTTTATTTTTTATTTTTCTTAGAGACAGGGTTTTTCTATATAGTCCTGGCTGTCCTGGAACTCAGGCTGGCCTCAAACTCAGATCCGCTCACCTTCGCCTCCCCAGTGCTGGCTGGGATTAAAGGTGTGGGCCACCACTGCTCAGCCTGCCTGGTGAGAGAATGTTCATGAGGAATTATCTAGATCAGTTTGGCTTATGGGTGTATCTTTGAGGGATGGTTTTGATTGGATGAAGACTCAGCCCTTGGTGGTGGTACCATTTCCTAGGCAAGGCGTCCTGAAGTGTATTAGTGAGAAGAAAGCTAGCGGAGAGGGAGCAAGGATCGGTGTGTTTATTCCCTTCTGCGCTTAGCTGTGGATTTGTGGATATGATGCTTCCGTTTCCTGTCTTGTATTTCCTGCAGTAATGGACCATAACCTGGAGTTATAAGCTAAATGAATGCTTTCTGTCTCCGCCCCCCAGGTGCTTTTTGTAGAGCAATTTAATCACAGCAATAGAAAATGAACCTAGAATAGTTCATTCCTGTTAGAGAAGTTCTGGCCGGGAGGGGCAAATGGAATTCAGCAGTAAATTCTTTTAGCAAGTGCTCACCAAGTATTTCTGCAGTCCCCTTTATGTGCTATATAGCCGACAGGTGCTTGGGATGCAGAAGTGACAGAAAAAAACCCAAAGAAACCCCCTTCCCCCCAAAAAAACACCATTACCACCACCACCACCACCACCACCACCACCACCACCAAAAAAATGACAGCAGGTTAAGAGCCCTTGTCACAGACCTTCTGTTCTATTTTGAAAAGTCAGATAATAGGTAAACATAAAAGTGTGTAATCGGACTTTTTTTGCCTGGTCCCAAATAACTGACTCAGAGGCTTAATATTACTTACAAATACTTAGTCAATAGCTCAGGCTTTTTACTAGCTCACTCTTACACTTAAATTAACCCATAATTCTTATCTATGTTTAGTCACATGGCTTGGTACCTTTTCTCAGTACGATGTTCTCTTCTTGCTTCTCTGCATTTGTGGGGAACCTTCTTACTCCACCCCTCCTCTTCCCAGCATTCTCCTACTCTGGCTCTGGCGCTCAATCTCTTCCTGCCCAGCTATCAGCCAATCAGCTTTTTATTAGCCAATGAGAGTAATACATATACTATAGAAAAGGATTGTTCCACAGCAAAAAATGGGTCTATTTTCTGACACATTAGGAAGTTTTGTAACATGGGAAAAAAAAAGCAAGCAAGAGGATTTGGACCCCCCCACGCGCCACCGCGGGCCCCCCCCCCCCCAGTAGAGAGGCGGCTGTCAGTAATCAATGTGGTGGTCAGGGTGGCACAGAGGTAACATCTGAGCCCACATGAAGGAAGTGGGCTGGGCGAGGAGTCATGCAGAGAAGAATTTCAAAGACAGCTGAAAGCCAGAGCAAAGGCCCTTAGGGAAACATTCCTGGCATGACTAGGGTAGCCAGGAGGGAACTGCAGAGGTAGAGAAGTGAGCAAAGAGCCTAGAAGAGCCCAGAGACATGAAAGGCATGCAAATAGTGGGCCTTGCAGGCAGCTCTAGAGCTCTTTGCTTTATTCTGAATAAATAATACCTCTGCAGGGCTTCGGGCAGAGCGGGGCCCTGTTCCACTTCTATGTTTTACAAGATGTTATTTGGCTGCTGTGGTCAAGGTGCATCATAGGGACAGAAGCAGAAGCAGACGAGGGTCCTCTGGTGCCTCGGTAAAGATGGTTCAGGGCAGAGGAGGGAGTGGGGAATGATTTAGTTCTTAAACAGGTTGTGGAGTCAGCATGTCTTGATAGGCTTGGTGGGGAGAGAGTGAAAGATCATGTTCCTAGTTCTGTCCTGTTCATCTCTGAGGAGGGAGCTGCTCTCAGGCATGCTGGGGCAGGCTAAAAGAGAAGCTGAGTTTGGAGGAGAATTGCTATCCTGCAGTGGGGCCTGGGCCTTAGGGGCAGGTTAGCAACAGACCAATGTGGGAAGAAGAGGAGGGGGGAGGAGGAGGAGGAGGAGGAGGAGGAGGAGGAGGAGGAGGAGGAGGAGGAGGAGGAGGAAGAGGAAGAGGAAGAAGAAAACAGGAGAGAAAAAAAGACTGGAAAGCATGTCTCCCTAGAAAGACATCATCTTTGGTAATCTGGAGACCTCTAGTGGACAACTATATTGTTAACCTGTGAGTCTGTTTCCCCTTTAACTTAAGTTTTCAAAGTAGGATACTATCTGGGTAGTGGTTCACTTACTGTGTTCCATACTTAGCTGAAGACTGGATAGATGAGAAGCCACAGACCTGCCAACTTCCTGCTTTGTCCTAAGCTAGGCGAAGTCGATCTTGTGTGTGATCTCACTCACAAACTTTATTGGAGCCCGTTAGTTGGAGACTGCACCAGGTGGGAAAAGTACATGTTACTTAGCCTTTAATTTTCTTTTGGAAAAAAGAATACTGTCTTAGTTAGGGTTTCTATTGCTCTGAAGAGACACCATGACCATGGCAAGTCTTACAAAGGAAAATATTTAATTGAGGCGGCAGCTTCCAGTTTCAGAGGTTCAGTTTATTATTATCATGGTGGGACATGGAGGTGTGCAGGCAGACAGGGTGCCGGAGCTGATAGTGTGACATCTTACAGGCAACAGGAAGTAGAGGGAAGCTTGAGCAAAAGAGACCTCAAAGCCTGCCTCCACGGTGACACACTTCCTCCACACACCTACTTTAACAAAACCACACCTCCTAATAGTGCCACTCCCTTTGGGGGGCACAATTTTCTTTCAAACCACCACAGATACTAAATATAAATGATATAGATATTTTTATGCCTCTGGTGGGTAGGAAGCAAAGATTACTGAATGATTAACAGTTCCTTCATATCGATACACCTTGAGGGATATGGTGTGCAGGATGCTGTGGGAAGGGGAGGTAAGAGACTTCAAATTAGGATGAAACCATGTGAGCTGGCATGGGCACCGGTAAGTTTGGTAACAGAGAGTGGAGGTAGGTGGTTATTGCCAGAAATGTTAGTGGTTTGTCCCACAGGCTGCCATACTTAACACCTTCACTTGTCAAAACACTTGGGATGTCTCTACTGACTATTGGATTCATTTCCCCCAGCTCACTCTTCCGTTAGGTTCCATTGTCAAAGCTAGAATTCTGCAGCGGGTCCGGGTCTACACCAAGGCGACATGTCTTACGGATGAACCATCTTCCCAGTGCCTCTTGATGTACCCCCTCTTCTACATTCCTGTGGCTTCCTCTTTGGTTCAGATGCTCACCGTGGTTTGGACTGTGCCAAGCCTTTTCATTGATGTCCCTTCCTGACTTCACCTTTCAGCGGAAGCATCTCCTGTCCTTCAGGATGAAGTCCTTCAAGGCCCGCCTCCCACTTCGGCCTCCTGTGCACATCCCGTTCACGCTGAGCATTGAGGAAGATGCCTCTAGCCTCAGGATCTCCATCTCCTACTGTGTTCTCAGATGCTGTTTTCTTTTGCTTCCATCTATTTTTCACCTTCTGTGCGACCTTTTCCCCTCACCTGGACTCTCTTCCCTCTTTCTCTGTCAACAGTCAGGTCCTTGATCTTCTGGGTTCTCATCACGTATTACATAGACACCACCTTCTCACGGCTGTAGCCCAGAAGCCGACATCCCATCTCTAGGGTAGAGTAAGCATTCGGTATGGGATTGCTGGATGAATGAGCCATGCAGACAACACAAGTTGTGTATGGGAGGGGCCCTCGGAACACGAGAGTGATCAGTAGGGAGGAAATACAGGCTCCTGTATCTAAGAGGATTTCAGGGTTGTTCTTATTGCGGTTTTATCTTTTAAAAACCTATTGAAACATAATATTAGAGAGATGTAGAAAACTGACCACACACAGATGTACAGGTAGGATTTTACAAGCTGCACAGCCATGTAGCCAGCACCCTTGGAAAGACATGGGACAGGACCAGATCTCCAGAAAGCTCCCTTCACAATGCTTCTGATGGAGGCCAGCTCCGACCTGTCGAAGGGTTCTTAGAGGAAGGAGAGAGGAATAAAGAAATATTAAGATAGAAATATAGAAGGAGACAATGATGACGAGAAAGACAGAGACACAGGATAGCTTTAGGAGGGCCCTGGATCACCCAGCCACCCCAAGTTTATTTCTAATGGGATTTTTATACACTACCAAGGGGAGTGGCAAAAGACTTCCTTCAAGATCAAAGCACAATGTACAACCAAGTGTAGACCCTTCAAAACACCCGATAACCATGCTCGTGATCAAATCATCCCATTATGCAGCCCTGCTGGGCAAAGCAAGCTCAGACTTTCTGACCTTGAGTAAGGCCTTACTAGGGAGCCTCTATGTGCCCCCACATGCCCCCAGTTACTACTCTTATCTCCCTGCCTGATCTACATTATGGACACTTTGAACCTCATTCATCAGTCCTGTCAAAGTCTGAAGCTCTTGTAAAAGGACTGATTCAACGTGTACACTTTTGTGTATAGCTTCTTTCATTTAACATTCTGTCTGAAATTTGTTCATGGTGTCTAGTGGTTGTCTATCATGCAGTCTCATTGCTGAATCTTATTACATTGTCTGGATAAACTCTAACTTATCTATTCCGAGGATAGGCATTTGAGAGGCTCTCATTTTTTTTTTGTCATAATGCTGTTGATGAGTATATTATATATGTCTTTTGGTGAACATGAATTCTTGTTTGGTGAAGACCCAAGAGTGGAATTGCTGACTCAGCACGTGGATTTTCTTCAATGTTAATAGGTTATGCTCACAGCTTTCTTATTTTTTTTCCACTCCCTAAAGTGATTAGTATACATTCATCTTAGCACACAAGAAAATTCTGGTGTTTCATGTCCTTGTCAACTGGCATCGTTTTTCCTTTTTGTATAATTATTCCTTGGTGTTTATTGTGTTGTCTCATTGTGATCTTCACCCCTAAAAATATTTCATCCTTAAAAGTAGTTTTATAAGCTCAGTAGTGGTGGCAAACGTCTTTAATCCCAGCACTTGGGAGGCAGAGGGAGGCAAATCTCTGAGTTTGAGGCCAGTCTAGAGCTGTGGATGTCTTTCTGCATGCTGTGAATATATGTTGCTCTAATTGGTTGATAAATAAAATGCTGATTGGCCAGTAGCCAGGCAGGAAGTATAGGGGGGATAAGCAGACAAAGAGAATTCTAGGAAGAGGAAGGCTGAGTCAGGAGACGCCAGCCCATCATCCAGGGAGCAGCATGTAATGGCATACAGGTAAAGCCACAGAGCATGTGGCAACATATAGATTAACAGAAATGGGCTGAGTTTAAGTGTAAGAGCTAGTCAGTAGTTAGCTTGAGCTAATGGCCAAGCAGTTATAAATAATATTATGCCTCTGTATGTTCATTTGGGTCTGAGCGGCCACAGGAGTGAGGGACTGCAGGAGCCAGGTGGGACCAGGAAAACTTTAGCTACAAGCCTGTTCTAAAGAGCAAGCTTCCGGACAGCCAGACTGTTACACAGAGAAACCCTGTCTTGAAAAACAACAACAAAACAACAAGAAAATAGTTTTATAAAGCCAGGCCTGTATCCCATCACTTGGAAAGTTGAGGCAGGGGGATCTTGAGTTTCAAACCAACTTAGATTACATAATGAGACTGTCCCAGACAGACAAACCAACCTACAAAGAAAGTTTGATTTTTTTTTTTTCCTCTAGTTGGGTAAAGAACTTCCAAAACCTTTGAGCAGGGAGGGATAAGCCGATGGACAAGGGATAAGCTTCCATTCAGTAGTTAATCTATGAATAGTGCTTAAAAATATAGGTGCATTTTTTTTGAAAATGTGATAGAAATAAAGAAGAAGTGTACACACCTGGAGATTTTTATCTAGAAAAAATTAATAGTACTTGCATCATATCCAAGAATAAACTGAGTCCTCATTTTAAAATAGAGAAATTATTAAACCAAAATATGTGTATTGTAACAAATATAGGTTTATTTTGCTACCTGCAGTCATTTCATTTAAGGGGATTAAGAAAACTCAAGTATCTAAATAAGTGAAATGTCTATGATACAGGAACAATGTTCTTAGACTTATGTATAATGTGGGTTTGTATTTCAATAAGTGTGCTCACCTTTGTCTTAATACAGGAATGGTCCTTTCTATTTGCACTGGAGTGTTTGGGGGTGCTCCAAAGCACCAGGCCATCTGTGCTTAGAATCTATCCCAAGATCACTTTGCAGTAGTAAAAAGAACAAAAAATGTGTGGACTAGAACTACAGGATGAACGTGGACTGGAACTTTACTAGCTGTGTCCCTTACTCTCTGAGATCTTGGAGGATTTGAGATAGATCTCACTGTGTAGCCCTGGCTGACCTGGAACGCACTATGTAGACCAGGCTGGTCTCAAACCCAGAGCTCCACCTGCCTCTGCCTCCCAGGTGCTGGGATTCATGTCAGCCTTTTAAGCTTTACTTTCCCTACCTGTAAAATAAAAGACAGGCCACCTTGTAAATTCTTGGAGTGGTGCGGGGTAGAAGGAAATGTGGATAGAAATTCTTTAGAAGAATAGATTTCTTTCCCTCTAAATTATTCAAGTTTCACCTCAGGAAAAAAAAAAAAGAACGTGTGCTAACAGTGTTCTGTAGATGGTCTCATGATTACCAACTCCCTTCCTTTCCGTCTAGGGTTGACAACTTTGGCCTGGGCCTTTTACTTCGATCCAAGCAGATAAAACGCATGATTTCTTCCTACGTGGGAGAAAATGCCGAGTTTGAGCGACAGTACTTATCTGGTGAATTAGAAGTGGAGCTGACACCCCAGGTGAGGAGATCCCTCTGTTTTGTCTTACAGGACCTTACAGTTTGTAGGAAAGTTCCCTTTCTCCTTCCTGAAATTCTGTTGTTGTTCCGACAGAGAGATGCTGTTTCATCAAACCAAGGGATTTTGTGTTTGGGTTGCTCCTGTTGATTCTAGAGGATTAATGTTTTTGACTACGGAAGATTAGGTATTTCTAAGTTGAAAATATCTGCGCTACTGGATAGTTTTAACACTACAATGTACATAGAAGCAACAAAAGGACTTGCTGAAATGTCTGAGGTGGTCCTAAAAGTCAGTTTGTGTGACTCTCAGGGCTGGAAGTTTCTGAATGGTCCAGTCTTGCTGACTCATGTCTCGAGAGTGAAGCCTGTTGGAGGGTGACAGTGCTTCACAGAGGAGGGCTGGGCTCAGAGCCCAGCGTTTTAGGGGACTGATAGTGTGACAGGGCCAGCCACTGGTGCAATTCCCGCAGCAAGTTCGTGCTTGTTTTCTGCCTCTCCTAATCCATCGAAGGCAGCATTTGAAGTCCTTGGGGGGGAAGCAAGGCTCTGCGTGCCCGGTGTGGCGGGGGTTCCCCTTCGACACATTCCACCTTTGCTCTGGAACTGAGCGCACCGTTGTGCCTCAGAGGAATGCTACTTTAGAATTTTGCCGAGTTGATAAGCATGGTATGTAGCCAGATTTTATTAAAAAAAAAAAAAAAAAAGAATGATCGGGCCTGTGCTAGTCTAGAGAAGGCATGCCAAGGGACTGTCCTTTCTGACTGAGGCTTTACAGTATCTTAGTCACGCCTGGCCACCTAGAGCACCGTTGTTACCTCTACTTGTTAAAGCGCTGCGCTGTGTTCAGTATGACTCAACTTTCATTTAAAGTTTTGTGAATGAATAAATGCATACATTTCTAGTCTCCGTGGGTTCCTATAAAACAAACAGCGGACTAAAATTCCTCCGTAGACTGGGTAGCTCAAACAACAGAAATTTGTTTCTCACAGTGAAAAAATAGTTGGAAAGTCCAAGATTAGGAGCCAGCCAGTCCAGTTCCTAGTGAGTCTTTTCCTGGCTTCTGATGGCAGATGTCCTGCTCTGTCCTCTTGGGGCACGGGGATGAGCAAAGTGAGGTTTCTGGTGTCTTTTCACTGATCCTACTAGAGCAGGACCTATATTTACGGGTTATTTCCATCTTAAATATTGGAGGTTAGTGTGTCAACTTCAGTATTAAGGGACACACAGTCCAGACCACCCCATACAGCTTACTCATTGTTAGTTAGCCCCATTGTGTAGTTATTGAAGATGACTCTTTACTCTTATGCATTGTCTCTGTTTTGCCAGAGGACACATACATGGGAGAGGTACTTCCTTAACACTTGCTGATTTTTTCCCTTTAAACTAAAAGAAGTTAGTGTTTCTTTCCTCAACCACGTGGTACCTCATTCTTCTCACCTCTTCCTGTGCAGCTTCAGAGCTGGGATGGGAGGAACCCTGACAAGTGGTAGAGACTGACACTCCTTTTGGGTAGGGAAGGTGATACCTGAAGGGCTCTGCTCTTCATAAATATTCTCCTTTCAGGCTTTTGGCCAATGGGCAGAGAAATGGAGAAGGGTGTTTGGGAAGGGTGAACAAAAAATATTTTAAAATGAGGGGGTGTTATTGTGATTATTTTAATGATTTAATTTTTTGAATGTTATTGGCTTAAAATACAGTGCAAAGTAGGGCCATTTGTCTATTAGGTGGAACAGAGGGCAGTTAGCTGAGGAATTCGGCTCATGTGGCTCATGTCACGTTTTCTTCAGAATATCCCACATACTCAGGTGGCCTGGTATCTGACATCCTGACTGTTAGTCTCTTTATTCCACATTTAAAGGCCTCAATTAGTACAGAGTTCTCTGGCTGGGGTAGTGTAAACAGTGTCATTGATAACTATGTTGATTCTGGCTTCTGATTAGCTAATTGACTGTCTAGGAAGCGTGGTGTACTAGCAACCCAGAAGTGGTCTCAGTATGGGAGAGAGGGAGTCAGGACACATTGAAAGCCAGAATTAGTGCAAAGTCAGCTGGGGATGGGAGAGACCCAGCGAACTGAAGTTTGAAATCATCTGTCTCTGGGAGAGGGAAGGGAGCCCATCTGAAGGAGACACAAAGAGCCTTCACCTATATACCAAACTTGAAGTACTCCTAGATTTTTACAGATTTTTAAATATATATTTAAATTTGACATTATCATTATCATCATTCATCATCATCATCATCATCATCATCATCATCATCGTCGTATATGTGCGTATGTGTGTGTGTGTGTGTGTGTGTGTGTGTGTGTGTGTGTAGGCATGTGCATGCCATGGTACACCAGTGGAGGTCAGAGGACACTTTCAAGAGTTGTTTCCTGCCCTCTATTGTAGGTTCCGGGGATTGAACTCAGGTTGTTAGCCTCCTGTGGTGTCTTAGTCACTTTTCAATTGCTGTGACAAAATACTAGGACCAAGGCAACTTACAGAAAGGAAGTGTTTAATTGGGGTTGCAATGGTAGCAGAGGGTCAGAGTCCATGACCATCATGGTGGGGAGCATGGCAGCAGGCAGACAGGAAGATAGTGCCAGAGCAGTATCTGAGACCTTACATCCTTATCCTCAAGTAGGAGGCAGAGAGAGCTCACTGGGCATGGCTGGCCCTTTGAAACCTCAGTGCCTGACCCCAATAATATACCTCCTCCAACAAGGCCACACCTTCTAGTCCTTCCCAAATAGTTCCACCAACTGGCATTCAAGTATATGAGTCTATGGGGGCCATTCTCATTTAAACCACCACATGTAGCAAACACATTTACCTGGTGAGCCATCTTGCTGTTTCACTCCCAGCTTTTAAAAGCCAGTTTCCCCATATGCCAGGTTTTGCTTCAATTTTCCTTGCTTAAATAAAACATTTATGAAAGTGATTTAAAATAAATTCTAAAGTAAATTTGAGCTTTTTTTTTTTTTTCCAGATGAGGTCCTGTTACATAACCCCGTTTGGCCTGGTGCTTGTTAAGTAGCTCATGTAGACCTCAAATTCATAGCAGTCTTCTTGCCTCAAGCCTCCCAGGTGCTAAAATTACAAATATTTTTCACCCTGCCTGGCATACCTCTTGCTATTATTGGGTAAAAATATTTAGTTTACAATTACACATGATACACAGTAAAACAAAATTTAGCATTTAAAGATATACGATCAGGCGGATCTCTGTGAGTTCGAGGTCAGCCGGGGCTACCAAGTGAGTTCCAGGAAAGGCGCAAAGCTACACAGAGAAACCCTGTCTCGAAAAACCAAAAAAAAAAAAACCAAACAAACAAACAAAAAAACCGACCAACTACATTTACATAATTAAATTGTAAATTTGATTTCAAAATATTAAAGTAGACATTTGTAGAATATGATGTCAAGAGACCAGTGGGGGTGGAGTCTAGAAACTGAAAGAGGGACTAGAGAAATGGACAGTTATGTTTGAATGTGGACTGAGAATGGAATGGTTATTGTCTTTTAATTGATGCCTCAGCTTGGGGATTTACAAGCGCATACATCGTCACACACTTGGCCGGATGGTGAGCCTCTAGAAAATGGGAATCGTATCTAACAGTATCTGTACTCCCCATCCCAAGTGCACTTTGTGGACTTCTCACGGATGCTGGTTACTTATTTGTAGGGCACACTGGCAGAGAGGATCCGCGCAGGCGGGGCTGGAGTCCCTGCCTTCTACACCAGCACCGGGTATGGGACGCTGGTACAAGAAGGAGGATCGCCCATAAAATACAACAAGGATGGCAGTGTTGCCATTGCGAGCAAGCCGCGAGAGGTAAGAAACTCCTCACCCACGTGCCGCCGGGAGACCACTTTCCTCATGATTCTGTGGGGACTCATCTGATAGTTACCTCAGCGAGATACACGGTCATTCATTTTAAAAAAGGCAAGACTTGTAGCTAAACCTGGGGATCTGTTTGTACTTAAAAACCACAGAGGGAAATTAGAATAAGTTGGAATAAAAGAAGCCATAGTTACTATACATTATACGATAACAAGGGTTAGTTAACTGACTTTCTTAAAGGGTTCTAACAAAAGTGAGAACATCTACCATTATGATCATGCTTCCATTCAAAACAAAACAAAACAAAAACCCCACGGAAGTTGTTTACGGTGTTTTGTATTACCCTCTTGTGCTCAGGTTCTTCCTAATATGACGGGAGGAAAATACAGTAACAAAGGAAATCTTGAGTTTATCTGAAATCTTAGAGAATGGAGCCCAGTTACAATTCTGTAATGGAATAGAGAGTTTATTCAATCACTTTCATATTTTGTATCTTAGACATAGGCCAAGCTTTTCACTGACTGGCCTGTGTTTATCTAAACTGCGGAGTAGGAGGGGGTACTTTAGAGCGAGCAACTTTACTCATATCAGACAACAGTAGACCTCAAGATAGAGTATTTGACATAGTTAGATCTGAAGTAATTTGAAAAGATATATAGGCCAATACATTTTTCTGACCTTAAAAATGAATGTCTTTCCATTCTCATTGTCCTTATGGCTCAGGGAAGATAGTTGCTGGTGGCAGTTGTAGCAATGCTGGGCTGCACCTCTAGGGAGGTGAACTAGTCAAGGAAGGGGTGCCCTTATCAGTATTGGGAATGTAGTACTCTGGTTCTGTTGCTGTTCTGGGGAGACAAGGAGTCGATGATCATGCCCCTTGGCTGGGAGTGACTTGTATTGATTCAGGTCACTTTTAGTCTAGTATTTTTTATATTTGGTCTTGCTTTTCCATTGCCTAATTAGGTTAAAAAGTTTCTTGATAACCAGGAACCTAACAAAAATGAGTCTTAGGAGCATATGATAAAAGTACCCCAAAAAATTGGGTTCACATTTTGAAAGTTACACATAAAGTGTAACTTTAACATGCCCCAAGAGAATGTGGAAGGCTAGACTCTTTTCTAACTTTTCATTTATGCCTAGATCCTGGTGTGTGAATCTAGTACCTTTATATAAGATTCAATCTCTCTCTGATTCTGTTTGTCTGTCTTTCTCCCTCTATCCCTGCCTCCCTCAGTCTCTGTCCTCTGTCTCCAGTCTGCCTGCTGTCTGCTCGTATAGCTTAGAGTTCACTCAGTGTGGTAAGAAGCTAATGGAGGATTTGAGGGGAGTATAAGTGTGCTGTGTTCTAAGTCATCTTATAAAGATTACTCTATCTGTTGGGTGATAAGTATTATGGTTTTGTTGTTTTGTAGAAGCCCAAGTTAGAGAGGGTGTTGCTGGATCCTAACCGCTCCATTGGGGGAGTGGGTGAGAAGGCACAGCGTCAATCACACAGACACTTGGAGTCAGTTGAAGGCAAACAACAAACTCCTTTATTTAATATTTAATAATGGGGAAGGCCTTATATACCCTCCTCCTAGCACCCAAGCTATGTCCCAATCTGGTGGTATTGTGTGGTTGTCCCTCATTGGCTGGGCATGATCAGGAACTCTGAAAGTGATCAGGAACTCTGACAGCGCCCGTTGCTAGGCCATCAGGCAGACTCCAGGTTGACTCATAAAGAAGTACATTATGTGCATGCCTTGGCAACTGGTCTGAGCCAATTTCCTCGACCCTGTGGGCCTGTCCTACTACAAGAGGCCATGCATTGATCCTGGTGGAAGCAGACATTGGCTAAGATAAGCAGTAAAATGGAGTTTGTGCAAAGTGATTAGAATTAAGTCAGATGTTGGCGATGGAGCCACTGCATGTGACATAGAAGACAGGAATCAAGACGGCTGCTTATTGAGATGGGCAAGACTTGCGACATGCGGCAATCAAAGAGCTCTGTCTGTTGGGGAAGAGGTGTCCTTAAGAAGTTCAGGAGTCTCAAGAGGAAGTGCTTGGTGACTCTGGTCAGAAAATTTACAGAACAGGAGGCATGGTATGCGGGCATTCAAACCCTTAGGACTAGACAGTGTTCTGGGCCACTGTGCAGATAGCAAGCCCCTCTGTAACAGTTAATGGCCAGGCAGAAGAAGAAGAAGAGCTACAGTGGAAAATAGGAAGGGAGGCCAGGAGGAAACCCAGGGGAGCCTGGTGATCTGAAAGGTAAAAGAGGGAGCAGCCAGGCCAAAGGAAGGGTAAGGACTAGAATTGAACAGTAGTGTGCAGAAAGGGAGGTCCCTGGCAAAATCTGACTGGAGTGGATTCAAGAAGATCCTAAAGACGAAGTGGAAGCCAAATGCACCATCTGAAGTGAACACAGTTGTAAGCCTGGCAAAGTTAGTTCTTTCCCTCTTTGAAGTTCAGAACTGGTCACACTAGGGAACTTTTAGAAAACACTTGTGATTTTATGTCTCAACTATCATCACCGGTGGATTTTTTGTTTGCTTTCTTTTGTGAAAGTTTTGTTCTCGAGTTTTTGAAGCTCTCTAGGCCAGGCTTCTCTTCTCTTCCCAGCAGTCCTCTTGGGATTACAGGTATGTGACATTACTTGCCTCGTCATTGATGTTCATAGTGATGACTTTTGAAAGACACAAACCTTTAAAAGAACTTTGTGTGTTGATGTGCAGCTCATCTCATATGATTTCATATTAGTCCAGTCTTCATCAGTGATTTTCCTAGTTCATATTTTCTAGCAAGAAAATGGGGTATCTTTGGAGAAACTTTCCTTTAAGAAACAATCTGTCGGAAACTCTTAACTTTAAAAGTAAGGTTGGAGATGGTTGTGGTGGCACATCCCTTTAATCCAAGCACTCGAGAGGCAGAGGCCATTGGATCTTTGAGTTTGAGACCAGCCTGGTCTACAGAGTGAGTTCTAGGACAGCCAGGGCTACACAGAGAAACACTGTCTTGGGAACAAACAAACAAACAAAAGTAAGGTTGGAACATTACTGA
Organism: Peromyscus eremicus; assembly: GCF_949786415.1. Lineage (NCBI taxonomy): Eukaryota > Metazoa > Chordata > Mammalia > Rodentia > Cricetidae > Peromyscus > Peromyscus eremicus. The sequence continues at coordinate 32,697,791 of NC_081427.1, read as the reverse complement.
GCACATGGTGATGTGCATGAGACCTCAGCTTTAGTTCCCAGCATCCCCTCCCCAAACAAAACAGAGCAGAAAGTAACTGAACCCCAACTTTGTGTTGGAACCTTCTAGAAAATGCATCCAGCCTTTTTTCCACTAGAGGGCGCAGTGGGAATGCCATTGGAGTTCTGTGGTCACAGGGCTGCCTTTGTGTAGGAGGGATCCAGCCCTCAGTGGGGTTGTTTGAATTCTCTGTTTAATTCCCAGAGGCAAATTTCCAAGGGGGAAAAGATAGGAAGAACATAATGGCAAAGGAGAGTTTTATGTTCTCTCTCAAAAGGCAGTAAACATTTAAAAAAAGTCAAAAGCATTGTGTTACATCAGTAATGACTGAAGATGTGCAAAATATTAAAACCAACATTCATAGCAGCAAAATAAAGAAAGAAGTTCCTATGAGTAAATGCAAAAACCACTGAGATTTTATGTGAAGAAAATCTATCAAAGAAGTTAAACGAAGATGTTAATAGGAGGAAGCCTGCATCGTGCCCATACAGACAGGAGAATGCCAGCTCTTTTTCAATTTGTTTACTTTTTTTCTATGATCATTGATTATCTCAACAGTAATTATAGATCACAGATGAATGAGAAACAATAGATAAGCCATTTTGTGTAATGTGCATATTTTTATTTTGGGGGGTAGAAGGAAAGAGGGGCTATATTCTGTGCCCCAAATGTAACAAGGCACACAGTCAAATGGATAGTGACACACTTTACCATTTAGACGTGTAGAGGTTTTGGTTCCTCAAATGTGCTGAATTTGCACTCAACATGGGACCTGTGCACACTCTCTTCTTGAAGCCTCCCTGGACTATTTTGAGAAGGCCCTGTGCTACTGAGGAAGTCTCTTGAGGGTCCTCTCCCCAAGAAAGCCTCCCTCGCTAGACTTACGTTCCTAGTGGGTGCCTCTTCAGAGCACAGCGCGTAGTACAGTCACACAAGCCCTGCACACAATCTGACAGCCAGTCTTTGTCTCCTTCAGGTGAGGGAGTTTAACGGTCAGCACTTCATTTTGGAGGAAGCCATCACGGGAGATTTTGCTTTGGTGAAAGCCTGGAAAGCGGACCGGGCAGGAAACGTGATTTTCAGGTATTGTGGGAGTTAAAAAAACAAAACAAAAACAAAATACTGTAGGTATTCCATCCCATGTCTTGCATGTTCAGTTCCCACCCTCACCTCCTACCTTGGGTAAAAAGGAAGCTATACCTCAGGTGATGTGCTTGCTTAAGGTCCTGTGTTCCATCCTTAGCAGTTAAACAAAATTAATGTAATGGATGTCACCAGCTCTGTGTTTTCTAAATCAGGACAGCAGAAGTGAATATCACAGAGGGTTGCTGTGATACTCTGACCCCTTTCAAAGGGCTTAGAGTTGTGCACACCTGTGTATGGACTTGTGTCCAGAAGTGCATGCAGTCCCAGTGGTCCTGCCGATATGCTGTACGTGTGTAGGTCTGTTCCTATTGGCCAATGGCTTGCTAAATAATTGAGTCCAGGGCTGGGATGTAGCTGAGTTGGTAGAGTGCTTGCCTAGCATGCCTCAAGCTTTGGGTTTGATTCTACAGTATGGTGTTCCCAGCGCACTTGGGAGGTGGAGGTAGGCAGAACGGAAGTTCAAAGTCATCCTCACCACATAATGAGTGTGAGGCTAGCTTGGGTTATATGAGACCCCGTTTAAAAAGAAGTGGATTTATATACTCTTGTTTACAGATACATACAATTATTTTTTTCCATCTGTATTTTCATTGCCAAGAGTGGTTATTTTCTCGGTAAACATGACAGCAGCCAACATGTATTTTTTTTTGTTTTAATGTTATCTTTTATACAGTGTCTTAACATGTCAAAATTGCTCTGATATTTTGGGGAAAATTGCTAATAATAGTTTAGGTGAGTTCTTTTCTTGTGTAGCTAATGTCTCCCAGGAAAGTCTTCTAAATGTTCTATCTGAAGAGCTAATTATCTTCACAAATGCTGAGCTCTTCCTGTTTTCATTATATGAGTAGCCACAGACCTACGCGTTTTTTCCTGTCTTTTGAGTAACCTCTGCATACTAAACTCTAAGTAATTATAAGTGTTTAATGTCTTGGATTTGTAGAGTAGATAGTTCTGTTTTAAAAGTTGGGCCGCTTGAGCTAAATATGTAAGAGGTGAGCTACATGACCTATTTGGTTATAAAAATAATTTTCTTCATCATTTTTTTTATTTGCTGCTTTTAATGAAGGATTTTTTTAAAAAAATATTTTTTCTTAACAAATGTAGTTGGCCTCAATCACAGTCAAATTCTCAGCAGCACTTGCGTTGTTTTTATTTATTTCTGAAGAACAATGTGATAATAATGCTCTGATTTCTTGAACTGTAGGCTTTTGACATGCAACTACTTTTGGAAATTCTAGGCAGACTAATATGCTGCCTGCTTTCTTTGACCATTGATGTGATGTTTGTAAAGTTCTGATGCTTTATAAAAAAGATGAATGAAGTTATATAACAAGTGTCAGTTACTTAAAATATTTATAGAATTTCTTCCTGCGCTCCGATGCCTGGCTATGGTCTCTGCAGACTTTCCTTGGGCCTGTAAGCTCCGACCCTATGTAGGTGCCGATGGTCACTGAGTGGTGGTCTGAAGCGAAAGCTCTCAGCCCGGTGGTCAAGTGGTCCAGATTCTCAGGATACAAACTTCATTCACAGTCACTGGGACAGCTGGTCCATACATCACAAAATTGTTCTCCCAAATAATCCTTAGAAGGACTCACACATCTGTGAGTGTTTCGTATCCTGTCAGCTAGCAGAGGCTTCTCTTTGTTTAGTAGGGAATATTTAGTAGGAAAGACTATACCTTCTCCCATGAAGCACTTTGTACTTTACCCCCTTTCTCTCTTCCTTTGTGGTGCTGGAGTTGGAGCCCAGGGCCTGGTGCACACGGAGTAAGTGCTTTACCACCGAGCTGCATCCCTGACTCTTCCTACTTTTTAAAAGTTTCTCAATGAAATATATAACTATGGTAGCAAAGTTTAGTCTTGGTTAAAAGATTAGGAGAATTTAATTTCAGATATTTATGAATACCCATTTTGTTTTTTTGTGTAAAAGCTATTGATTGAACATGAAAAACAGTCTTTCCTTCCACCTACTCTAAAAACCACATAAATCAAATGAAATGGCCACAAGAGCTTCTAAGTTTAAAGACAGTTATAAGTCATGCACTCTTAGATCCATAGATTCATGGTAAAAACGCTCTTGGTCTGCATTTTCAAGTTGTCTTTGATCTTTCTCCCTCTTCTCTCTTCCTTGTCTGATATAGGAAAAGTGCAAGAAACTTCAACTTGCCAATGTGCAAAGCTGCAGGAACCACCGTGGTGGAGGTAAGAAAAAAGGCTTGTGAATTCATGGTGTTAATTTTTCTTTTTTCTTTTTCCTTTTTGCATTAGATTTCAGGAGGACAAAAAAAGAGAGTTGTTTTGTTTTACATATGGAGAGATTCTCTTTAACTATATATAATTTAGATATGTAATAGTTGGCAACTTCTGGTCATCTGTGCTGACTAGAATGTTCTGTTGTCTTTGGAAATTTATTTGGCTTATAAAAGTCATTTGGTCTTTGAACAAAATAAGATGAAAATCCCAAGATGAATTGGTGGATAGTCGTGTCGTACTACTTAAGGACAAAAAATTGTCTGAGAAATACATTGAGAAATAATTTTGCTGCTTTACAAATATCATGGAATGACTTATGCCAACCAAGTTAGGTACAATATCACTTAGTTGTATGATGTTACAGGACCACTATAGTTCCATATGTAGTCATATGGGATGCACAACTGTATATGACATTCCGGTCAAGTAGGAAATCACTTGAACTGATTGGCTTACTGAGTTGGATGATGAGAATTCTTTAAAAGGAGGGTTATACAAATAACTACTGTAATATGTTCACTCAGAGCAGTTGGATCAAGGCATTGACTGACATCTTTGGGTGTTGTAGCATTTGAAAGAGGCTTGGACCATTCCAGAGCCTTTTTAGACTAAGGACCTGGAATCGAAATAGTTGCTTATACCAGCCTCCTGCCATTTGGGGTATACATATGTGAACTCCAAAGAAGACTTCAAAATGATTCTCAACTTGGCTTTGAGCATCACTTTGAATCAACTGTTTGTGGAAGTTTGGCATAGCCTTCCTTAGGGAAAACTTTGTAGGAACCTATTTTGGGACATGGAAATGTGAATATATGTTCCTAATTTTTCACCTGATGGTCATGCTATGTGACATCTTTTATATGATGGTTGAATTCATCCACAGTTGGCTAAGATGTTACTTCATGGTGACACTTCAGGAACACTTTCTCAGAGAAAGAGAAGCACCGTGTGTCCCCAAGTGATGGGGGAATGTGTCATTTTCCATCCACTTTTATTTTTCAGTGGTTTTGGTATATTGTGTGCATCCAAAAAATGGATCATGCGGCTTACCTTGTCTGTGTGTCTTGTTTCTTATTTATTGAATCATCTTAATGACAAGACTGTGGCACACATCTGTAGCATTACTGAAGTTAGGGTTTTCAGTGCTGTGATAAAACACCATGACCAAAGCAGCTTGAGGATGAAAGAGGGTTTATTTCATCTTATAGCTTGTCGCCCATCACCCATGGAAGGCAGGACAGGAACTTGAGACAGGAACCCAGAGGCAGGAACTGAAGCACAGGCCGTGGAGCAATAGTGTTCGTTGACTTGTACTCCCCATGGTTTGTTCATCTTGCTTTCTTACACAACTCAGGACCACTTGTCCAAGATGGGCCCTCAATTAATCCTTAATGAAGATAATACCACACAGATTTGCCTAAGATTCCCTCTTCAGATGCTAGAGTTAAGAACACTGGCTGTTCTTCCAGAGGGCCAGAGTTCGATTCCCAGGAGCCATAGGATGATCCACAATGGTCTGTAACTCCACTTCCAGGGTATCCAATGCCTGCTTCTAGCCTGCAGGTGCCAAGCACACATATGGTACACATACATATAGGCATAACCATCTACATGCTTAAAATAATAAAAGTTTTTAAAAAAGATTCCCCTTTTCCCAGATATGTCTAGGTGTGTGTCAAGTTGACAAAAAACCAGCCAGCATAGAGGCCTACCAACATAGCTTAACATAATGAATAGCTTAACAGTGGCCTTCACCCACTTTTGCGGAGCTACGAGAAGCTGGCATTATCTTGGGGGGGAATTCTCTTTTAATTTTTTATCCTACTATAACCTGGTTCTTTTCAGCAACACTTATTTCTTTTTTTTTTTTTTTTTTTTTTTTTTTTTTTTTTTTTGGTTTTTCGAGACAGGGTTTCTCTGCGTAGCTTTGCGCCTTTCCTGGAACTCACTTGGTAGTCCAGGCTGGCCTCGAACTCACAGAGATCCGCCTGGCTCTGCCTCCCGAGTGCTGGGATTAAAGGCGTGCGCCACCACCGCCCGGCTAACACTTATTTCTTATAGGAGCAAAAATGAACTTTTTGATGTCCAAGAGACAATGTAGGTAGCAAGAGAGGGTCTCTTTGGTTGTAAGAAGAGAGAAAGTTGTTGAACTGAGCCTGCGGATAGTCCATCCCTCCCTGATCCAGAACAGAAATCTCCACTCTGTCAGAGCTGTCTATGCTGGCCTACCCAGAACTGCGCTAGGATCCTGATGATGTTGGTGCTGTGGGGCAGCCACTCCCAACTGATGGCACTATGTGGTGGGCTGGCCACCAGCTCTCTGTGGCTTTTATATTTGCATTAATTAAAACTAAATGCAGAAAGCAGCCAGGCGGTGGTGGCGCACGCCTTTAATCCCAGCGCTCGGGAGGCAGAGGCAGGCAGATCTCTGTGAGTTCGAGGCCAGCCTGATCTACAGAGAGAGTTCCAGGACAGCCAGGGCTACACAGACCTTGTCTTGAAAAACCAAAAACCAACCAACCAACCAACCAACCAACCAACCAACCAACAAAAAACAAAAACAAAAAACGCAAAACCACCAAAAAAACCCCAAAACTAAATGCAGTATTAATTCCATTTTTAGGCTGTGCTAGTCACCGTATAAAGGCCCACTAGTTTCTTGTGTCTGGCCACTCCTGTGTTTATCTATATCATGGTTATCATGGGAAGGTTTTTTAAAGAAAGCTGAATTAAAAGCTGAATCAAGATGTGGTGTTGGAGAGGTGGTTCAGTGGCCCAGAGCATTAACTGCTCTTTCAGAGGTCCTGAGTTCAATTCCCAGCACCCATATGGTGGTTCACAACTGTCTGTAACTGATGTCTATCTATAACCATAGTCCCATGGGATTCAGTGCCTTCTTGTGTACATATGTGCAGACAACACCATGTAAATAAGTAAGTAAATCAATCAATCAGTCTTTTAATAAAAGGAATCATGATTCAATTCATATAACATTCTGTCTTAGGCATTTAAGCAGAACATCTTGAGCCAATAGGAGTATTTTAAGCCTACCTCCTCTGTATGCTCTCTCTATATATCTATAAAGGGTCCACATACACTTAGATTAACTTAAAACTGTGTCCTCAAAAGTAGAAAACAATTTGGACTTGAACCTTTTTAGTTTGAAATCTTCACATTCTGGATGTGAAATTTTATTGTAACTTTCTGATGTTTGTTTTACTCCCATGCCTATCGAGAACCCTGGAGCTGGGCTTTCTCAATCCCTTCTGTGTTCTAAGTCCATTATCTGCCTCCTTGCCCAACAGATTGTATCTCTTTCTTCCAGCCCCATGTGACTGTGCTTTGTAGTAGTCTGCATGAGAGGGATGCTCAGGAATTCATCAAAAGTGTGGCGTTTAAAAGAAACTTGAAAGATCATTAAATTCTGCCCGTTATTCTGGACGTTAAATGTTGACCCCGATGATAGTTAAAAGTTTATTATGTGCCAGTCACTGCACACTCTTTCTGTGCGTCGTTATTTTTCGTTATGCTACTAAGTGGAGCCACACAATAGAATGGCAGCATTTGCTCTTTGCTGTTATGTTTTGTAAATACTTCAAGTCCCCATAAATGAATAAAGTTTCAAACTCTTGAATGACTCCGAATCTCCAGGAGTATAGGTCATTTCAGTGCTATCAGAATCAAGCACTGAATGTAGAGTTTTTGGTTTGTTTGTTTTGTTGTTGTTCAATCTATCTGTAGCTTTCTTTACCACCTGTACCATCTACCTTAAAGATGACTTAGAAATATGTCATCCTGTGAGTCGTAGGAATTCACTCTGAATTCACTCAGTGTTTCTCTTGGATTCTGCTCATTCTATTGAGTGGTTTTTTTTTTTTCACATTATCCCCAAATCTGGTGATTAGAGGTCATCTAGTACTGCAAACAGTATCTTACACGGTGGAAAGTATTGCCATGGTGGATCCTGTATTTCAGATACAAAGGTAATTGTCTTAGCTGTGTTTATAGACTAAACCATCTTTGAACACATGACCTTCCTGCCTCCATCTACCAAGTGTTTGAATTCTGTAAATCATGCACCAACGCGTGTTATTCAATTTTATAGCAGTTTATTTATGATAAATATTTTATGTCAGGAAATAAACCAACCTGTATATGAAAAAGTAAATCAAATTGCCTTTGATATTAATTATTTCTACCATGTATAAATAACAGTGTTGCATTTGAGGATATGTTTTCTCTTTTTAATGGGTTCTATATATACTTACAACGTATAAAAACAAAGAGGTGAGCAGTGATGTGTGAATATCATCACACATATCTTTCTGGAAGGGAGCAGCCATTTGAGTATTTCCCTGTAAAGCTGTAGCCCCCTCAGTTAGTGTCTGTCTGCCCCTGTGAAGAAACTGGGTGATTATTTGAGAAAAACAGTAAAAGTGGGTACACTTGTTGGCACACAAGCCAGGAAGATGTTTCTCTTTTTAGCCCAGACTGTTATTTCTGGACTTCCCTCTCTCTGAGGGGGAGAAGTCTTTGCTGATGATCTTCACAAGTTCCTGAGTAAAACCAGCCCAGAGTGACTCCTGGGTGTTGCACATGTGTGTAATGAGGATCAGCAAAGGCTGTCTAGTCTCCTAGGCTAGCTCATTTGGGTGTGTCTCAGGAGGACTCTCATCAACCTCCCAACTCCCCGCAACACCTTCTCCCAGTCTCCTGTGTGTATAGCATGCTCAGTCCTGGCCTTTTCTTTGTTTTTTTGTTTTTTTGTTTTTTTTTTTTTCATACTTTAACATAAATCTGGAGGAGAGCTGAGAGTGCTTCACTCAGGAGACCATTGATAATGCAGCTGCGTGCACGTGTTGTCGTAAAAGGTCGTCTGACTCAGCCACCCAAGGCTGCCAGTGGTGCCTGGGACTGAAATAACCTAGCTGGTTTTGGTCTTTCTTTATCTATTTATTTTGGTGTGTGTGTATGTGTGTGTGTGTGTGTGTGTGTGTGTGAGTGTGTGTGTCAGTGCTATCGGCCTGTACTCGGTGTATGTGTGCCTGTATATGTGTGTGTGTGTGTGTGTGTGTGTGTGTGTGTGTGTGTGTGCATGTATTTGTGCCAATGCCATCAGCCTGTGCTCTGTGTATGTGTGTGTGCACCATCAGCCTGTGCTGTGCTCTCTGTGTGTATGTGTGTGCACGTGCGTGCATGTGAATGCATGTATATGTGTCAATGCCATCAGCCTGTGCTCTGTGTGTGTGTGTGTGTGTGTGTGTGCATGCATGGATGCATGTATATGTGTGAATGCCATCAGCCTGTGCTGAGTTTGATTTTATAAAGCAAAGATTTACACAATGCCCTTTCAACTATTTTGGTTAATTTCATTACAATAAGTATATTCATTTTCACAACTTAAGCTAATTTCTATTGCATAGTATTTATGTTATGATATATTGACACAACTGAATATGAAAAAAATTGTTTGTATAACAAGATAATGGATGCGCATAAATATGGACAAGCCACCTGCATGGCTTACAAAGATTGAAGACCTGCAAATTATCTATTTGAAGATAAGAGACTGTCTCCTTCCCTCCAACTACTATCATGATAATTTTGCAGTTTTAGTCCCCCTCTTTTAAAAATCTGTGTCATAAGGAGGTATAAAAATCTGTTTTCCAAAATGAAAATATAAGGTTTCTTTTTGTTACATCTTCAAGAGCAAAGCTTTGGAAACTGTGACTTCATGTTCTGTACCAGTGACAGGCAACGCCTTCTCTTTTTGGGAGGGTGACTTGAGGACTTGAGGAAAAGATTAGGAGGACATCTGCCACCCACCAGGCTGGCATGTGTTGTGTCTGGGTACAGAATATGGGAAGATGAAGATTGCAGTGTAAATGACATTGCAAAGTTATGCCCAAGATGCGTCGTTTCACGAAGGGCTCTGAATGCAGAGGGTGTGATGAACCCTTCCGAGCCCAACACTGCTGCAGTCACTGCCCATTATCCTTCCTGCCCCATCTGCATCCCCATCCTTTTCAACCCATTTTTACCTTAAAATTAAGTGCTGGACATCCTGACTCCGTGATGTCTTATCGTGAGTTCTCTCATGCACAGAAGTTCTAACCTTGCTGGCACTTCTCTGGGTGCTGCAAATTCATCTGGGGGAGACCACGATGGAGAGAGCTCTCTACCCTTGGGGGACTTTGCTTCTGATCCAGATGGGCAATAGGTAGAATAAATAAGTGCAATGGATAATATATAATCATGTTAAATACTAATGAGGAAAGGAGTATGAAATGTTAAGGAAAGAAACAGAACTTGTCATCAAGGTATTCAGTGAAAAGCCTTGCTGCAATAATCCCTTAGTAAACAACTCAAGAAATTAAGGAAGCTGGATTTTCAGTTAACCGAGGGGGCAGCGCTTCTTAGGGAGCATGGGAGGAGTAGTATGTACCGAGCTGTGAGAAGGGGGAGTGCTTTGTGGGTTTATAATGAAAGACCCCCTAAAGGCAGTCTTCCCTCAGGAGAGACCCTCGCCCAAGGAACACACCGAAACCACGAATCAGATGCAAACAGCAAGAGGCTTTATTCAGGAACACGGGTACCCGGGGCGACACAGTCTCTCAAGAAGCTCAAGGGACTGGCGCGCCCACGGGCTGGAGCAGAGGGTTTTTATAGGGTCGGGGCAGCCGAAGCTCGGGTACAGAAGCAAGAAGCCTGGTTACAGGGTTTTGATTGGATGATGCAAATGAGGCCAGGTTCTGATTGGATGATTCAAATGAGGCCAGGTTCAAACCCAGGTCAGCTCGTGGTTTCTCCCCGAGCTCGCCACGCCTAGCTCCTGTCTAGGGTACAGGGTGTTCTTCTGACCTTTTAGTTCCTCGCTCTGGGGCCAGGTGGCTAACCACAAATGTTCTGTTTATTCCATGCCCGTTAACTGAACTCCTCAGTGCCTCTCAGGCTTTCTTCAAAAACGGCTGAGCTAGGCTATGTTAGGCGGGGAGGCTGGGGGTCTTTCATTCCCCCATTTTCTTATCTCAGGAATGGAATCCTCCATTCATGGGGAAGATTGGTGACGTGACTCAAGTTCCATCTGGTTGAGCCTTTGGTATTGCTGGGTTAATACCAAAGTCTGAACAATAGAGACGCGTTCCCTGATAAATTGGACAAGTCTACTTAGGATACAGGGCTCAAACGTCAGGAGGAGTAATAGAATTAGAAGGGGTCCCAGAAGGGTGGAAATGAGGGTGGTGAGCCAGGGGGACCTTCTGAACCATCCTTCGAACCATCCCTGTTGCTCTTCAAAGAATTTTTGTCTCTGTTCTAATCGTTTTCTCAATTTAGCCATGCTATCTCTTACCACCCCAGTATGATCCGCAACATTCCTCTTTAAGGGCGGCACATAACCCTCCCTCCTGTAAGAATAGAATGTCGAGTCCCCTTCTGTTCTGGAGCACTACTTCAGAGAGGGAGGTCAGGGATTTTTCTAAGGCGCTTATTGATTCCTCTAGGTCCCGAATGTCCTGATTCATGGCCGCTTGGAGCTGTCTGAATTGTTGGGTTTCCATTAGGGCCGGTGACATAACCAGAGACAGCGCTTATGGATAGGGTGCGGTTACATAGGTGTTGGTGGGTGCGGGAGACGCTCCCTAGACATAGTCCTTGTCCTGACACCTCTGAGATTGTGAGTTTATGTTGGGCTGTCCCTAGACATTGGCTCGGAGGGGGACTGTGAGTGTTAGTATAATTACCCTGGGTTGCTATCCCCTCGTAGTAGGGAGGTTGGGAAACCAGACATAGCCAACATTCTTGCGTTCTATTTGGGTAGGTTATATTCAAGGCCTGGTAAGCCCCTGCTAGCAGACCCAAGAGCCGGTCTCCGGTTCCTGGCCGGGGCAGTTTGGTAGTGGCCGGAGTTATACCTGGGCTGGTAATCGAACCGGGTCGAGGGGTAATCTTCGGGGGTGCTGGAACAGGTAAGGAGGGGCGCTTCTGGTCAGAGAGAACCTGATTGGGGCCTATAGGGGTGGAGGCCTCCTCAATCTTAAGTTTGATAGTGAATCTTACGCCCCGATCATATCCGGTTTCATATAACCTGAGCCCCCAAGTGCGCCCCCGTTGCCAGTTTCTATCAGCCTTCCCCGGGCCAGTGAAAGTTATATTTAGGGGAAGTGAGAGCCCAGGCTCGAATCGGCTGACCTCGGTGGACCCAGCTGAGCAAGACCCCCCGCCTGTAGCCTTCCTGAAACCTCTATTGGTCTGGATCAGGTCCCAGCTGGGGCTAGGACTCCAATATGCTGTGCCAGTGGTCTCGCAGCCCCATTGGGCGCAGAAGAAATCTCCTTCCCCCCCCCCCGCATTTCTTGGCGAGGGCCCAGCCCCTCCCATCCCCCGGACAGACATAAAAGTCCGACTGGGCGAATCTACATCTTGCTTGAGGGTGACGGCATCCCGGATCCGGCCAATGCACCCCCCCCCGGGTGGGTGGAGGAGTTTAAGGCATCAAGCTTAATGCCCTCAACCCCCCAGAGTCCCGAATTCAATGCCAACTGGCAGAAGTCAGGGGTTAGGGGGGGCCACCATGTAAAGGGGGTATGAAGGGCGGTCGTCTGCCAGACCGTTTCCCCAGTTTGTGAGATGACCTGCCAAGTGAGTTTCTTGACTAGGTGCGGGCTCTCTGCCGCCCTAGTCCCCTGGGGGTAGACAGAGAGCAAGAAGAGGGGGAGGAAGAGGAGCCACGGGCCAACCTTATTTTTAGGGGGTTCTGTGTGCGGTACACTGTCCATGTTGATTCTCTGGATCCTGCTGGGTCGGTCTCCCCAGCAGCCTTCACATGAGAGGCGTGGATCCATGCAGCAATCCCGTCTACCTTGAGTGCAGTGGGGGTGGTCAGCAGGACAGTGTAGGGCCCCTTCCACTGTGACTCTAGATTCTTAGTCTGGTGGCGCCGGACCCAAACGGAGTCCCCAATCTGGAAAGGGTGGGGGACCACCGGCTTGTCCAGCTGCTCTCGGTAGGCTTTAGCCAAGGGTTTCCAGATCTCCTTCTGCACCAGCTGGAGGGCCTGTAGATGTGCCTCTAAAGTGGGGCTGGTGGCAAAAGATGAGATATCAGGATGGAGAAATTTCACGACTGGAGGTGGGGCCCCATATAGAATTTCAAAAGGGGTTAGGCCGTGCGGCCCAGGAGTATTCCGGGCTCGGTAAAGAGCCAAGGGAAGTAGGAGCACCCAATCTCTAGTGCCAGTTGCAAGCGTTAATTTGGTTAAAGTCTCCTTAATTGTCCTATTAGCTCGCTCTACCTGTCTTGAACTCTGGGGGCGGTATGCGCAATGGAGTTTCCAATTAACCCCCAATAATTTGGCCACTTTCTGACTTACCAGAGAGACGAAGGCAGGCCCGTTGTCCGACCCCAATATATGAGGCATCCCATACCTGGGGAAGATCTCTTCCAACAATTTCTTTGTTACCACGTTAGCCGTTTCATTCTTGGTTGGAAATGCCTCAATCCATCCTGAAAAAGTGTCCACGAAGACCAGGAGGTACCGGTACCCATAGAGTCCGGGTTTTACTTCTGTAAAGTCTATTTCCCAATGTACACCTGGGCGATGCCCTCGTTGACGAGCCCCTTTGTTTAGATGCATCTTTCCTGCATTGACCTGAGCACAGGCTGGGCAGGTGGAAGATACCTGCTGAGGCACCCGGTCCTGGTTTAGTACAGTCCCAGTATTTTTGTCCAGCAGGGTCTTCATTTTATTCTTGCTCAAATGGGTCAGCGCATGAAGGAACCTCAGCATATATCGGGTATGGGAGGTTGGCATGACCACCCGATCCCCTAATATATAGGCTTGCCTCCGTTGTTCCCAGCCCGCCCCCATTTTCTTTGCTAGCTCATGGTCTTCTGGGCTATAGGGCATATGGGGTTTGATTCCCTCATGAGCTTCCCGTGACATTGGGTATTGTCTGATTGAAATGGGAGTCGCGGAGGCCTTTAATGAGATCATCAGCGGTGGCTGATCGCGTGCCAACCCCAGGCCCCCAGTCTCTTCCCAGGCGCGAGGAAACTCTCTCAACCAGTTCTGTAGCTCCTCAGGTGATTTCTCCGGGGGTTCTGACTCAAACAAACGGTATTCTTCCTCTAAATTGAGGACAAGGATTTGTAGAGCGTCTCCTTTAGGACCCGTGACCCTCGGTCCCTTCTCATCAAAATAGATTTGTGCTTTTAATTTGGTTAGTAGGTCCCGTCCTAACAGCGGATGGGGGCATTCAGGTATGTGCAGAAAGGAGTGAGTTACTTGCCCTGAAGCCAGTTGGACTTTTCTCTCGATAGTCCAATAATATCTCTTGTTTCCAGTTGCCCCCTGCACCAGTGCAGAATGCCGGCTAAGAGGCACTCCGGCATGAGTTAGGACTGAATGTTCGGCACCAGTATTAACCAGGAAGGTCACGGGCTGCCCCCCGATCTTGAGGGTTATCCTAGGCTCAGGGGGGGGGCTCCTGGCCTCGACCCCCCTAGTCCTCCAGACTAAGGAGGTCCACGGTCTTGGGCTTGGGCCGGCGGGGTCCTTGTGGCTTCTTGGGGCATTCTCGGGCCCAGTGTCCCTTCTCCTTGCAGTAAGCACATTGATCTTTATCTAGGGGTGGCCTCCTTCGTTCTCCCGACCTGTCTCCCTCTCTCCGCTGTCCCTGAGATACAACGGCGGCCAGAACTTTCTTTATCTCCCTATGCTGTTTCCTATCCCTTTCCTCTTGTTTCTGCCATCTCTTTTCCTCACGCTCTTCAGGAGTTTCTCTCTTATTGAATACTTTCTCTGCTTCCTTCACTAGGTCTGGCAACCCTAACGCCTGTAAACCCTCCAACCGCTGCAATTTGGCTCTGATGTCTGAACTAGACTGATAGATAAATGATAGGATAATACCTGGAGCCTGACCTGGATCTTCCGGATCATACGGAGTGTACATCCTATAAGCTTCCTTCAATCTTTCTAGAAATGCAGCGGGTGTCTCTTCCTTTCCCTGTATCACATTCCTTACCTGAGCCAAATTGGTAGGCCTTCTAGTGGCCGCTCGGAGACCCGCTAAGAGCAACTGGCGATAGAGACGTAGATGCTCCCTACCTTCAGGCGTATTGAAATCCCAGTTAGGGCGAGTCAAGGGAAAAGCCGCATCGATGACATTCGGGAGTTGGGATGGCCTCCCGTCATCGCCCGGAACCTGCTTCCGGGCCTCCAGGAAAACTCTCTGCTTTTCCTCTACTGTTAAGAGGGTCTGCAGGAGCTGCTGACAATCGTCCCAAGTCGGCCTGTGAGTCACCAGGATGGATTCAATCAAGTTAGTTAATGCCACAGGATCCCTGGAAAAAGGGGGGTTATGTTGTTTCCAGTTGTAAAGGTCTGAAGCAGAGAAAGGCCAATATTGGAGTTGTTGGTTCGGCCCTTCTCTGAGTGGGAAAGCTTGGGACTCAGTAGGGGGTCCCTCCCGGCGGCCGCGGAGGCGGCCGGCAATGGGGGACGACACCTCATCTTCCTTGTCTTCATCTGAGGTCCTGCTGGTTGAGGAAACCTTAGCATCTGCCAACGGCCGGATCGCGGCCGCTAATGCGGCCGCCGCCGCCGCCTCCTGTGCGGTGGCGGGAGCTGCTTCCGCGGCGGCGGGAGCCGCTTCCGCTCCGCCGGGACGCCGAGCGGGTCCAGCCTGATAAGGAGGGGGCTCCTCCACCAGGAGATCTATGAGAGGGGAGTTAGGGTCCGGGGGGAGGACAGGGGGCTTGGGAGTCTCCTTGTGAGGGAGCACAGGGTAAAGGGAAGAGTCCGGGTTGAGGGGTGCAGAGGGCCCAGAGACTGGAGGGGGCTGTGGAAGGAAAGGCTTGACCCATGGAAATGGATTTTCGACCAGAGATCTCCAGATGGCGATGTATGGGACCTGGTCGGGGTGTCCATAAGGATTAGGGGCAGAAACCTTGCCCTCCATCTGTAAAATAAGAGAGAGGTTAAAGGATCCTTCTCGCGGCCAGCCAACATTCATCATGACCCATTCGGCCTCGCAGAGGGTGATCCATTTTTTCTTTTTGACAATGACACCTTCATTGTTTCCTCAGGCCTTAACATCGGACCAGTGGTCCGTGGTTAGGCTCAGTGGGGTGGTGATGGTCTGCCCCATGGTGGTCTCTAGATAAAGAAGTGTTAGACAAGTAACGATAAACAAAAAGACAAGACAGACGACAGAAATTCGCGCTGCGCGGCTTCGGCGTAAAACCGAAAGCAGAAACTCAGACGGGGATGTGGAGGAACCGCGATCTCCATCCCCTGCCAATACCACGTATCCTTCTGATACGGGAGAGGCCCCGAAAAACTGTGCCCCAAAGGGGACTTCAGTGACCCGTGGAACGTCTTCCAGGGTCGCGGTGGGCGAAGTCCGAGCCCGTCAGCTCCTTCAGCCCCCACCGACTCAGACCTGACCTAGGGCGCCCGACGAAAACGGAAGACAAATAGACAGACTGAGACAAGACAAATAGTGGCCGGCCAACTTACCTCCTGACAGTGGGTCGGTGGTCCCGAGGCAGGGGGTCTCAAATCCCGGACGAGCCCCCAAATGAAAGACCCCCTAAAGGCAGTCTTCCCTCAGGAGAGACCCTCGCCCAAGGAACACACCGAAACCACGAATCAGATGCAAACAGCAAGAGGCTTTATTCAGGAACACGGGTACCCGGGGCGACACAGTCTCTCAAGAAGCTCAAGGGACTGGCGCGCCCACGGGCTGGAGCAGAGGGTTTTTATAGGGTCGGGGCAGCCGAAGCTCGGGTACAGAAGCAAGAAGCCTGGTTACAGGGTTTTGATTGGATGATGCAAATGAGGCCAGGTTCTGATTGGATGATTCAAATGAGGCCAGGTTCAAACCCAGGTCAGCTCGTGGTTTCTCCCCGAGCTCGCCACGCCTAGCTCCTGTCTAGGGTACAGGGTGTTCTTCTGACCTTTTAGTTCCTCGCTCTGGGGCCAGGTGGCTAACCACAAATGTTCTGTTTATTCCATGCCCGTTAACTGAACTCCTCAGTGCCTCTCAGGCTTTCTTCAAAAACGGCTGAGCTAGGCTATGTTAGGCGGGGAGGCTGGGGGTCTTTCAATAACATGAGGATGCAGATTCTCTTCTCTTCTGGGCATGGTGGTAGACTACAGTCCTATGTGAGCATAACTTTTATGAGAGGCTAATGATGGTATCTTCTTCAGAGCTAGGTGAAATGTAATTTTTATTTCTAGCACATTTTATAATAGTTCCATGAAATAATTAGGCCTTCCTATGGTTTGGATGTGATTTGTCCCACCTAGGCTCCTAATCTGAAAGCTGCTCCTCATTATGAGGTCCACTAAGGGCTAGTTAATGGAAGGTAATTAGGTAATGGGGGCATTTCCCTTAAGAGGCATTAACACGAGTCTTCTGGAGTGAGTTAGTCTCTAGAGTGTGGATTGTTCAAGGCCACCATCTTGCTTTCTCTCTATGTTCATTATAGTCTTGGGAACCCTCAGCTGAGGCAGTCATGAAGGAGCTACCCGGTCTTGACTTCCAGTATTGACTTCCAGTCTCTAAACTGATGAACTGAACACATTGTTTTTGTCTATAAGGTACACGTCCCAGTCCTTTGTTACAGTAACAGACAGCAGAATACTGCCTAAGTCTGACAGTGAGACTGAGGTGAGTGAAGAATGTGATTTTGAGATGGGGACATCGTAGGGTTTGTGACACCTTTCTTGCTCTGTTAAGAGAACTTTGTGTTAATAAAGCCTCGTGAACTGTCTTAACAGAAGTGATCAAACTGGTTATTATTCCCCTTTATGATAGAATGTGGGAACATGGTGGCTTTTAACCAGGTGGCTGAATGACTTTAGTGGATAGTGTGGATCTGTAATCTTCATGAAGTACACCAATTAATGAATCTGCGTTTAGAGACTGTCCATGTTCCCACCTGCTTTAGAGAAAATAGGAAACGCCTCGGGGGGGGGGGCAAACATTTTTCTTTTTCTCTCAAATTCCTTTTTATTTATTTATTTTTTTTCAATTTTATGCACGTGTATGTTTTGCCTATGCATATATTTGTGTACTACCTGTGTGCCTGGTATCTTCAGAGGCCAAAGAGGAATCTGATCCCTTGGAACTGGAGTTATAGATGGCTGTAAGCTGCCATGAGGGTGCTGGGCTTTGAACCCATGTCCTCTGGAAGAGGAGGCAGTATTCTTGACTACTGAGCTATCTCTCCATCCAAATGTCTTTTACTTTAGGTCTTGAGATTACTAAGGACTTGATACAGGGGTTACAAAAGCAGTGGGATTCAGACTGCCTTTAGTGGACCAGAAAAGGACAAAAATGGTATAAACAGACCAATGACAACAAGAAGTAAAGCTTCTATTCCCACAGGACAAATACTTTCAACCATGCTGAGGAATTTTTCCAGACAGAAAAATTCACTTTCAAATATTCATACTACACACAAACAACAGTTGCTCACACCTGTGCAGAATTCACTTACACGAACATCTATGACCAACATGTGGAGACACAGTATTTGTGAGAACTTGGCTGAAGTGCCAAAATGACATTCGGTATGTGAATGCCCTTCAGTGCACTTTAGTATTGACCCAACAGAGCTCTCTGTTTCAGTGAGTCAGTGAGAAGAGTGAGGCCAATAAAGAAACAGTTTACTCTTCTAGACATGGTGGCACACAGTTGTAATCCTGGCACGTAAGAGGTAGGTGTAGGAGGATTGCCAGTTTGAGGCCAGCCTGGACAACACAGTTGAGTTCAGGGCTAGCCTGGATGACACAGTAAGACCCTGTTTCAAAAACAAAAGAAAGAAAAAAGAAAAGAACTGAAATAGGTCCTGATCCTCTTGAATCCACTTTTTTTTTTTTTTGGACTGGCTGTGTTGAACAAATATGAAGAAGAAAACAGAAAGAGAGCTGTTTGCTGTGACAAAAACAGGGAAAGAACCCTTTTTGTCATTAAACAACCCCGTGCTCCTTGACAACCTTCGGTCTGAAGGCAGAATGTCGTTGGCATCCTTGGTTCTTTTGGCATGGATGTGGGGGTGATGGAAATCATGCATAGTGTTTGTTTTGCTTTTAGACCCATGAAATTATATAACATCTTCAACTCGCATTTATTTTCTTCATAATTTTTCAGTTATTTATGCTTTATTTTCATTTTCACTTATGAAACTGCTCTAAAAGAAGTATCTATAAATTCTGTGCTTCAAATTTGGCCAGGTGTAGGATGCTTTGACAGAAAGCCTGCTAATATCCTAACATAACTACACTAAATGAGCTGTTTGTTTTAGGGTATTGAAATATTTAAAGACTGTTCATTTCCTTGAATTTTCATGATGTGTTGGCTTGCTTTAAAAAAATTTTGGAGACTAATGGAGATGTATTTAATGAAGACATATTCTAGTTATATGCTTGGTAAAATAACCTCAATAATAAAATTACTGTGATATTAATAAATGTAAAATATAGACTTGGTGGATGCCTGCTAGTTCCTTCTTTTCTTTTTTAGTGACTCGTTAGATTACTAAATATAAGTCTTAGCCTAATGTCCATTTGCATGGAGAATAGCAGAATAGAAATGAGGTTCATTGATGATAAAGATATATTAAACGAAGTGCTAATCTTGACATTTTATTTCTTGTTGCTTGGTAACAATGCAGTAACTTTGTGAGAGCGTTCCATTATCTCAGGCACAATGGACGTGGTTGCATTGTGGGGTAGAAACACGCATTACAGCAAGTGATTTGTGTGCCATTATCCTCACAAAAGTTTGGTTCAGTTTCTTTTTGTTAGTTCAGAGTCCCTGAAAGACAAAGTCATTTTAATAATATATTGTTTTTTGATGGATTGGTGAAGTTATTCTAGCTATTTTCAGCTTTTTACTTTGTAACTATTTATAATTTTCTAGGCTTCACAAATTTCTGTCTTAGGGACTTGTACATATAAATCTAGGTATTTAAATGTTATTAATATAAATAGGCTGCTTCATTGGTTCTTAACAAGTATCTTTTGTCTTTGACCATGTGGAGAAGGGGGGCAGAATTCTTTATCTTATGAACAGTGGTTGGAATGTAGCCCTTACCTTTCTTTAGTATACGGCGTTCCCATTTTAGTAACTACTTCAGTAGATCAGAGGAACAAAGCTTGTTGAGCTGTGATTTGCTTTAAAGGAAAGGCTGAATCATATTGTATATAGCTATATTTTTCTCTGTACTATTTTCTATATGGTGTAATTACTATGATTTAAAACAACCTTATGTAACCTTATGTGGCCTATTTTTGTACTACCTAAGATCCAAAAGTGCTTCTTCAGTTTTAGAGGGTTATTTGAGAAAGAGAAAGAAAACTTCATGGTCACGATAGTGGTGTGTAGCGCACAGGGGATCACAAAAGACAGTAACTGTTGACATCAAAATATTTGAAGACTCTTATTTACAGCTTACTGTCCATTTTGCAATCTGAATATATTAAACATCAATATTATGCCTTTCAAAGCTGATGAACTTAGAATTGAGGAAAAAATAATGATAGCCAATTTGAAGAGAAAACAGTATGTGAATGACTGCAAGATTTGTAGGCTTGTTTGGGGGTACTGCTCAGGAGAGGATGGTTATGTACAGTACCTTGCTTATCCAGCTGTGGTTGCCACCATCTCTTTATATTCTTAATACCTCTGTCATTAAATCTGACTTAACTGAGATGAAATTAGATGCTGGTAGACCCATTCTCCTAGAAGTGTCTACCTTTTTTTCTGCTTGGCTGACTTCATATGTATAGGCCAGTTCTTATGCACACAGACGAACAGCCATGAGAATACAACCCTGGGATTCGGGATGAGGACTTTCCCACCTTGACAGGCTCCACGTGGCGCTGCAGTGACTTATGGTTGCGGCATTTCCAGGAACTGTGTCAACCATTCAGGACTGCCATCTTCTTGTGTGTTTGCAGTTTCCAAAGGCCCCCACGGACAAATTTTCACCTGCCATCGTAGTCAGAGGGAAGAGCGATGGGTGGTGTAGTGAGAACTTGGACTGTGGTTTTCAAACTGTGACATTTGGATGCCCGTTTTCCTTTTAGTGAGAAACATGCCTGTAAAATGTATTTGGGTATTCCTTATTTGGTGGCATAGGAAAGCCTCTTATCAGGAAGTTAACCAGGGTACAGTAACATGCTTCCCTCTTAAATAATAGAAAAGGCTTGGACCAATTCTCTTGACAAAAATCAGCTAGTTTATAGCTGGATTCACTTAGTTCCTCCTTTTTGTCATAGGATGCATTCACATTTTTAATATTTAATTTTTTCGAGAATTTCATAAATGAGCACAATATTTATATCATTTCCACCCTTCCAACTCCGTGTGTGTGTGTGTGTGTGTGTGTGTTTTTTTGTATGTGTTTGCATGCATGTGTATGTTGTGTAGTTATGCCATATAGGATGATGATGCTTCTTCCAAGAGCCAGAGACTATCTGAGAAGAACCTCAGTGCTAGACCTAGGAAAATTCCCTTCAGGTTATTGGTATCCAGGAGAGTCCCCAAACCATATAGGCTGTTGCCATTATCCCTTGTTGCCTTCCAGAACTTGAAGGTAAGACCCCTTCTGAAGACACATAATGAAGGCACAGGGCTTCAAGGAAGTTAGCTGGAACCGACCTGGAAGCCTCCTCCCTGAGGTTCCGCTCTCATAGTGTCTGAGTTGCTACATAAGCTACCAAGGGAGAGAGCAATTACTACTCGTACTCAGTTGCTTACAACCCCTCAAAGTGACTGGCCTGGCAAAGAAACCACAGTGGTGGAATAGTGACACTTTTGTTTCTGGGGTAACCTATAGCTGTCTAACTGGAGTTGGGTCTTACTCATTGATTGGTTGGGTATTCATGTATTAACATGTTTCCCCCAACTTGGTCCTTCCTAGAACCACTGTTCTTACTGACTGGTGATGACCACTGTTAAAAGGTATTATGGGTAGTTGCTGACAGGGCATTCCTTCTGTATCTTTTCCTTGTCTTCCAGGTTTGGTTTAGGGGAATAAAATTCCCACATTGCCTCTGCTTTCTAGAGTCTTAGAACATGGTCAAAACTCTATCCTAAATTATCTCCAGTAACACAGTTAATATTTAAAGCTTACCAATATCAACCCAAATATATTTATACCTTGCATCAAGCCAAATCTAGGATGTCTTTATGAGGAATGTTTCTGGCGTCTTAAAGAATATGAGGCTGTAGTTAACTGTGTGCATCATGGTTTAGAAGATTTAAATCTAGTTTGGGATGAAATTGGAGGATTATTCTCTGGTAAAACTTGCTCTTATTGAGTATACACCTTAATTTTTGAAAGAAAGTAACATCTGCTATCCCTTTTTGGGCCAGAGAACCAAATGCATGAAGAAGGCCTCATATTCTTACTAGTGTCTCATGTTCAGTGATGGGACTCAACCGCCTGCACACATCAGCGGGACCAGAGGTTCAGAACTAATGATTTCTTTCCGTGGGATGGAGCCCTTTGTTTCAGATAGCTGTTACCTGCAAGGAAGCAGCTTTACCCTCTCTACCTCCTCGTGAAAGCCTTGCCTTGTTGGATTTTCACAGACCTGTGACACAGTAGTTTGTTTTGCTTTTTAATGAAATAGTCCAACATTTGGGAGAAATAATGAAAGGTTAGAAATCAAGAATGATTAACTGTTAGAATGTAATGGCTTCCTCCCTTGTGGTTCTTCCCATAAAGAAACAGAGGCCAAAGTGGGCATTCTGAAGCTTTTTGAACTTCAGTGATCATAGTAACTAAGCCCATCCTAAATCTATAGCATGTAAGAGAGAAGAGAGATGGGAATGTGATGAATCCCTAACTTGCATTGTGTTTTTTTTTTTTTGAAAATAGACTGGGTCATCTAAGTGTCTGCTTTAGTTCCCTTAATGTGTGGGGAAAGGCATGCAGATTTGCTTTGCATTATGAAAATATCCTGTTCAGTTTAGAAAATATTCCATTCGGTTTATAATTGCACTCTAAATTTTGGAAGAGTTTTGCTGGCCCAACCAAAAGCTGGGGAAGAAATATTCACCATTACCAAATTCAGAGGAATATATAGGTTGTCTAAAAAGCCGCAGGATTAAATCTGTTTAAAGACCTTGAAAGATTTGAGTTTAATGCAAATTTCTCTCAACTTGAAGAATTTATGAAACTCATCCATTTTGAGAACTGGGTTTTCAGAAGTTGAATTAAAGTCTTTCAAAGTAAAGGAAGCATTAAATAGAAGCCTCAAGGGAATTCTGTAACCCCAGGCACTACTACACAAAGGAACATTTTAGGTGCTTTTTTTAAAATAGATTTTTACATTTTTTAATTTTATTTATTTTTTGTTGTTTGAGACAGGGTCTCTATCTATAGCCCTGGCTGTCCTGGAACCCACCTTGTTGATCAAGCTGATCTTAAACTCACAGAGATATTCCTGCCTCTATCTCCTGAGTGTAGGGATTAAAGGCATGTATTACCTTGCTTGGCCAGGGTTTTAAAATGTTTTAACCTTTATTTTCATTTTATGTGTATGGGTGTTTTGCCTTCATGCATTCAGTGCCTACAGAGGCCAGAAACTGGAGTTAGAGATGCTTGTGAACTGCCATATGGGTGCTGGGGTGTTGAACCTAGGTCCTCTGGAAGAACAGCATTCTTAACTGCTAAGCCACTTATAGGGTTTAAAAAAACCATTTTATTGAGAATTTCATAATGCATCTTGTGTGTTTTGATAAAAATATTCCTTAATATTCCTCTATTTCAGTTCCTTTTCTATCCGCCCCATCTCTTTTCCTTCCCAACGTCATGTAATCTCTGTGTGTGTGTGTGTTTAATTCACTGAGCCCACCTACTGCTGCCTGTGTGTGCATGGGTGTAGAGGTACCTACTAGAGAATGGGGAGTTTCTTGGCCCACATCACCCAAGAAAACTCTTTGTTCCCCAGCAGCCATCTAAAGCCAATAGGAGTCCCCAGCTAGGGGTAGGACTTTTTTGAGCCCCTCCCCGTCCATGTTGGAATTTTGTCTGTCTTGGTCTTGTGTAGGTCTCATACATGCAGTCACCGCCACTGTGAGTTCATGTGTGTGCAACAGGATTGTCAGGTCTAGCAAATATTGTTTTACTGTGGACATCTATTACTTCTGCCCCACAGCCTCCCCACACCTCTTCCTTAATGATCCGTGAGCCTTGGGGAGAAGGCTGTGCCACAGACATCTCATTCAGAGTGGATCACGCTACAGCTTCTTATTCTCTCAGAGCTGACCAGTTAAAGCTTTTCTGGTGGGGGTTGAAAGCTGCACTTATGGGAATAAAAATAAGAACTTAGGGAATGGTTTATTTCTTATGTCCCTTTGGCAGAATAAGAGATTTGGTTCTCCCCTAGGGTCCCTGACCTAGCCAGCCAATGGGTTTTTGGCCCAGTTAACAGTACCAGGCATGAGTTTCGTATTGTGGAGCAGGCCTCAAATCAAATCAGAAACTAGATGATTCCTCCCCTAACATCTCTCATTACACCAGTGGGCCTGTCTTCTCAGTCAGTGTTCCTGTAGCTTGCAGAGGGCACAGCTGGGTGAGATTGTTGGTTCCTTTTTGGCTGGTTGGTGTGCACATTAACACCTTTGAGTGCTGTGAAAGCTAGCTAGTGGGGATGAAGCTGCCAGGTCAGTAGCAGCCTGTTTTCTTCATGTCCTATGACTCAAGTATGTGATGTCTACAGCAGCAGGACCTTGTCATCAAGCTCTGCAGAGGGATGAAAAGCAATGGTAGTAGCCTGCACAGTTTTGGGGTGGGGTGAGGGGCCTGTTGGATCCCATTGGCTAACAACTTATTGATGATTTTTTTTTAAATCACAGTGCTTTTGACATCTAAATGTTTGTATTCAAAGCTGTTTATTTTTCTTCTTTGTTGGTTCATACTTTTAATGTACAAGGTAACGTTTTATGTAATAACTGATGGAGACCAGGTTTTTAAAGGAGGTAGCATAATGGAATGGAATTTTTTCATTGTGAAATTTATCTCAATAGTGTAGGGAGGTCAGTAAAGCTGGAAGTATAATGTGTTCAGCTAACGTGTATCCTGCTCTGCACAGTGTCGTAGACACTGTAACTGAAGAATTTTCAACAGTGGCAATAGCAAGTTAAGGAGTTATAGCCTAATAGCAATGAAAGTACCAACTGCAAACCAAGCATCAATGAGACTGTTTATACTATGCACTTTAGGGCAGAGCACTTGAAGTCATTTTTAAAAATAACCTACCCAGGTACATTTTATTAACTCTTATTTTATAGAAGGAAGAAATGGGAATAAAGAAAAGCTTTAAAATAAAAACAAAATAAGCCAGTGAGAGGGAGTGTTCACATATTCACATGCTTTTGTATTTCATATTTTTTCTTTTTTGTTTTATTTTGCTTTTTCCCAAAGCTTCTGTTGTTAAGCACAAGCAGAGGATGGGATGGCGAGTGTGTTTTCTGATGAAGATTTTTACCTCGTTACACTTCATGGTTTTAACACTTTTGTATCATTTCCTTCCTTATTAGCAGAGTCATAGAGCTTTTCCTAACTGAATTTTTTAGTTAACTAAATGCACCTCCGGGACAATGTTGATGCTTTCATAAACACAAAATTAAAAGTCACCCAGTTATGTTAACTTTTAAAACATCTAAAGTAATATAATCTCCTAAAAGCTGTGAGATGAAAGCCATTTTGCTTGGGAAGATAGATTTTTTTCCCTCCTGTAAAAACTGAAGTATATAACATTTAAACAGTTGTTTACATTCAAGATGGAAGTTTCAGCACTCTGTGTAGCAACTTTTGGTTATGATTGCTCTTTAAAAACAAGCACTTCGACTTTAAGGTCCAGCATCCAAAGAACTTGGAGGTGAACATTCCCCATAGTCACTAAAAGAAACAGTTGAAAAAAGACTAATCATCAATTCATTGTTAATCCTTCAGAGGGTTGAACTCACAGGACAAACCACTGCTCTCAAATGAGGTGACAAACAGAACCAGGGTCCTGAACAGAAGCCTCCATGGAAACCACTCTTGGGATGGGAGAAGTCAGCCGCAGTGATGTTGGAGGGTCATGTCAAGAAGTCAAGAGCTACAAACACCAGGGTGCTCCATTCTTAGAAGAGACCATCCATTTCTATAGTTTGAACTCTTGGATCCCTCCTTGTGCTTCTGTGAAGAGAGGGAAAAGTAACTGTTTTGGTACATGTCCATTATTCTTTTCATAGTCAGGCCTGATCTCAGGTGACCTGTCAGGGGTGGGAAGAAGTGTGAACATTCTGTTTTAAGACATTTCTGTCTCTAAAAGAGACATATTTGGACCATAGACCATTACAATAGAAGATAGGACTGACCTGAAAACTTGAAGTTAGTAATTGGATAGTGTGCTAGATAGTTTTATATCAACGTGACACAAGCTAAAGTCATCTGAGAGGAGGGAAACTCAAGAAAATGCCTCCATAAGATTGGGTTGTAGGCAGGCCTATGATTGATGGGGGAGGGCCGAGCCCATTGTGGGTGGTGCCATCTCTGGGCTAGTGGTCCTGGGTTCTGTAAGAAAGCAGGCTGAGCTTAAGACATGGTAATGGTAGCACCTGCCATAGGATCAATAGCTGTTCTGGGTTGAGAGTTTGGGACACTAACCCTACAGGAGCCCTCTTTGTGTTTTGGTCTTATTGCTGTAAGTGTTTGCATATGGTGGAAGTTAAGGTAGTTCACTAGATAATTTACACAGTTTCTCATGGCTCAAAGGTCCAAAGACATTGGATGAGGATGGAACAGAATTAGTGTGGAGAATTTTATTGTCTGAAGCCAAGGAACCTGTAGGGGAAAGTGAGGTCAGCTGTGTCTTGGCTGAATTTTGTTAGTTCCTATTTAGACACATCTTTATTTTCTTTTTCATAAAATTAACACTTTTGGATATGTATGTTTTTCAGCGTATAAAACATTAAATGCATTTTGCAATGTTTCCAAAAATTTCCCCAAAGAAAGATACAGTGTTGCAGTAAACTTTATATTAACAAATTTATTGTTTTATTTTCGTATTTTCATCTTCACTATTTTTTCTGATGCTTTATTAGATACCTTTCTTTGATCATACCCCCTTCTTAGATCACCCCTCTCCTTCACCATGTTTTGTGTGTGTGTGTGTGTGTGTGTGTGTGTGTGTGTGTGTACAGTTTTAGAAGTTCTGGCAAATATATGCTGCTAATTTTTATCTATAAAAGCAATACCCTCAGTGACATGTAAAAGTATAATTTTGAGCTCTTCTTGACAACATGAATATAATACTTTAAACATGCTTTTGATAAATTGTTAGGTAAAAACACTGTCTTGTAGCTTTAACTTTGTACCTTTGATGACAAGCGAAGGTGATGATTAGTCATGCTTGCTTGCTTGCTTGTTTTTTATGTCTCTCGTGAATTTATGTCTAGAGTACTACTATCTGGCTTGCTCTTGTGCAGGCAACCCCAGCCATGTCAGGTCTGGAAGACTGTATTTCACAGCTCTACTTCCCATTCTCTTCCTTTCTGCTTTTCTTTTTTCTGTGATCTTTCCTGAACCTTTGTGGGCAAAGGGACATATAAATGCCCCCTCTATTGCCAAGCAATCACCATTGCTTGTCCTTAATGCATTGCCTAGCTAAGAGTCCTGCATTGACTGTTGTCCACTGGAACAAGCTTCTCTGACCAATGCCAAGAGCTGCATAATGTATGGTCTAAGCATAAAGATTTAGAAGGAAGTTTAATAATAGGACCATTTGGCAAAACAATAATAAGTTCCTCCTATTGCCCATGACCTCCCTAGCCATGGGCTTTTGACCAGGTTTATTCTATACTGTGAATTCCCTCCTGTAGAACATGCCCCAATGAGAAAGCGGTTGGTTATCCCCATTCCTCCTGCAACAGACATACCACTATTGCCCCTTGGCAGTACAGTACTGTAGTGCTCCAGATCCAGCCTGGGTAGGAGCCTACTCCTAGTAGCTTCCATATCAGCTTACATCACTATGAAATCTCTGTAGCTAGGACCAAATGATCTTGAGTATCCCACTTAGATGAGGAATTGTTTCAGAGGGAGAATGATAAGGTTCTGGAGTGTGGTTGGCACACATGTCCAGTGAGGGAGACATGCTCCTTCTTTTTCCCCCAGGGTACTCTTGAGGAGGGAGAAGTGAAAAATTTGTATATAGAAGTATAAGGAGACATACAGTTAGACAATATAGGATAGCTCGGGAGGGCCTGGATCCTAATCCATTGGCCCTTCTGTCTCCATTAAAGGGCTTTTTAAAGAAATGCCAAGGGGTGGAGCAAAAGACCTCCCCCAGCACAGCCAAGTGCAGACCATCACAAACACCTGGTGACGTTGCATGTGGTCCAGCCATCCCCCAATGCAGCCCTGCTGTGTAAAGCAAGCTCCGATCTCACTAGGAAATCTTTATGGGCTATCACAGTCCAAGACACTTGGAGTTTGAACTTAGCAACCCGGAGAATCTTCCTGTCTGCATGACCCTAACAAGAATTTTGCTGTCTGCAGGTAGGTAGCATATTGGAGGAGGAAGAGCATTGTGAGCCTACAGCAGTGCCCGCAGTTACTGAAGTAAATGTGGAGAAAGGTGGCCATGGCCAGCAGCTGTTCCTACAGAGCCTGTTCCCTAAATAAAACGCCAGTCAAATGCTTTCTTGAGTCCTTATTTTGAGCCAGCTCTTGAAATCTCATAGTCATAATTTCTCACGCAATCATCTGGTTGTAAGTGAGAATGTAGATTCTGTTCACACAAAGAAAAGATGGGCCAGAGGGTGTTATTTTTAACATGACATAATGGTTTTGTAATCTGTACCTATTATATCCTCTGAAATGGTTATTAAATAAGTGTAGTGTGACTGACATCAACCAAGTAGACTCTTACAAAACTGTCTTGCTGCAAAAGGGATAAAAATTCCATTTCCTCTTTTAGTTAACTAACAACTTCTGGCCTACTTATCAATTCATCCCATGTTTGTGTTAAGACTTTAGCTTGGGATTTTAAAGTCACTCCCACTAAAAATAATACTGGCTTTCCTCACTCCTTCCAGAGACCTTGTCAAAAATGTTATTTTTTTTTCCTCACTTCAAATATAGATTGACTCTACAAATACTGAAGCAATAATTAGGGCTTATGCAACATTGTTTAGTATTTTAAATTAACTGCTTTTTTTTTAAGGGGCTCATCTCCAGGGTGTGTTGTTATGGTTCGTGAATATCTCTGAATGAAGAAAGCATTTTACAGTCATGACGTTCATAAATGATTTTAGCATGAAATATGTGAGAGGAAAAACAAAAACCTTTCCCCAGGGAGCTCTTCAATGCTAGTGGTTGTGAGTCTTAGGAGCCCGTTTGCATACATCACTCTTGTAGTTTGAATTTAGTTTATCTACTAAAATTAGAATATATTCAAACATACCAGTGGCTTGTTACTCGTGCGCTAGAAGAGTCCAGGTGTATAGCCAAAAATTGATGAGTAAAGGAAGTTAATTGCTACAATTTTAAAAATTTCTTCTTGGAGAGAAGCCACAATAATCAAAAGAAACTGCTCTAGTGGCATTAGCTAAGGGAACTTGTGAATTTTTTCAAGAATGAAGAAAATTACCTTTTTTTTTGTTGTTGTTCAAGTGAGCAGTTGTTACTTTTGATACTCTTTCTAAAATTAGGTTCATTATTGCATATAATTAAACATTCTGAACCTTTTTTTTCTGACCCCCTCCCATTCCTATGTATCCCGAGCTTTCTCAAATAATATCTTTCCACATTTCACCAATAGCTTCCAACTGTTTTGGACTCCATGCCTTCACCCTGACAGTCCTGATACCTAGAATGTCTTCTCTGTCCTTTTCATGGTGCCCTTTCTGTCCTCTCTGTGGGGCTCTCCTCTATCACAGCATTTATTGCCATTTATTGCTGTGATTATCTGGTCTTCTCCATGAAAATCTTGAGTATCTCCTATGACCTTGTCATGACTTACCTCTGTGTTGCCAGCATGGGGCATGATGCGTGCACATAATAGATGCTCATTAAGTGATGTTAGTCTCTGAGCCAGACATTTTGCAATATAAGCATCACTTCCCAAGCTTAGAAATACTCTACCCATTCTGCTTGATTGATATCATTATCATGCCTTGGTGTAAGAAAGGAAAAAATGTGTTTTTCTCAGGAATTCTTTCTGGCGGCTTTATATTTCAGGCCATTGCCAGGTCCCGAGCTGAGACGTAGTAATATGCTCCCCGTTGTTCTGATATTCCCTTCCTTATTACTGTGACCAGCTTCCTCTGACTTTTCTGGGATCATTTTATCTTCAAGTGTGCCTTTTAATGCTGGCTGGAAGAGATAGTGTATCTTGCTAAGGAGACCTTTATTATTTGGCTAAAATAGAGCAAGCCATAATGTTAGTTAATGAGATATGTAAAGGGCTATAGATTGGTGGCATGTAATCTGCTCTTGTGAGTGCAACAGCCTTGTTAGTCAGGAGAAAATTGGTGTGCCAAGTACTGAGAGTGGGAGGGAGATAAACTGTGTGACACAGAATTAAAATCATGTGTGGCATTTAGCAGCATGTGCCTAGTAATAGGGAACAGATTTTGATCCAGCATATCAATGACCCAGAATAATAAAAAAGACACTGTCCAATAATGTGTATCCTTTATGGACTTGTTTATAGAATATTCCAGAAATAAGGCAAATGGACAACCTGGGAGGATTGGAAAGATTATTGGGCATCATTTACACTTTGACTTTCACGTTTTAGAAATTGGCCTTTGGTGAGTTACATAAGAACACCATCTTAGATGGTCTCAAGGCAGGAATTTAACATTTGACTCCACATCTGCATTCTCTTTGTAGCAGTCTGTTGTCTTTTTATTTTTTTTTTTAATCATAGAAGTCATTACAATGCATGGTGTAAGTATCACGTGGACAAAGGTTTCTCTTACAACGTATTAACACCATTTACTTTTGTTGTTGGTTGGTTGGTTGGTTGGTTGGTTGGTTTTCAGGCTAGCCTGGGATACCTAATGTAGCTCAGCAGGCCACCACCTTCTGTCAGTCCTTTTATCTCAGCCTCTCAAGTGCTGGGATTACATGTGGGTCCCACCACACTGGATTTACTTATGTTCAGCCAGCCACATCTACTTTTCTTTAGTGGGGGAACTGGAGGGAAGAAAGGGAAGGGAGGAATGTTGTAATTGGTTGTGTTTGGTTCTATCCGATGGAAGAGATAGTGTATCTCGCTTAGGAGACCTTTATTATTCGGCTAAAATAGAGCAAGCCATAATGTTAGTTAATGAGATATGTAAAGGCTATCTCATTAACTAACATTATGTAAGTTAACATGATTAACTTACATACCCACTGAGTTTCAGGGATGAGCTCCACAAGTCAAGTAGACGCTGTGTAGACCTTGCTTTCTCTGGTGATGTCTGTGTGTTGTGATTGCTTGTTGTGAAAATCTGGCCCCAAACGATGTTTGCTGGAAAAGCTCATTGTCCGGCCCTTTGGTTTATACTACTGGCTAGACATTTTGATCTTGATGCTCACATTGTAGAGGAGAATGTGATGGATGTGTTTCGATTTCTGTGGGGCTCAATGATAGAGTTTTAGAAACCGACCTACAGGGAAGAAAAGGGGCATTTTGTTCTGAGGTATGTTGACTTTTGCATTTTGTGGCCCCCTCACACTTAGTCAGGAAAAACCAAATACAACATTTTAATTTTCGAACTGAAATGAACAGAACTGTACTTTATATTTTCCGCTCTGTAGGAACCAGAGTGGAGACTATGTGAAAGAGGAAGGTGGTGAGGAAAGCTTTGCTGGCCTGAGAGTACTAAATGATGTCCAGTTCGGGGATTATTGAGTCATTGACAAATGGAATTCCAGTCACAGTCTCCTTTAGAGTTAGCAACATCAACTGTGTCCTGGAAATGTTAGCATTTAACCCAATTCCACGGAGTAGTTTATGTGCTCCTTTGTGTTCTTAGGTTATAAAGAGCTCCAAGGATGATTAACAGCCCCAAATGAAAGGGAACGTCTTGGAGAATAACCTTGGAAAGGTTTGGCGTTAACCTTTAAAGTTTAATTTGTCAACACCATGAGTTTGGGGCTGTAAATCTCCACAGGTTTTAATCTTCCTGTTTTTTGTAACTCTCCTCACAGAGAACTTCTTATTTTCATTCTATTAATTACACTGTGTCTCCCTGATTTTCCTGGAGTGTGTGATAATGGTGTAATTTCTTCTTACTATTATCGAGTGCTATGAATGAAAATGTTAGAAATATTTTATTCTTTTGGCTAGATGTATTCCATTTAATGATGTCTCTGGATTTGTTAAAGACTTAATGAAGTTTTCACTTAGAAAAAAAGTGGCAAGTAAAAGATGGACATTGGGAATGTACTTTACATGTTATGAAAGCATACATTATAAAATTATGCATTCAGTGAAGACTGGCATTTTTTTTTTGTCAGACAAATTATAAGCAGAATACCAGAATAGGCCAAGCTAGGCTGTTTGGACTTGTTATTAGAGATGACGAAGATGAAAAAGAATGTTTTTAAACTATTTTTGCATTAAAAAAACAGTAATTACAAATTACAAAAAAAAAAAAAAGCTATTGGGATGTTTCATGCTCATATTCCTACCTTTTTGGGTTAATATGTCCTACTGATTATGCTGTACGGCACAGTTGTCGCAGAATTATTTTAACCGAAACTCTAAAAGGGGCTCCCACTGCTGCAGTCATTTTCATGCACAGCCCACATTCTGAAACAACCCATATGTGGGAAGAAGGGTTGCTTTTGCTCGGTCATGAGAAACGTTAAGCTGAAGGTGGCCACCCAGACTCTGAGGTTGGCTAGCAAGTGGAGAGAAAGCATCTGTACTTTTGGATGGTGATGTCTTTGCTGT
The DNA here is from genome assembly GCF_949786415.1 of Peromyscus eremicus. Taxonomy (NCBI): domain Eukaryota; kingdom Metazoa; phylum Chordata; class Mammalia; order Rodentia; family Cricetidae; genus Peromyscus; species Peromyscus eremicus. The sequence goes on along the minus strand of NC_081427.1, from coordinate 32,665,385 downwards.
CTTTATGCTGGTGGTTCACTAAGCCCTTTTGTTATGTTTTCAACAAACACTGTTATTATTTTAAGAATAGGAAGCTCAGGCATCATTTTATGGTATTAGCTTTAATTCCTGTGAACTTCTTCAACCTTATTCTTTTTTTCTTAATTAAGAGATTTTCTATTCATTTTACATATCAATCACAGATTCCCCTGTCCTCCCTGTTCCCACCCTGCCAGCCTTCCCACCCAACCTACCCCCCACCCCATTCCTACTTCCTCCAAGGCAAGGTCTCCCATGGGGAGTCAGCAAAGCCCTATAGACTCTGTTGAGGCAGATCCAAGCCCCTCCTCCCTGCACCAAGGATGCACAAAGTGTCTTACCATAGGCACCAGGTTCCAAAAAGTCACCAGGGACAGGTCCTGGTCCCACTGCCTGGGGCCCCCCCAAATAGTTCAAGCCAAACAACTGTCTCGCTTATCCAGATGGCCTAACCTTATTCTTATTCTTATTTTCTAAACCAGTAGACACCATTTTTATTGGCTATTCTTTCTGGTTTTGTATCATTCTCCAATGTGATAAGCATACTCTCATTTTTACTTATTTTGTTCCAGATGTGAAGTAATACAGCTTACAATACCTAGAGAGTGTGTGAGGTAGCACCAGTTTCTGGTAGGCTACAAGAAGGAAAAGCTGTTCAGTGGAGGTAGGGTGTGAGTAGAGAATGATGCTGTAAGGGCAAACATGACCGAGCTATAGATGTTAAGTAAAAATCCAAGCACTTGCCATTAGAGCTAACAGTACCGAGGATCTAAAAGAAAATGCAGTGATTAAGCGAAGCACAAGTATTATGGCTACTGAATCCTGGTGGAATTTTCCTAGGCACCCCCTTTTCTTTCCTCCTTACGCTTTTTGAAAATGCGCCAACATCCTTCGGTAAGACTCAAAAATACAGCAGCCTGCTGGTGTGCAGTGGCCCCTTCGGTGACAGCAAAGGCTGTCCATGATTCTACGCTGCACCCCCTCTTTTAGAAGTCCACATTGAAATGAGGACACGGAGGAACAGACAGGTCAAGGGACTGGCTGGAGGTCAGACTGTAGGGAGATGTTCAGGAAGGGCCCAGAAATCCATTGTTTCTCATGTTTGTTTTTAATGATTGATTTTGTTTTCTGATAATTATATATATATATATATGTACATATGTGTATATATATATATATATACATATATATATATTATTCTAATTTCCCCCCCTCCTCCCGCTCCTGTCTCTTACCTCCCTCCCGTTCCCACCGACCCCACCTCCATTCCTACCAGTCCCTTTCCTAGGTTCATGACCTTTGGTTTGTTTAGATGTCCATGTGCATTTTTGTTCTTGGTCTTTTAAGCTCCATGTTATTTTCCCATATGTTTTAACTGGCCATATTCTGTCTTAGCCTGAGGCTTAAGCAGGGAGTCATCGTCTGTTGGATTTCTTTTGCCTCTTTGCGTTTTTCCAAAAGATAAATATTTCTCCTTCCTTCCTCTTTCTCGTCTCCTTCTCTGGGTGGAACTGTCATCCAAAGCACCTCTCCTTCAGACGTGGACCATTTTTTTTTTGACACATGAAGAGTGTTCTCGGTAACCTTCCGTGACAGCGGAAGTGCGGACGGGAGCCTTTTCCTCGCCTCCTCAGGGCCCTCACTTTGCACGGACTGCTGCCCTGCAGCCATTTCACTAACAGATTCTAGGACCTGGCCCATATTTGTGGATGTCGCAAACTGAGGTTACCACTTAAAGTGTTCCCTCACAGCTGCTCTGTTCTCCCTGAGATGTTGTCCAAGTGGAGAGAAATACGTTATCACCAGGGATGACTACTTTTTTTTTTTTGCCCCCTCAGGGCTTTAAACTACAATTTCAGACTTAAAAAGTAGGGGCAGTGCAAGGCAGAGAGAGGAAACCTTTAAAAACAAAGTTCGGATCAATAACGATTAGCATTTCCTAGCCTCGAGTTTCCTACTAATGACTGAGAGAAGACAGGTACTAATTAGCGCAACCTCAAGTGTCTGGATTCTGAGCTGTACCAGATGGCGCTGTGTGCGAACTATTCATAGTGGCAGTGAGAAGGCCGGGTTGTTCTTAGCTACTGTTCTTCGATCTTGAGCTTCTCCAAGGATGCTTACATTTGCCCGTTTCCCCACCCCCACTCCACCCCTGACCTTTGATTTTGCTCTGGTACTGTCTTCTGTTATCTTTACTGAGGGCCTGGATGGAGCTCACTTCATTGTTGAAAGATTTCCTTTCTTGCCTGTGTTATAACTTGATCACCTTGGACTTTTAATCACCTTGTTGGCTCTTTCTGGATGTGTCTCAAGATCACAGAAGATGGGAATGATCTTCAGCCCTGTGCATAAACACCACGCGGATATTTCGGCCTCTGCTGCTTTGTTGTCCTTGAATCCTCATAGATTGTCTGAAAACAGATTTTCTCCCTTTGGTTTGTACTTCAAATATTTGCTACGAGCTCTGCTAGCCGACACCCAGAAAGCCTTGTTTGTTTGTCTAGAAGTGTTCAGCACAGTCGTGTGTTGGTATTGTTTTGACAAATGCTGCGCATGCATTTTCTACAATACGGAAATTCACACTATGAAGTGTGGAGCTGATTATGTTTAACTGAATTTTTGCTTTTTAAAATTTTTAAACTAGGGCGCGTTTATTGTGTTTTGTTGTGAAAGTTATAATTGTCCTTAGTCATGAAACTTGGCCTCGATTTCGTAAGTTTTGAAGAAATTACTTGGTGGAGACAGAAAAGTCAATAGTTTTTGTTTACTCTTGAGGTTTCCAGTTCGAGTAAGGACCACTCTCTCTTTTTCCCCTCATCATTGTTTTCCTTGATCTTGCTAAAGAGTACTTGGGTATCCACATTAGGAAGCCGCTATTGTAATTCCAGCAAGAGCTCTGGAGGCCAGACCGACTGGAGTAATGCTAGGCATGGGACAGAATTCACGTTATGGTCATCAGGATAGTAGGGAAAAGGATTCTGTATTTATTTCCTAGCGTTGTAATTGATTTTTACAGCTTTTCTATTTTCTTATTACCATGCCCTGTTCGTTAGGTATATGTCTGTGAATTCTCTCACATGCTCCATTCTTTATATTTCCTGGTTTGGGAAGCCATCTATTCAGTATCTCTTGTGCCTTTTGAATACATGACATTCATGGAGATGGAAGTCGGTGGCAGAGTGTGTGCTTAGCATTTGTGAGGTCCTGGGCACTCTACCCAAATCCCCAGACTTTTTTAGGTTTCCTCTTTAAAGGAAACAAAATTATCTTTCACAGAGCTGGAGACACATGCCGGTCAGGAAAGTGCCTGCTTGTAAGTGTGAGGACCCGGGCACAGTTCCCACAACCCACAACCCATATTTAGAAACCCCTGGCAAGATGAATGCTTGTAATCCCAACCCTGGGAGGCAAAAACAGGCCAATTCCTGGATCTGTTGGCCTGGTAGTCTAGCTACTTGGTCAGTTCCAGGTCAGCGAGAAACTGTTTCAAAAAACAAGGTGGGAGGTGCCTGAGGAATGGCACCCCAGGTTGTCCTCTGGCCTCTGCAAGCAGCCCCTCCCAGAAAAATAACTGGTACAGCTACCCAGAGAGGTATTATTAGCACTTCATTGTGCTTCTGCTTTTCATAGGTCTAAACATAATTGTGCTGAGAGGAAATGCTAATTACCCTGGATTGATTAGTACAATATGCGAGTGTCCAAATATCTACTATTTTTGTAATTAATATGTTTATCAAGAAAGAAAAAAGGAAAATAATGTAGTTGCGTTGATGTATATATATTTGCTTGTAAAAAATGTCTTGTATTTTTATGAAACATTAAATTGTGAGATGCTGTCCAGTATTACAAAAGCATAATATTGGTTCATTGTGTTAGGACACATGGTATTCATTTCTATCAATTCCCTACTGTTGAACATTGATGTTGTTTCTGACTTTACAATAAATTCTGTGGTTAATAGTTTCATGAATAATAAGCCTTCATATATATTCTCAGTATAATAGAAACACATTTTTAAAGTCAAGAACTTCATTGAAGGCTTAAATAGAACAATGTAAAGTTATGAATGAGCAGTAAAGGCTCAAAGTTGGAATCTAGTTCAGACATAGGGACAATGCTTAACTGCTCAGAACTACTTTCAGATCTTTTTAACCCAATCCCCACTCTATAGAACAAAATGTCAGGACAGGGACTGGGCAGATGGCTAAGTGAGTCAAGTGCTCGCTGTATAACACGAGGGCCTGATTTTGGATCCCCGGGAAGTAATAAAGTCAAGCATGGCAGCCCGCATGGGTACCCCCTGGGTCCCTGGAGCTCCTGGGCCAGTGGGCCTAGCCAAAGTGATGAGTTACAGGTTCAGTGAAGAATCTTTTCTAAAAGAAATAAAAGGGAAGATTGTCAGTTTCTGGCCTCCACATACACGTGCATGTATGTGCACCTGCACATGTACATGCATACACCCTTACAAACCTGTATATATACCACATACACAGAGAAGAGAGAAGCGGGGAGAGAGTGGGAGAAGGAGGAAAGGAGGGAGAGAGAGAGAGGGAGATTATGAATGACAATGAATATGAATATGCCATGGGAATATCAGAAAGGTTCGGTGGGGAAGACAAGAGTCTAGGGCAGGACGTCCTCTTGTCTTGCCCTATAGAAGGATACGCCCCTTCCGTCCTCTCTCCTTCTTGCTTGTTCCCAAGTCCATCTCCACACACTAACTCAATGTGGATGCCACATGATTCTTCCCTGACATTTTAGTTTTTGCCCAGATCTTTCTTATCAGAAAAATAGTTCTCACCTTGTGTACTGGTCTTCTGCCTGGGGGCATTGTGTAATAACTGAATATCTCCTGTAATCTGTTTCCTTCTCTGTGGCAGGAACCTGGTGAGAGACAGCATGGCAGAATAACATAGTGAGGACTGAACTCCACAGACTTCTGGATAGTTTTTTTTTAATATTTTAGATGTCAAGTTCAGAGTAACTCTCCTTTAAATAAGTCAGCTCATTTAAGCAAATAATTATTTGCCTTAGGCATTGTATTAGATTTCTGTCACTATAATAAAAGATTTGGTAATTATGTCATGAAGAGGAAAGGATTGTTTTGGGCTTATGGCTTTGAATTGCTCTTTCATGATCAGACAGGCCCACTGCCTTTGGGCCTCTGGTGGGTGGTAGATGGTAGTCATGGGGGGATGTGTGATGGAACAACTTGCGTACCTCACTGTGGTCAGAGAGCATAATGCACAGATGAAGGGGATACAGTTCCGTAAGAGTTAACCTCCCCTAAGTGACCTGAGGATGCTCCAAATCTTTTCACATAGACCACGGGGAGCATCCAAGAGTTGAGCCATAGCGAGTGCGAAATCCATTAAGCTGATTATACATTTGTCATGAGAAAGCTAATTCTTTAACCAAAATTAGCTTTAACCAGAATTCAATGTTGAGATTAGTTTTTCCTTGACTCCTTGTCATTCTTAGTTCATTTATCTTGCAGTAAAAAAAAAAAAAAAGGAATCCTAAAATAGCAGATTAACTTGGGGACATTTTATATTATTGCAAAATGCCTGTGAATGACTCTGATTAGAATTAATTTGACTATTTCTAGTTATTACTTAATAATTCCATCTTGAAATTTCCATATTAAAATCAATTATCCATCTTTGAGTAAAATTATTTCAATGATGACAGTTCGTCACGATTCTGAAGTGAACAACAGGAAAAATGAAAAATGGCCGTGAATGGCATTCGCATCTATATTTAAAAACCTCCTCAATTGACCACACAGATGTTGTTACAGATTTTTGTCTTTGATGTGATAAATCTCTCACTAATTTTAAGAAGTGTGCTTTTGAGCTCTGCATTGCAGAGCTGCAATTTATGAAAGTCCAAGCAGCTGCCCTGATAAATTGGATGAATTTGTAACCAAAGTTCTTTTGGAAAAGGCTAAGATCTGTCACTTTATGTCCTGAGTTTTGCGTTAATACATATGGATTTGGGCTTCTTGTCAGTTGTGGGTTTAAAAGGTATGGTATATATTACATGCCTTTATGTAGATACATGTGCATATTATTTATACTGTATTCACAAGTAGGACATGAATTTGTATATGTTTTACTTTTAAAAACATAAACATGTTCATTTTAAGCTATGACTGTCTTACTTAACATTTTTTTTTCTTTTTCTCTAGGTTGAAGAAATTGTAGACATTGGATCATTTGCCCCAGAAGATATCCACATTCCGAAGATTTATGTACACCGCCTTATAAAGGGAGAAAAATATGAGAAAAGAATTGAGGTAATTTGCAGAGCTTTTTATATTTGGATCTAGTTACCAGAGACACATGTCTCTTAGGCCATTCCAAATGATAGAAGGTTAGAGCAGAACACTGTTACTCTGAGTCTCAAGTAGACACTTGTGGTGTGTCCATTGGAGAGGAACTGGGTACCGATTGTGCTTCTGCCCAGCATAACAGTGTCTCTACATCTTGTGATTTTGAAGGCTGTCGTATCTGCCAGGATTCTCTAATAGTTGCAGTTTATGATCCCTGATTTTGGATAGCTCTCCTAGAGGGTAGAGGTGAATAATTAGGTCTGAAGTCTTAATGCTTGCTCAGAAGTATCTGTCTGTTTTGGAATAGTTCTATCCTTTCATGGAATAAAGAAAGAATTAATTTTTAACTAGCTTTGAGCTATGGGCAGATGATGGGTGTGAAGGTGTCCAGGGGTTGGGTACTAGGCACACTGGGGCTTTTCCACAATGACTGAACTACCAGGTCTCAATTGATATCAAGATTCAAAAGTTTCTAGGGAATAGCACCACAATAGATATATAATAGGGGTTATTAGGAATCAGAGCAAGAGGCAATATGCAATCCTAGCCTGCTATCAGGTTCTAGGATAGGATATTTACAAACAGACCAGTCTGTTTGAAGGAGATTTAGTGATGGAAACCGTTTTCTGGCTGTTTCCATTATCCTGTGATGCACACATAGCAGAACCCATCTAGAGTCTGCAGGTGGAAATAGGCAGTTGGCCTCAGCACCACCTGGTAAGCGCATTCTGACAGCCCCAGGAAACAGATGTCCAGGGCCCGTGTCTTTTCTTTTATTCAGGCTCAGTTTCTGAACACCTAAGGAGAATTCAGCTGTCAAGTCGTAGGTAGAACAGTGCACTAGTCAAAACGGCAATGACAGGGGATTGTTTGCTTCACAGTGCGAGCAGGTCTGTCTTCCCTTTCAAAGAAATCTGACCTGCTTTATTTACTTCCTAAAGAATGATCTCCATCATGAAATATCACTCGTGCATTCTTTTTAAAAAAATGTTCCATTATATTGTAGACTTACCTCCTACTGGGAATAAGTGCTATTTTTTTTTCCTGCAAATTTTTATATTGAAGCAATGAGAAATTGGAAAGCAGATCTTAAATGTGAATCATTTGTTTCTACTTACTTTGAAGCGTTTATCACTCCGAAAGGAGGGAGCTGGAGAAGCCAAATCTGGTAAGCCTGGAGAAGATGTCAGGGAGCGGATCATCAAGAGAGCTGCTCTGGAGTTTGAGGATGGCATGTATGGTATCCTTTATCAGCCTGAGCTCCACCAAATATGCAGGCCTTGATTGTCTATGATCAACAGGCTGCTAGGCCTGTGAGTAATGATTCTTGTCTAGTTTTTTAACTTTAAAAGTAGTCAGACTTTACAAAATGGGATATGTAATACAGAGGTAGCAAGATATGGGAAGTCGATGTTTGTGATCGGTTTGCCTTCTTGATGGCAACTAAAATACACTTAAATTGTCGAATGTACACTACATTTTTTGGGACAGTTTGGTATTTAGCCAGAAGTTTGAGGAGGAGCCATTCACTACTCAAGGTGAGGGCTTTAAATCTTAGAATGACTGTTGTCATCAGCGCTATTTATTTTCCTGGTGTCCTGACATTTGATTACTCCACGAGCCATAAAATCCCACTGCTTAGCAAGCCGCTGCTTCCTTTGAAAAAGATCCTATGAATGCACTCTTTTGTCTGATGTTTTGTAAAGGTACTCAATGAATGATTCAAATTCTGTACTTCCCACCTTTTATCTTTGGCAAAAGAAAAAAAAAATACCAGAGCAGACATGATTCTGTACAATTAGTGCCTGAAGTTTGAATGCACTTAAATAACAGTTTCATTATTTACCATTTTGTTTATTTTCAGTATGCGTTCACCATTTTGATAATTTTCAATATACTAGATGTGGAACTATATTGCACATAGCGTATAACAAGATAAATATTTATGGACTTTTGACTCTAGTGAAGTTGTACGTATAGACAGACCTGAGGCAGATAGAACTTTCTAGAAACTGTCCATTCTACGAGTTTCCCTTCCCTATGAGTTGCAGTCATTTCCACTGTCTCTTGACTGAGAGAATTTTCCATTCCTCTTTTATTTTCACCTCTACCCCTCTTTATTTCTTGATTTTTTTTTTTCAATTTGCACTTGCGCTGTGGTGAGAATTCACACAGGGCAAGAGAGAGTGTCTGTTGGTCATCGTCTGTCTTCTGCATGGGCAAGGGAGGGAGTCAGCCTGGATTGAGTGGGTATCAGCCACCGGGCTTTTCTCAGCTGACCCACCATTGATATGTAAGCACATACTGCAGTACTCGTTCCATATGATGATGGCTCCTCGGTGTGGTTCTTTATTCACTGTTGCTGTATTGCCTACGACAAATGTATGTAACTCATTTCATCTTAATGGTCTTTCTCTGTTACCTACCTTAGCTAACACTAATTGTGCATAGCCATTTGTTTCCTGGTATATGTCTTACTGAAGTATTTTGTTTATGTTTATTTACTTTTCTCCCCCAAGAAATAGCCTTGGCTGTCCTGGAAGTCACTATGTAGACCAGGCTAGCCTCAAACTCACAGAGATCCATCGGCCTCTGTCTCTTGAGTACTGGATTAAGCGAGTACATCACCACACCGTGCTTCTTACTAAAGTATTTAAAAAGTAATACAATAATTGAATATGTTGATAAAGCTTAGGGTCAGGGTTTGCCACTAGGGTTGTGCTTACCTGAAAATAGTTGTCCATAATAGAATTAGTTCACAACATGCTCTATCATGACTGAGAAATGAAGTACAAATTACACTGACTTTTGACTGTGGTTGGTTACACTGTGAACCAAGGAGCTGCCAGTGTAGTTTCACAGACTTCCTGTATCCACAAGAAGTGACCTGGGCCATTGCATTATCCTTTTGGCCTTGGTAATTGGTAATTTGATGTTATATGTAAACTACGTAAATGCTGCCCTCCCCTTCTCTCTGGCTGTGATTCAGAGTACTATTTTTTTTTTTTTAAGTTAGTTCTGGTGAGGTCTTCTGAGAGGTGATCATGTAGAACAGTGGAGAAAAGATTTCTGATCTGCTTCTTCTGCCTACGTTGAGAACAGGATTAGTCTCACACCATGGAGAACAAATCAGCGTTGACCTACTGAGATCATGTAAGGGACAAGGGACCCTCCTGTTCTTGGACCTTCATGGTACCTATGCCCTCAGAGTGTTTGCTGAAATGCATCCTGTCCACTTTCCTGATTTTGTCTCAGATATGCTTACCAATAAGTGTTACTACAGCCATCAGAACAGATGGACTTTAAATGGCAGTTTGGTCTGATCAGAATTCTTTTCTTTAAATTTAAAAAATGATGTTGTCTTTTTGGAATTTTAAATCATCTTTCTTTTTAGTGAGGGTTTTGTATAGTGAAAATAGGTTTTAAATAAAGGCCAAACTATTCTTAATGTCAGTCCTGAATGTATTAATCCAAGCTTGCCGAACGCATTAATAAAAATAAAGTATGTTGTAAAAAAACTGTTCAAATGACCTTGGTTATCTTCTGAAGCTACTCCTTTGATCTTTGTGATAAAGCATATTAATGTTATCGAGAAGACAGGGACTAATTAGAGATTTTTCTTTCTGGAGGATTATCAATGAGTGCCCAGAGACTACATTCAGTTATTATATTCGTAACCATTTACCTCTAAGGAAGATTCTTGTTCTGATTTATGTGTGTGAAGACTTACAGCACCATCTCTGCTTTTGCTGTGTTGTGCCTTAACGTCTTTCTCCCAGCTAACTTGGGTATAGGAATACCTCTTCTGGCCAGCAACTTCATCAGTCCAAATATGACTGTTCATCTCCAAAGTGAGAATGGAGTCTTGGGTTTGGTAAGATGACAGTTCAACTTTTCTTTAACTGTGGACTATAGCAAATGATATTTGTAGTTTACTCAGGATAATTTCCCAGTGTTTTATTGCTTCTCAGTAGACTTCTACTATTACTGTGATAATATATATATATATATATATATATATATATATTTCCCCTGTATGGTTAATATGTGTGATGATCACAGGTACATAGTAGATAGTGATTGGCTGAGCCATCTCCTGGCTATTTCAGGGACACAAAAATGCTGTGTGTCTGTCTGACAGAGGCAGATTCCTAGTGAAGTCAAAGACTCACACTTTAGAGGAACCCTTGAGGTTGTCTAGAGTGGTCAGCTTTTCATTTTGAAGACAGAATAAGTAAGTTTAGGTGAATTATCCACATTGGGCATTGCAAGAGAAAGGGGCAGAGGCCTAAAACATGAGGTGTCAACTCAGTTTATGTATAGGATAGCTTTTAGTCCTTCTTTGGGAGTGTATTAAAAATGCATAGCCAGTATTCACTCATTCTTAACTCATACATCTTTTCTTTCCCCCTTTCTCCCTTTCTGTTAGTATATGTCATTATATAAAAGTGCTTGGCTCCATTCATTTTAGTTTGTAAAAATGAATACAAAATTAGCTCAAGGTTATACCTCAAATGTAGTAGAAAACATATGCATAGCATGTGAAGTCCTCATTTTGATCTCCACCAAAACCTACCCATATATACACATGTTTGTATGTGCATGCATGCATGTATATACATATACAAACATATACAATTATATTTTTAAAATATCTTACTGAGAAGAATGGAGTGAAGGGAACATAAGGATACCCATATGTAGATAACAGGGAGAGGTAAAATTAGAATCTCAAATTCAGACCTCCAAAGTGTTGTATACCAAAACAAAAGAACTGCTGTTCTAAGTCTTTGTAGCCAAATAACACAAGTGTAGGTGGCATTCACTGTCCTACCAGAAAGGGTTGCAGGTAGGTTTAACTGGAGCCTGTAGGCTCCATGTGGACCAAACTAGGTATTCAACCCAACAAAGATCACAAACTGAAAACAGGAGATTATTTTGTTATTGTTTTTCTTTTTTATTATTGAGAATACATTTTTTATGCAACATATACTTTTTAAAATAATTTTAATTTTTATTGAGAATAGATTTTTATACAGTATATTCAGATCATGATTTCCCTTCCCCCAAATCTTCCTAGATTTTCCCTACCTCCCCACCCACACAAATTCACCCCTCTCTCCTTTTCTCATTAGAGAACAAACAGGCAACTAAAAAAAGAAAACAAACAAGCCCACCAACCAGAATAGGACCAAACAAACAGAAAAATAGTAGAAGAAAGAGCAAAGAAACACATACAGATGTAGACACACACACACTCACTCTCTCACACAGAGATCCCATGAAAACACAAAATCAGAAACCATAATATATAAACAAGCCCAGAAAAAGGGTTATGAGATGAAAACCCTCCAAAAATACCATTGGGTTCATTTTTTCTTGACCATCTACTGCTGGGCATGGGTCCTTTGCTTAAGTACTGTTTGTAGACCTGGTTAGACTCAGTTGGGGAGAAGCTAATTTTTCCTTTGTGAACAGTTGTCAATTGGAGATAGCTTCTGGGTTGGGATGGGGGCTTTCATGCAACATATTCTGATCTCCCTCCCCCTTTTCCTTCCAGATCCTCCCTACCCTTCCAACTCCACACCACCTTTCTCCCTCCCTTTAGAAAACAACAGGAAAAAAACCACCACCACTACCAACAACAACTAATAATAATAATAATAATAATAATAATAATAAAATGAAACGAACACAAAGAAAAAGTACTAGAAATGCACATGTGCACTCACACACACACAGAAGCACGCTCACACCTAGTTTGTGTGATTCTTGCATGAAGTTTGTAGACAACATTGTTATGGTACAATGTCAAAAGACTAACCATGCTTGATACCTACATAGCAGGCACTGAAGAATGACTTTTCTTTTTTTTTTTTTTTTTTTTGGTTTTTTGAGACAGGGTTTCTCTGTGTAGCTTTGCGCCTTTCCTGGAACTCACTCTGTAGACCAGGCTGGCCTCGAACTCACAAAGATCCACCTGCCTCTGCCTCCCGAGTGCTGGGATTAAAGGCGTGCGCCACCACCGCCCGGCAAGAATGACTTTTCTTAAAGCAGACTGGTAATTTTAGGAACTATTTCTCACCTACCCAGTCATAATCAATACGAGAAAAAGATTTGTGAAGACCCATGAGTTACTTTTGAGAAGTTTGCCTCAGTCTTTGGATGTTAGCTCTCTAGATCTTCAGAGGAGCTATTGATAGTTTGGGGATGTGATGGGGGGGAGGAAGGGCAACGTGATTCTGTTAGCTCACTGGATGTGTGCTGTATTTGACAGGGGCCATACCCACTACAACATGAAGCTGATGCTGACCTCATCAATGCGGGTAAGTTCACTGTATGCTTTTTCAACCTTTTCTGTTGCTACTAGTTTAGTCCTGTGTCAAATATCAGCAACAATTTGAACCTGATTCTTTGTCTTCTCCTGGAGAGAATTTACTCTATTTATGACAAAGGAGGGAAATGACCTGTCTAGTCTTTGAGATCTCTCTCATTCAGTCTCAGCTGAGATAATGGAAGAAATGCAGATGGAGGCATTTATGGGTTAGGCAGGGTCCTGCCTGTAAATAGAGAACACACCCTTGCATGGTGTATTGAGAAGAGTTCAAGACAAGGCAATTTACAAGGATTGGGAGAGCATGAAGGAAACTCACAAATGATGAGGAAGTCCTACAGAGAGCTATTCTACTTTATTTTTAAAGGCTGGTAGCAGGAGAGATCCACCCAAGAGAAACTATGACATTTTGGTAAAAGACCATCACCAAATTACAGTGACCTTGGTGGGCTAAGATATCTGCTGGGGTCTTCTGCTTGAGCCTTCTATTGGCCAACCCCAAGTGGATATGTGTCAGGTTTTTGTGGATAGAGGAAGTGGTAGTGGATGCATAGTGTCAGGCTGGTGCACTGGGGTTTTGATTGTAGGTAATGCTTATCGTTCTGTAATGTAGGTCTTATTAGCATGAGCCAGCATCCTCTAAAGGTGGAGTTGCTTAAGTCTGCACCAGGCCACTGACTTCATGCCGAGGTTGTGAACTGAACACAAGTAGAGAGTTTCTTTGAGTTGGGGACTCACATTGTAGTTTCCTCTGCTCCTGGAGTCACATGCTTTGCCTTTCATTATCAGCCTGCTGATTGACAGGGACATCGAATATATTAGCAACTGAGAGAATGAACAGATCAGGCCTTTTGGCAACTGCCACGATGCTTGAGGTAACATTGCTGTTCCATTGGCTTTTGGCTCATCCTTGGAGTGGAGCTGTTCTTAAGATAATTTATGTCCTAGGAGGATTTTTCAGTGCCTTTCTATTCATTCTGCCCCCACAGAAGTATTGTTCTTACTTTGCATTCAAAAATAGTATGTGTAACTCTCAGAAGTAATGCAAGCTGAACATAAAGTCCAGCTGTCAAGTAGAATGGTGTCTGGTACTTGGGGTTTTGGGAAGTGATACACATTGAGGTTGAATATTTGAATTAGCTAACACAACTCAACTCTGAAAGTCCCAGTGCGGTAATGCAGTGACATTTAACCAACGCTGTACTCGAATTGTACTCTAACCTTTAGCAATAGCTCACTGGCCTGTGAAAATATTTGCTGCTTGCTTTAATTAATTTATTGTGTTAGTTGGTTATTTGCAAAATGAATAATTCCATTTCCCAGCTCTCAGGCTTTGAGTTTGTAAGACCTATTTTCCTTGGAAGAATAGCTAATCTTTTCAGTCACAGTGTTGGCTGGGAGGGGTTTCCTACTCCGCGGAGCTTCAAAGCAGCTCAGTCCCCATGGAGCTACCAATTTTCAAGTTCTGAAATTCCACTGTAACCGTGAGGAGCCCAAGATAAAATCATTAGCATCTGAGCTCCCACTGTCTCTTGTTCCTGCTATGTGGTTTTCTGTCCATGCACTGAATTAAACCTGCTGAAAAGCCAGCCCTAGAGAGGTGCAGATGGCAGCAGGCAGGTGCAGTGAAACCCTGGGTGCAAACCTGGCGTAACTGTGAAGTTTCTAATAATTCCCATGCGTTTGCTTTTTCATCCAGTGTGAGCTATGCATGCTTCCCCGTCAGTGCTGTTCTCTTCTTTTAATATACAAGTCATGCTTTTAATGACTTACCTCTTGTGGAAATTGCTTTAGAAAGAATCATCTTGTGCATCTTGTGGCCTCTGAAAGCCCCTCCTAACTGCCACACTGGCTGTTGTCAACAGACTCTTGAGAACATCTGACAGTGCCTGAAGACATGTTTTGACTGTTACTTTTGGGAGCGAGTACTACTGGCGTCTAGTAGGTAGAGGCTAGAGACATTGCCAAACATCCTGTGACTAGAACAGCCTCCCCAAAGGTCACCCTGCTTTTGAGGACTCTACCACTTCTGGAGAATCACAGGCCTGCACACTGAAGTAAGGCAGCTCTATGCTGAATGTCTATCGGGTTCTCTCTGCTTAGGATCATCCCTTCATTCTGGTAGGCTTTGTGCTTACTGTGTGCTCACCAGATTTTCCTCTTCGTTTATATCCCCATCTCTAAGCTCATAATTTGCCATCAGAATGTATTAGAAGAGTCCTTCACATTTTGGCCCATTTGGCCACTTCCAATCCTTCCACAGGACAAGAATGTCCCCTCCCCGGAACCTAAAACATATTGAATGTCTTTCTCCTAAGCACCCATCATTTTGTGTTGTGACTGTTTTTCTTTCTTGCTGGATTATAAGCTCCTTTTTGTAGCTAGAGTTTTCCTGCCTGGCCCACAGTCAGGACAAATCTCTATCACCTGCCAGTCCCACAGCCTCAGATCCGACCAAGTAAACACAGAGACTTATATTGGTTACAAACTGTATGGCCATGGTAGGCTTCTTGCTAACTGTTCTTACAGCTTAAATTAATCCATTTCCATAAATCTATACCTTGCCACATGGCTCGTGGCTTACCGGCATCTTCACAAGCTGTTTCTCATCATGGCGGCTGGCAGTGTCTCCCCACCCAGCTTCCTGTTCTCTCCATTCTCCTCTCTGTTAGTCCCGCCTATACTTCCTGCCTGGCCACTGGCCAATCAGTGTTTTATTTATTGATCAATCAGAGCATTTGACATACAGACCATCCCACAGCACTTCCCCTTTTCTTTTCTTAAAAAGGAAGGTTTTAACCTTTACACATCTCCAAAGTCAGCTTGGTATATTTGGGAATTTGGGCGTAGCTTCTCTTGCTACTTCCTGCTGGAGGGGGGCGCTGTATCTTATGGGGACACAAAGAAAATTTTAGGATTATAGAATAGTCCATGAGGCTGTATTGTCTGAGCCAGTTGCCTTGAAACACTTCTGGATGTTGGATCATCTGGGCCATGGTGTCATCGGAGACCTTTCAGGTGGTCTTGGCTGGTCAAACCTGATGTATCTTAATCTGGAACAAATCCATAGCCTCTGGCTTTCTGTGGAAACAAAAGCAGAGCCTCCTTTCCAAAGCAACATATCCTTACATCCAAATTTTGAAGTCAAGGTACCTTTAAAATATACATTTTGGCATAACTCAACAGCTTTTGTAATCAAATGTTTTTCTTCAGTTACGAATATCAAAGAGAACATAATCCAGATTCTCTGTGTGGTAGCCATCTTTACGTGGCTTATTTTTTTTATATTAGCTTGAGCCTATTGCTTTAAACTGCAGCCTTCTAAGCCTGAAATGGCGCTGACGCTATGGCTGCTGGCTCCGCCCACTTCAGCTTCCCAACATGGCGGTGGTACGTTTTCCGCCAGCTCTGGGAGCCATCAACTCTCAGAAATAGTGGGTCTATGCTTCTATCAAAGCAGCGTGTAGCCCAGAAACCTCTTTTTTTTTTTTTTTGTTTTGTTTTGTACTAGCAAAAGCTAAATCCACCACACAGCTTAATGTGCCACTTGCAGAGGCCTCATTCCCACCATACTGCAGGTCGAGCATGCACACACGCTAGGAACCCGCCAGTAGCTCAAACCAGCAGCTGCCGCTCATTTGAGAGAGACAATTAGGAACTGTTTTTAGCTCTGTTTTAGAATCTTTTTTCTCAGTTTTTAGGTGGAAACTCTTGCCACCACGTTGGACGCCATTTGTCCTGATTGTGGGCCAGGCAGGAAAACTCTAGCTATACCTTATTTTTTCTTAGGGTATTGATTCTTTAAGTCTCCATATCCTTAGTGTCAGCATGACCAGTGACTCTTAGATCTCAGCCCCTACTACCCATGTACTGAATTAGAAACTGGGAGGGTTGGAGGCAGTAGCAGCCTGCATATGTAGAAGCCCTCCATGTGAGTCTGGTGGGAATTCACGTTTGAGAACCAATAGTGTAGGGTAGTTGAATTTTGTTTGTAGCTTTGTTCAGTGTTCATCATAGTTACTTACTCACTATTGAATTATGAACCAAAGGACAAGTAGGTAAGGATAAAATTAATGCACTCTCTTGACAAAATAGTTTGAAAATATATATATAGATGGACACACAGAAAAGAGTTATTTGTTTGATATTGTCACACATGTATTAATGGATTCTGATGATTTTATTCTCGCACCCCTTTTATCTCTTTCATCCCTATCATCCCCTCATTGCCTGCTTCCCCCAACCCCAGATTCCTGACTTACGCTTCATGATCCATTTAATTTAGCCAGGGCCATCTGTGTGACCATTGGGTTGGGACAGCCGTTGGAGCCTGTTGGAGTCAGCAGGAGGTATACAACTGAAGGCAGGGACTCTCTTTCTCCCTGAATCTATGAATAAATAGCTCAGTAATGAGGGCTGGCCTTGCTGAGCCCCTCCTCTATTCGTACCTGACTGTTGTCAGGGCCATCCTTGTTCAGAGTTAGTATGGGAACCTGCAGTTACTGTGAGTTCATGATCACAATGGCGGTGTCTTATCTATAGGCTATTTTATCACAGCCCCTCTTCCTATCATCCAGCTTTTACATTCTTTCTGCCCCCTCTTCTGCAGTATTATTGGAACCTTAGAAGGGATGTTACAAATGGCTTGTTGAGGGCTCAGCACTCAGCTGTCACTTATTCTCAGCACTGTGTGAAGCTAGGAGTCTCTGTCTTTACTGCCATTCACTGGAGAGAAGCTTAGAGTAGCTTAGAGTAGTTGTTGGGTTCTGTCTATTGTGTGGGGTGGTTGTTTAGAGAGGGTCCCAGAATGGAGCAGGACAGAGCTGTAGCAGGAAGCTTGACCTGGTGCCCGCCATCACTGCTATGTGGGCTGGATGCCTGAACAGTGTTTTGGATCAGTGGCAAGGCTATTATTCTTTACATGATTTATTGTTATAGTTACTGACCAAATTCTCGATGTTGCGTTGTGGATTCAACATAATATATTTAGATACTGGATTCATTTAGATATTGGATGTTTAAAAATGATGGCACCCAAAAGTAGAACCATCATATAACCTAGTAATTCTACTTTGAAATATATTGCCAAAAGAAATAAAATCAGCAAATCACGGAGACATCTGTCTATACTGTGTTTATGGCAATACTGTTTACCACAGCTAATAAAATGAAAACAGGCTGAGTTTTGTTTTTCAACTAATCAATGAGTAAATAAAACACATAGTGGAATACTATTAAATGATTAAGAAAAAAGATGATATTTTGTCGTTTGAGACAATGTGGACTATGCTAAGTAAAATGGATCAGGCACAGAAAGACAAGTCATGTATGTTGTTAGTCATATGTGGAACCAAAAAAAAAAAAAATCAGTCTCATGGAAGTTGAGACTAGAACAGTGGTTACCAGAGCAGGCAGAAGGCAGGTTCGAGGAAAGGCTTACCAGTGAGTAGTAAGTTATGATTAGATAACAGTTAGGAGTTCTCATGTGCTGTTGCACGGTAGGGTAATCATAGTTATCAGTGATCTAGTGTGTGTTCCAAAAAGCTAAGAGGGGTTTCATGTTTTCATAGTTGAGAAAGGGTCAGCTTTAGAGGAAAAGCAGAAATGTTTCTTCTGATTTGAAAAGTCGCCTTATGTATAAACCTATAAACATGTATGCTTTATTTTTTTTATTTTTTGAGACGATAATCATCACTTACCCCTTCTCTTTCCTCCCTTCAAACCTTTTGGTGTGTGTGTGTGTGTGTGTGTGTGTGTGTGTGTGTGTGTGTGTATTCCTAAGCATATAAATACGACCTGCTTAGTCCGAATAATGTTGCTCATATGTATGTTTTCAGGGCTGACCTTTGGATTGGATAGCCAGTTGGAGTGCTTACGCAATTACGAATGAGTAAAAGTCAGGCTAGCGAAGTGGCTCATGGGTAGAGAGGTGCTTAGGTACAGGCCTGACCTGAGTTCAATGCCTGGATCCCACAAGGTGGCAGGAGAGAAATGAGTCCTGAGAATTATACTCTGACTGCACACACATACACATATTTACACTCAAAAGAAGTAACATAAATAAATAAAATTGTGGGTAGGTAACTACTTCAAAAGAATATAACACTGCCTTAGAAGACACACATACACCCTTGAAATAAACAGTGTAAATAAATAAAATCATGAGCAGTTGACTCTGCTTCAGAAGAATATAATTTGTAAGAGTGCCTAGGAAGAAGCCTGGATACTTTCCCATGAGGGTTGCTCTCAGGGCTTTAAATACAGTTATGCTTTGTGCAGCTCATAGAGAGCCAAAATGCTCCCCATTGGTCTCAACATTGCCTAAAAAATGCTAATAATAATAGTAATAATAACTATAATAAAATAATAATAATTATTATTAATTTAAAAAACCACCTCGCATATATCACCAATGGAGACTGTCTTTTGGAAGTCATTGTGATTTAACACTCAGAAAACAGAAGACTTGGCATGTTTATGTCTCTTTCATGTTCTCTACAGTTTTCCTCCATGACTTCTCACCTCACAAAAGTGGTGAGGATCTGCTGTGCCAGACGGAGAAGTGTGTGGACGAGGTCTAGCTGTCGTGTGCATGTCCTGAAGCTTAGGGCTCATGCAGACTGGCCGGGAGCCCCCCTGTAGAAGCAAGCCAGTTTGTGATCCTGCGCAGTTATGCAGTTATTCCTGGAGGGGAAGCCGCTCTGCCTCTTATTCTGAGTGGTTTGGAGAGAGTAGTAATAATGGTATTAATGACAGTTGCTGCCATGGAGCTTCTGCTCTGTGCCTGGCCCCGGCGGAGGACTTCACATGCATTATCTCACTTAATCCTCTAAGTCTTTGGTGCTGTCTAAAAGCTACTTCTAACCACACTAGAAAGTGTTTCCCAAAGCGTTTCAGGTTTATGGTACTTTGGAAGATGAGAAAATGTTTCCATTATTTAGAATCAAATTCCCTCGGGCAATAAATATTTCAGTATGATATAAATAGGCTTACTTTCCCCCCATACTTGAGCTGAAGTGGGGGATATTGATGAAAGAGTTAGCTTTCAGCAGTCCTTGAGAAGCCAGCCAGGGTAGCTGTGGTGAGTAGCTGGGGATGGACAGATCTCTTCTAGTACTGAGGCATCCAAGAGCTTTTCCTGCATTCTGACCTCTCAACCGTAGCTTTTCTTCATCTTCTTCGCTACCTTATGCATCAGAGCAGAGGATGGAGTGTTCTGGGACAGTTGACAGGTGGCATTTAAGCACTTTTCAGGGGGTACCATATGATGTTCTGAGCTCTGGAACACACAGAAAGTAGATCCCACAAGACAGGCAGCTTGGGTCTGACCAAGGTACTGGTAGTTGTTAGCTAGAGTACTAACTGGATAAACATGGAGATTTTATTTATATAGCTATCTTTAATTTTTGAAACAGGGTCTCAGTCAGTCTGTAACCTTGGTTAGGTGGAATTCCCTATATAGACTGTGTGATCCTTCTGCCTCAGGCTCCCGAGTGGTGGGATTGGTGGGTGCCACACCCAGCTTAATATGAAGTTTTTTTTCCAGCTCTGAACTTTTATAACAATGTGTCATTTTTAGAAGTCTTAAGAGAATCTCTTAGAAATTAGTATTAAATGTGTTCAGAAGTATACTCTGATTTTAAGAAAGTATGATCTGATGGAAGCTCACAGCTTGTAGGGGCTAGAGAATAAAGATGGGTGTGTTATATACTTGCATGGTGAGGCGGGTCTTTTTATATTGTTAATTTATTTTTATTTTAGATTTTCTCCCCACAATTATTAAGGTATAGTTGGTGTCTTAGTTAGGGTTACTATTGCTGTTATTAAACACCATGACCAAAGCAACTTGGGGAGGGGAGGGTTTATCTGGCTTATGCATGTCCATCACAGTTCATCATCAAAGGAAGTTAGGGCAGGAACTCAAGCAGGGCAGGAACCTGGAGGCTGGCGCTGATGCAGAGGCCATGGAGGAGTGCTGCTTACTGGCTTGCTCCCCATGGCTTGCTCAACCTGCTCTTTTATAGAACCCAGAACCACCAGCCCAGGTATGGCACCACCCACCAATCACTAATTAAGAAAATGCCCCACAGGTTTGCCTACAGCCAGATCTTCTGGAGGCTTTTTTCTCAATTGAGGCTCCGTCCTTTCTAGTGATTCTAGCTTGTGTCAAGTTGACATAGAACTAGCCAACACAGTTGGCAAAAGAAAGAAGTGTATATTCAATGTTTAACATTTGGTGTGTTGATTTGATATGTGTGTACATAGCGAAATGACTGACATAATCAGGTTAATGACCATCCATCCCCTCACAGCTGCCATCTGAGGTTCAAATGTGCAGTGTGGTATTGTTGCCTGTAGCCACTGTGTTGCGTGTTAGATCCTTGGCAAGCTCTAGTCTTTAACTGCAGATTGTCAGCGTCTAAAGCTGCAAAGCTGAAGGGCATTGTATAGACATTAGAGGATGCTTTGCCTGTAGAGAATTTCCAAGCAGTGATCCCATACATGCTGGTTGTTACCACCTTGCAGGGACAAAAACTAACCCGTGTCAGTGACAAAACACACCACTTCTCAGGGTGGACAACTGCCTTTTGATTGGACCGTAGAATCTTTCAGAAGCACAGACGGCGCAGGCCTCTTGGTCCATCATGATGATCGCAGAGATCTAATAGTTCTCTCCCCATCCCTTTTCTTCTTTCTTTTGTGTGTGCCTCTAGGAAAAGAAACGGTTACTGTGCTCCCAGGAGCCTCTTTCTTCTCCAGCGATGAATCATTTGCAATGATTAGAGGGTATGTAATAACGGAGCCCCTCATATTCACACGGGGTAGAGTGGGCTGAGTCATCTCCTGAGCCTGTGAGCAAGACTCTGCTGAGGCACAGTCCCATTTCCCACAGTCCCATTAAACGATCACGGTTTGTTCAGCTGCAGAAAGCTGTGAAATTGTTCCCACCGAGGGTTGGGCATGGAAATATCCACCCCACTACTTTGCAAAGACCCCCTATGTGGAGACTGCAACTTTGTGCCAGCTTGATTGAAATAACATTATAAGGTATTCCCAACATTTCCTTCAAACTGTGGGCTCACTTTCCAGCCACGGGTTGTCTTCAAAACAAGTCACATTCTCCCTCACCGAAGGAAACAAACTTCACTGTGCACACCTGTGTTTAGTTTGTTTTCGGGAGACAATATAAGCTGTAATTTTTTTTTTAAAGGACTCTTAATGGTTACTTCTTTGTACCAGCGTGGAGCTCTGATCTATTTAGAAATCAATTGCAGGGAGTGGGAAAATAGATGCATTTCCGGGCATAAGATTATTTTAATTGCTGATGCTTTAAAGCAAAGGGGATATAAAGCCTGTGAAGTTTGCTTTATACTTTTTTTTTTCTTTGCCAGGGGACATGTCAATCTAACAATGCTGGGAGCAATGCAGGTTTCTAAATATGGTGACCTGGCCAACTGGATGATACCTGTAAGTAGACAGTTTTCCTTCTTCTGAATTATGTTGGGTTAGAAAACTTTCAAAACACTAAGAAAAACCCTTGAATTGCTATGAAAGTATAATATAATTATCAGAAATGAATAAATATATTCTCTTCTTGGTAGAATTGACTCTTTTTTTTTTTTTTTTTTTTTTGAGACAAGATCTTACTCTTAGCCCAGGCTGCCTCTGAATCCATAGCATGGCTCTAGCCTCCTAAGTGCTGGGACTACAGATATGATTCACTATACTTAGCCCAAATTTAATTTAGCAGTCCTGAGAAGTGCCTAGTGTTTACTATGTCTTTGGGACTAGTGACCAGAAATGTCGCAGAAGGCTTTTCCTTGGAGAAACGGAGTTAGAAGATTAAGAAACTGGGCCGGTTATAAAACCTCGTGAATATAAGAACTGACAAACATTTATCACAAGCAAGATTTATAACTCGAAAGAACAAGGAACAATTTCAGTGATTGTATGTTAATTCTATTTTTTCTTATGTACAGTGATTAAAAATCCTTTCTCGATTGGTTGTATGACTCCTTAGTCACATTGTTGTCTGTTAGGGAATTGCAAACCTGTGGTAGTTAAATACGCATGTAAAAGGCAGCCGGTTGGTTGTCATTTAATGATGCAAACCAAGGAAGACGTCTCAGGGTTATCTTTGGAAAAGGCTTACAGGATTTCCTTCCTTTGGTTTTGGCCATGATAAGGCTGTGACTGTGAGATTACATTAAGGGGAACAGCAATGGACGTGTGTCCCTGGGTGTGAGCGCACCGTGGCTGCTGACTCAGGTGTGTGTGTGTGTGTGTGTGTGTGTGTGTGTGTGTGTGGATTTCTGTGTGTTTCTCTGTAGCACGAGCTAAAAGGAGTCTTGTTAAGTAACTAATGTTGGTGTTCTATGATAGTTTACTTTGATATCTCTTCGTTTTATTTGAAAGAAAAATTTGAACATGTTCAGTTTACATAATTGATAGCTATGTTAGAAATTGTGTTAGGTTAGCCTTGTTGATCGACTACTACCTGAAACATTAAAGTTTAATAAGGATTAAAGCTCTGGTTATGAAATTTAATGCATATTGAGGTTTGGGCTGAAGAGATGGCTCTATGGTTAAGAGCACTTGCTGCTCTTCCAGAGGACCTGAGTTTGGTTCCCAGCACCTAGGTCAGGTTCCCGGTGCCTGTAATTCCTGCTCCAGTGGATCTAACACCCTCTCTGGCCTCCACAGTTACATGTATACACCTGGTGTATATGCACCCAGACTTGCACATAAATAAAAATAATCTTTAAAAATTTGAGGCCAATTTGTTTCCAGCCAATCTTTTAAATTTAACTAATCTGTGACATAGCCTGGGAATGGGGTGGTTTAAAGTAATCTAAGTGATTCTAGTATGTAACTAAGGAAGTAAGCACATTAAATAGTTATCACCATTCATCATTAAAATGTATAGGAAAATACTGTGGTTCCATCTTTAGTAAGAATTCTTAGCAGACGGTGGGTTATATTGTTATTCAAGTTGTAAAAAGATCAGTTATTCTAAGTCAGGTGTAGGAATAGTGATGGCAGCTTTTGGAGGCTCTAAAGAAATCATGGAGGGTGTCCCAACTGTCATTCAGTGAGTTACATTGGCAAGTAACAACGTATGTATTTGTGTAGGTGTGGTGGCCTACAGAGACTTCTTAGTGAGTCCTTATTCAGGATCAGAGAATCTGAGCTTGCTTTACCCAATAGGGCTGCATAAGGTGATGATTTGGCCATGGACATATTTACCAGTTGTTTGGAAGGGTCCATTCTTGGCTGTATGGTGTGCTCTGATCTTACAAGGGGAAAGTCCTTTTGCTGCTCCCCTTGGCATATTATAAAAAGCCCTTTTGAATAAAAGACTGGGTGGCTGGGTATTGAGCCAAGGCTCTACAGGAGCTATCCCGTGTCTCTGTCTGCTCGTCATCTAGGTCTTCCTACCTAATATTTCCTCATTCCTCTCTCCTCCACCCAAGAGCCCTTCAAAAGGTGGGAGAAGATCGGAGCTGGAGTCTCACATGTAGGAAATGAGAATGTCTATCTGTCTTCAAATTTTATAATTTGAAGACAATGTGAAGTAGCAGAAGGAACTTAGAAAAGCAAGCCGTGGGCTTTATACTGACAATTTCATTAGTCAAGGTATGACCCTGAGCGTACGACTTAAAATTTTTGCATTAAAGCATTTTCATTTTGATCCAAAAATGGGAGTTTGAGACTAGAGTCTGGATCTCCTAATTTAGTAGTTAAGAAAAAAAAAAAAAACCGTGGTGAGATAAATCCTAGTTGAAATCTGTTGTCACTATAACTTGATCAATTTCCTGCTTTTGTTTTTCTGTAAAATAGGAGTGGCATAATGATACCTGCTATATAGGTCTATATATATAAAGGAAAAAGAAAATGTGGAGTAAATTTCACAGAGCTTGACTCACAGTACATGGCAAATAAATGGGCTATGATTTTGACAAGCTAAGAAGATGATCCTAGTAGAGAAGTTGGGATCCTGACAGGGAAGGAGTAACAGCTTTGGCTCCAGTAAGGAGGAGCAGGGAGCCTTCCTGTTTGTCCACTCTGTGGCTTGAAAAATGGTATGCACAGCACTTCTGGGTGGAGCCTGTTCAGCAGGAGATGCCTTTGGGAGAACTTGGGCATCTGTAAACAGAGTCAAGACATGTGCCGTTAGTTTTCATTATGCTTTAACATGCAGTGAGACTGGAAGTTGTTGTTGTTGTTATTGTTGTTTTACTTCAAACTGTACATTATAGATTCCCATTTTAAAGAACTTTCCAATGTATGTCATAGTTTTACATCTTCCTCAGATTGCTATGAATGATTAAAACATCACTTTCAATGTGTTGCTTTATAATTTTCTTGATACAGTTTTGGAGTTCATGAAAGGGCCTGTTGGGATGTTGATGGGGAACTCTGGAGCATCATGAATTGACATTGGGTGATCTGAGGAACTAAGCATAGGAAGTGTTCTTTGGTCTGGTCCCACGCTTTTGGTAATGGAAGCTGGCAGCATCATTTGTACTTGACATTTTTTGTTTGTTTGTTTTGGGAACTGACAATCACTTCGTGACCTCTTTGCATGTAACACACAGTCCGTATTGTTATCCACTATGACTCGTGGTAGTCAAGACTATAACGTTTAGTTTTGAGATGAGTTTGAGCTTCAGATGTCCCCTTTACAAGTGATACGATCTGGAACACATGTTTTCATTAGGAATGAGTGATGGGAAATTTTGAAAGCACTAATGCCTTCCATGAATGAAGTTATTATTTCCATCTTCATTAATGCTATGCCACACAATATCAAATAGAGATTATCTGCTTAAAACTGAACTGACTTATCCAAGACATGGCCACAGGAACCAGTAGAACCTGTTTAGCCTCAGTTTATATTCAAGGGCCAAACTTTAAATTCTTTCAGGTCACTTCTTCCTTTTGTTGGTTTTAGATAAGATGTATTCTGCCCTCTCTGTGTAGTTTTAGTAAGCAATCTATTTCTGTTTGTCTCAAAGATTTATGTTGATTTATAAAGTTTAGATACATTTTTATTACAGAATCTGACAGTCAAGAAGCTAGAAAGTTGAGCTTTATTACATCATTTTTCATTGACTTTATCTTTCCACTAAGGGTAATAATCTTTCATTGGCTGTATAAGTCTTGAGCTCTCAGTACAAATGCATCTGCATCAATCATTACCGTGTCAGAATATAATAAATGCTGAGACCTTAAGACAAGAAAGTGGTGTGGATGCTATTTGTCTCATCCTTTAATATCTTCTTAGTATGCAGCATTGCTCTCATGTACACAGATTTTTAACAATTTTGCTCTGAGTATCCAAAAAGGGAAAATTTGACAACACAGTAGTTCACTCCTTCCTATTCCCTGATCAGCATGATGATGGTGAAACCCCAGATGAGCTAAGAAAACATGGAAAGATGTGCAGCTGACGGAATCTACATTTGGGTCTGCTCTGGTGCCTTCCTAATGGCTATTTTTGGAAAACAGCTGGCGTAGATTATTGACTTAAGAAGGAACGCAGATGTGGATGATCATCTAGAAGAGCTGGTTGTTGAAAGCATGAAATAGCTGCCCACAGTGCAGGGCTGCCTAACGTGAGTGGTACTAGAGACAGAGGCCCCCGGGATGCACCAAAGACATGAACATTGTTAAGGCAGAGGAAGAATGGGCATTTGGATACTAGTTATCCACTCCTATTTTTCATCATTTGAGAAGCGTAGACCTAAATTAATACTGTACATATATATGCACTTTCTGTGCCAATTAGAAACTTGGTGTTTGCGTTATTTTCAAGAACACACACAACACAGTGTGTGAATATAGCAGCCCAAGACTGATGGTGGGTTTCTTACTTGATCATACTCTACTTTCTGAGACAGGGTCTCTCACTGAAACCAGAGCTTGACATTCCCACTAGACGCTAGCCAGCACGCCTTGGGTATCCTAT
This sequence comes from Peromyscus eremicus, assembly GCF_949786415.1. Taxonomy (NCBI): domain Eukaryota; kingdom Metazoa; phylum Chordata; class Mammalia; order Rodentia; family Cricetidae; genus Peromyscus; species Peromyscus eremicus. The sequence goes on along the minus strand of NC_081427.1, from coordinate 32,638,727 downwards.
CCGTCTCTGTCTCACCAGGGCTGGGATTACAGACAGAATACCACACTCACATGGCCCTGAGTGGATGCTGAAGGTCTGAACTCTAATCCTGACCTTTGTAATGATTAGTACTTTATCTATCGAACCATCATGCCAGACCTTTAAGTTACTTATTATAGCTCTTTACTTGGATACCGTGCTTGTTTATTCAAAAACAATTTTATCTGTGTATGTCTGGAAAATATTATGTTGAAAAAAATGTTCCTTACTTATAGTCAGTATTATTCAGGTTAAAGCCCCTCTAGAAGTACTTTTAAGAATTTGTTCAAATACTTTGTGTCCCTTCTGGTGTTCGAAGGCAGACTCCTTGCATAGAGGGAAGTCTGCTCCTCTCTCCTCTCCCTCCCTCATCTCTCTCTCACATTCACTTGCCTTCTCCCTCTCCCCCTTCTTTTTATGGAGAGAGAAACCGAGCAATGGATGCGATGTTTGCGATAATATGTTTGGCTAATGATGCATCCCCATGACTGCAGCAGCAGCCCCTTCTCATTAAACAACCCACTTAAAAGGAGAAGAGACATTAGAAATGATAGATGAGACCTTCTCGAGGCCCGTTATTAGTAATATGACAACGAACGGTGCAGCTGAGATGACTTCGCAATGAAACCGCAGGGCTGATGGCAGTGCCACCCTGCAGCTAAAGGCTAACGACTGTGGAACACTCAATTTTATGAAATCACTGAATTTGACATTTCCACTTCATGAAATTGTCACTTCCTACTTTATTCTTTGGGGTTAGAGACCATTTTGATCAACACTTTAAGTTTAGATACAGTGGTATTTATATGTGGAAACACATAGCTATAATATTTCCCCATTGTCTCTGAAATAATCCTTTCAGATTTGTTTTTTTTTTTTCAGGGAAGGATTGTTTTATAGATCACGGTCCTGTTATCCCACCTGCCAGTAAGGAATTAAGAAATTCATTCTCAGCCGGGCGGTGGTGGCGCACGCCTTTAATCCCAGCACTCAGGAGGCAGAGCCAGGTGGATCTCTGTGAGTTCGAGGCCAGCCTGGGCTACCAAGTGAGTTCCAGGAAAGGCGCAAAACTACACAGAGAAACCCTGTCTCGAAAAACCAAAAAAAAAAAAAAAAAAAAAAAAAAAAAAAAAAAAAAAAGAAATTCATTCTCTATTATGCAGTTGCAGAACAACAGAAAAACCCAAATGTAGAGAAATTAAGTGACTGAACTCATGTTTGAAAGCTACTTCTTTCCAGTACTTGAGCTCATTCTGACTCAGGCTGAGTCTGATGCTGATGCACTTAGCATTATGGGAGGAAGAATTCAATGTGTTCTCCCTCTGCACAGAAACCTCCATCTTCTTTTAAGCACATTGGGAAGTATCTCTCCATCTCTGAGGTCACTTAACCTTTCTAGACTGCAGCTCTTTATTTTTAACGTGTGATGGAAAGAATAACATTTATCCAGTAGATTTCATTAGAGCATCCTAAAAAAAAAATCTTATATTTACTTTATGAGTATGGGCCTGGATGTTGTCTGTGCACCATGTGTGTGTCTGGTGCTGGCAGAGGCAAAAGAGAGCATCAGATCCCCTGAAACTAGAGTTATAGGGAGTTGCTAGTAGCCACACAGGTGCTGGAAATCAAATCTGGATCCACTCCAGAGCAGCCAATACTCTTAACTTCTGAGCCATCTCCAGGCCTGGAGCATTTCCCTTTTTGTATTATGCATTCTGTTAGCAGTGATGAGAGAGCTGTGAGCAGCACCAATATGACCTTCCACCTTACAGAGGGTTGTTTCTAGGATGAAGATAAGAAAGAGGGGTGGGTAGTGCTGTCCATGTGCCTCCAGAGCACCAAGTATTACATGTGTTCACTAGGAACAGTTGGTGATAGTCTCTTTGACCAGAAGCATGGCACCATTGTCACATACAAGAGATTACCTAGGGCTGTTCAATCTATTCATATATTCTTTTATTTTCGTTACACTTTCATTTCATTGCATTGCATTATTTTGTAGACTTTGTCAATATTCTGAGCTAGTTATTGCATTTAAATTTCAAAATGGCTTGATAATATAGAAGGAAATTATTTACTATTGATCTTACACTTCACTTAAAATGCACATTTTTTTATATTAGTCTACAATGTTACCTTCAAGTAGGGCTTTCTCATGCCAGTTATCTTCTTGTCTTTACTTAATAATTTCTAAGACATTATGATTGATTCATAATGATTAAAGATTTTATTTTAATGAAACAATTTAGAATTTTAACTTTTAGTATTATACTTGATTTTTTCTTTTTAATATTTAAAAAAATAATTTTTAAAAGAATTTTTTCATGCAATATATTTTGATCATATTCTTTCCCCTTCTCCAATTCCTCTCAGATCCTCCTCATCTCCTTACCCACCTAACTTAAAGTTTTTATTATACAAGTCTTTTACTTGCACACACACACACACACACACACACACACACACACATATATTTGAAGCTATTGTGCAAGGTACTGTTTCCATGACTTCTTTCTCAATCCATTTGTCATTTGTGTATAGGAAGGCTACTGATTTTTGTGTTTTAATTTTATATCCAGCTACTTTGCTGAAAGTGTTTATCAGCTGTAGAAGTTCCCTGCTGGCATGTCTAGGGTCTCTTATGTATAAAATCCTATCATCTGCAAATAAGAACACTATGCCTTTTTCCTTTCCTATTTGTACCTCCTTGATCTCCTTCAGTTGTCTTATTGTTCTAGCTAAGATTTCAAGTACTATATTGAATAGGTGTGGAGAGAGTGGACATCCTTGTCTTGTTCCTAATTCTTAAAGCAAATATCTTTTATACTATTTTAAAAGTTTATACCTAGTCCTTTTGTTGGACAAATTAAAAACTGCATGGCAGTTGGATTTTATCCCGCATTTTCATCTTTTGATCATACTTTTCCACCATTGATTTGATAATATAATTTAACTTGATCAATGTTAAACCATTCTTAACTCTTCCAACAGTCAGATTTTCAAAATATAAAAGGAACTTTTATGCTTGATGACCTCACATTTTAATTCCTTTGTTGGAATAATTTTCTTAAAGCATATTTCAGAAATCACTTCTTTTGGATTTTCAATTTTCTGAAAGTGTGTGGTATTCTTGCATAATTTAACTTTCTCAAAAGCAATTGTATCTGTCATTTATTCTTTATCTTTTAGTTTTTCATCATATCTCTTTTAATTAAACTTGTAAAATTGTTTTTAACTCATAATTATACTCTGGTTTTTCTTTAGATTGTATATCTTCTGCCTTTAAAACTAGGAAACATCTGAGTTGTTAATTTTGTTTTTTTATTATTGTTAATTCCCTCATCTCATATGAAACTTACTAGCTCTAGATTTGGAAACTGAATTTTGCTTTATCTATAGTGTTTTTAATTATAAATTATAAATACATTTATGGTTCCCCTGTTGACCTGAATGTGACTAATTATATTCCATAAGCCTTAACATAAACTTCTCATTTTGGTTACTTTCTGAGTGATTTTTAATGTGTTTTGCTTTCTTTTAGAAAAGATTTCTTCCTAATTTCAAATATTTGGGGACTTATTCTTATCATCTTTTGGAATTCATTAGATTTCCTTGATGGTCAAGTCCATGACTGGAATTTTAAAAATAACTGTGCAGGAAAGTTGGATAAGCTCCCATTTGACTTAGCCGGATGTTTTCTACATTCAGGTCCCTCGTTAGTTCTCATAGACAGTGGCTTAGTGTGGAGCAGATCAAAATAGAAATTATGACCTGAATTTCAGCTTTAACTCCGCTGCAAACAAACTGTGACTTTGTACCAGTGTGGCATGGTGCAAACCCCTACCTGGTGGAGAAAATGCGACATGCACTTTGTCCAATATGGTAGTTACTAGCCACAGGGCTGCTGAGCACTTGCAATTTGACTATGTACCTGAAGAACTGAATTTTTAGTATTATATAATCCAGATTTGTACAACCACAAGTGGCTATTGTACCCGATCAGATAGGCAAATCTAATCTGTGAAATTAAGTCTCAGATTTAATAAATCCTAAGAGACCTTAACTTTAAAATCTTAACTTTATCAATCTGTTAGTTTATATATTTAAGTTGAAGGGGTTCTGATATAATAGAAAATCAGAATGGATAGGAAGAAGTCACTAAGATGTGGTAAAATGTCAGAACCTTGGTGTTCTGCTCAAACTTCTAATATTTTGAGAATCAGAAATTTTCCACATTCCATAGCTGAGCCTATAGTAATTCAAGGATTTGGCAATATGGAATCATTTCAATATAGGCCAGTCTCTAAAAGTCAACCCAGAGGTGAAAATCACACTATTCATGTTATAATTATTGTTTTACTTTTCTATCGAAGGTTAGAAAACCCTAACATCTATCACACATTCCTTCCTCATGGGCTTTTGGTTAACAAACAATCATAACTAAAATTGCAAATTACTTAAAACTCATGAAAATAGGTTCACATTTAAACTTGTGGAATACAATGAAAATTATACACCTGAAAAGATGAGGCATTATTTGTAGAAAGGGTTCATTGGTTGCTTCCAACATGCTTGTGCTTCTTACCATTTTATACTGCTGTGTTCAGATCATTGTTAAAGGGCTTCTAGCACACAGTCATACACACACTACAACGTGGATGAGTAGGGCCCCCAGCAGCAGTGCTGGGTCAGATCACTGCATGGGCCCCCAGGAGCAGTGCTGGGTTAGATCACAGCCCCCAGGAGCGGTGCTGAGTCAGATCACTGTGTGGGCCCCCAGGAGCAGTGCTGGGTCAGATCACAGCCCCTAGGAGCAGTGCTGGGTTAGATCACAGCCCCCAGGAGCGGTGCTGAGTCAGATCACGGCTCCTAGGAGCAGTGCTGGGTCAGATCACAGGCCCCCAGGAGCAGTGCTGGGTTAGATCACAGCCCCCAGGAGCGGTGCTGAGTCAGATCACAGGCCCCAGGAGCAGTGCTGGGTCAGATCACGGCTCCTAGGAGCAGTGCTGGGTCAGATCACAGGCCCCAGGAGCAGTGCTGGGTCAGATCACAGCTATTTTCCAGGATTGGAGATAGCAGTTACTTCATTTGAGCATATGCTATGATGACATAAAAATTTTAAACCATCAAGATTTCCTTTTGACTTTACATTAAGTGTGTAAGGCAAGCAGAGTGAGCACGAGTTTTCAAAACATCTCTCATTCATCCTGTCTTCAGACCTTTTTACAGGCTGGCAAAAAACCTCTTTTTTTTTTTTTTTACATATCTTTTTCTATTTGTCTCCATCAGACAGTATGCCAGTATGGCAGGGATTTTCTGCATATAGCTTTTTTTTTTTTTTAAATATTATTGTGTCCAATAAAGTCAGTATTGCTCATATTATCACTTGGCAACTCAAACAAGTCTTCGAAATATTTTAACAACCCTTCAACTATTGATAACTATTAATGAATAAGACCATGTATATTAGATTTTCCAAATTAGTGACTAAGGGAAATTCTGAGCACCAATTTCCAAAGACAGTTTTGGGTGAAATACCCGATTCCTGCTTTTGTTACAATCGTACGTGCATAGAGCATAGGAGCCATACTAGTTTTTGACATGTTTTAGCCCTTCTTTGTCCATTTGGCTTATTGCAATGTAGAACATTTCTAAGTAATCAGAAACTGAAAACTGAATCCATAAATAAAACAGGAGGAGCTACCTTGAAAGGACAACATTTGTATGTTTGTCTTTTTTTTTTTCCTTTTCAACAAAACTTTATTGGAAGTGGACTCTGGCGCTGACAGATGTTGTCAGCTAACAGGTTACCACCCTGAACATAACTGCTGCTCATGAGGATTGTTTTGGAGGAAACTTAATTTCCCTAAGTCACAGATTTCAAGTTGGTTTGTTTATAAGGATATTGGAAAGTTTTATAATTTGCATCCCGAAGAATCTGTATTTTTAGAAGTTGTCCAAACTGAAGCTATATAGGACATGTCCAGGCTTACTGTCTGCCTCCTAACTAAATTAATTAACACCATCCAACAGATTAGAAACAATAAGAAAGAAGAATAATGCAATAAGTTCAACCAAATGGGTGCTTTAAGATAGGAAACATCTTCTGTGGGGATTCAATTACTTCTCCCTGGAAGTGGAAAGAGTTCCTCCCATTTTTTTTTTCTCTGACTTGTTTTATAACTTTAGGTAATTTAGTTAACTTTTCCATGTTTTTGTTTTTAATAAAGGATGTAAGTACCACAAGTTCTATTATTTATTATTTTTATGATTATAATTACAAAATTTCCTCCTTCCCTAATAAAGAATTACCTTCATAAAATGAAGTTTATTGAATGATGTACAATACAAACAAAATAAATCACAACAGTAAAAAGAAATCATGATAACAAAAGAGAGAAGCAGTTCATTCTAGTTGGAAGATTTTCTGTGTTCCGTTTGGGACACAGGAAAACTTCCAGATACAGTTCATTGTACAACAAAGGTCCAATTCATAATTTTTTAATACTGATCATATTGTGGTTTTTGTTAGAAGGTCTTGATTACTTACTATGTTTAGTTTCACAAAGGCTTTCTTAGAAATTTAAAATGCCTAGCATTGGGATAGGCTGATCAAAAGGAGAATGTTTAGATGGCAAAATCTATTATTACAAAAATGAAAAGAAAAAACAAACAAACAAACCTAGAGCCCATATATGCAGTTCTCATAATTATCTGTTTATTTTTAAATAGTGGTAGCCACTCTATTGTTAAATGTTGGGTTCTGCAAAGGAGTAAAGTCTAATTATTGCCAGAGAACAAACTTTATCTTAATAGAAAGCATGGATTGTCATACATTTACTTATTCTTGCAGTCAGATTTTCTAAAGCCATCGGAGGAGTCATATTTGAGAACCCAATCTCTGTTTTATTTTCAGTGTGACGGAGAAACACACAGCCACAGGGGCAAATAATGAGTGGAACTTTATTTTTTAAGAAATTAAAAAAATTAGACCAACTCTAGATTTACAGGAAATTATCAAAGACAGAATAGAGTTTCTCCCATTATTATAACCCTGTGCTACCATGGCTTGTGCCGTGTTTGTCAGCACTGAGAAATACACATGGACACATTTCTGTTACATAAATATCGTCTATGTGTGGATTCCATGTTTTCCCTCTCCGTTAATGTCTTCTTTCTCTTCAAAATCCAGTTCAGGGTTGTATATTGTATTTTTTCTTATACAATTTCAATAGACTAATTAGGAGATGTAAATGCCCCAGAATTTTCATCGAGTATTCTCTAGTGTTATCTGATTCGTGACAGTTTCTGTCATTCCTCATTTTTCATGACTTTGCCCGTCTTGAGAAGTATTGACCAGGTGGCCTGTAGAATGTCTCCCAGTAAGGCTTTGTCTGATGATTTTCTCTTAGGGGGTGGGGTAGGGAAAGTTTGGTTAACGAGTGCTAAATTACAGTTAGATTGGAGTGAGAAGTTCTTACGCTATTCATGGAACCACGACTCTGTACAGCAGTATTACACTATATATACAGAAAGGATTTTTAAAGGTTTTGTCTTAAAAAGATAAATGTTTGAGAAGACAGATATGTTTAAACTGGTGGTACATGAATCCTAATTGGTCTTATAATAAAAATCAGGAACCAGCTGTCAGGGTGAAAGCTGAAAGATCAGAGATGCAGAGCAAGCCATAGCCGCTACCTCTTACCTCACCAACTCCTCAGTCTGAAAGAGCACGAATTCTATCTTCAACAGCCTTATATTCTTTTCTCTGCCCAGCCATATCACTTCCTGTTTTAAGCTTCCAAGTGCTGAAATTAAAGGTGTGTGCCATTACTGCCTGGCTGTTTTATTTTTAGACTGGATTAATCTCGTGTAGCCTAGTATGGCCTTGAATTTACAGAAATCCAGACAAATCTCTGCTTCTGCCTCCCGAGTGTTAGGATTAAAGGTGTGTGCCACCACTGCCTGATCTCTATGGCTAACTCTGTGGCTCACTCTGTCATCTGATCTTCAGGCAAGCTTTATTTCCTAGATTACAAACAATATTCCACCACAAACTGGCTTAAACATTGTATGATATGTACATGTTTTTAAATATTGTGTTCCTCCATTGATATGTATAACTTTATTGTGTTTAGTTTTGTTGTTGTTTGTTTCTGCACTTTTGGGGGGCCCGCCACCCAGCTCCCAGATAGATTACACACAGAGTCTTATTCTTAATTATGAGTGTCCAGCCTTTGCTTGGCTTGTTGCTAGCCAGCTTTACTTAACTTAAAATTATTCTGTCTAACTTTTGCCTTCTGGCTTTTACCTTTCTTTATTTCTCTATACCTTTCATTATTTCTTATTCCATGGCTTGCTGTGTAGCTGGGTAGCTGGCCCCTGATGTTCTCCTCCTTATCTGGCTACTCCTTCCAGCCAGATTTCTCCTTCTATATCTTCTCTCTGCCTGCCAGCCCCACCTAGCCTTTCTCCTGCCTTGCTATTGGCCATTCAGTTCTTTATTAGACCATCATGTGTTTTATGCAGGCACAGTAACACAGCTTCACAGAGTTAAACAAATGCGACATAAACAAAAGTAACACACCTTAAAATAATAATCTGCAACAAGTTTTGTTTGGTGACAGGGTCTTGCTACACAGTCCTCGCTTGTCTGGAACTCAGTTTGTAGACAAGGCTGACCTCAGACTTGTAGTCATCTGCTGCTTGTCTCCCAAGTGCTGAGACTATAGTCATGTGCCACCATGCCCATATTACTTGGATGATTTTAACCAGTTAAAAATAAGTTTAACTGGTAGAAGAAACAATACTGGATAGGTAAAAATGTCCTTCTTGGACTTAGAAGTGAATGGCATCACGTGGCACATTCTATTCTTTGTCACTTGGTTTTCCAGGTTTGTTCACAATTAAATATTATTTTTCCTTTTCCCTTTTCCTTAGAATACTACTTTATTCTCTGAGGGCAGTTCAATGCGTTTAGCCCCCTTCAAAGGTCAGTGGAGATGAGTTGCTGTCATTTGAAGGGAAGCTGTAACAGTAAGAAAAACACACATCTACCCTGACTCTCTAAATTGCTTGGGATTTCCTGATGGGAGCATCAGTTGTGGATGGCAAGTCCTTTCTATCTATGCCTGAGTTAGGTGACTCAGGGTCTCCAGAGCCATGGTTAGATGGACACCAGTTCAATAGAACTGTCATTATATTCCCCATGGAGAGAAGACTAGGGCTGGAGATCCAGTTCAGTTACCAATGCTGATGATTTAATCAGTGCCTACATAGTGAGACTTTTACAAAAGCCGTAGGTGATGGGGTCTGAGACTTACGGATATAGAATACAGTCACGAAGGTGGTATAGCCAACACAGAGGCTCTGCACTCCATGTGTAGTGCCTTGCTCTAGGTATCTTTCGCTTGGTTGGTCTTTGGGTGTGTCCTTTTTAACAAACAGCAGGAAGTCTGATGCCTTCTAGGATTCAGTGACCTGTTTTAGCCAATTGCTAAACCCAAAAGGGGGTTGTGGGAGCTGCTGACTTCATAGATAGGTGATCAGAAATGTTGAGAGTTAATATTTACAATTGTCTTTTGAGGTATGACAAGGTCATTCTTGTGGGACTAAGTCCTTTCCCTGTGGGTCTACATGAACACCAGATGTTTAAAGTCAGAATTGTATTGAATTGGTGAGCACACAGCAGGTGTTAGGAGAATTGAGAGTATTTTTCTGTGAAGAAAATTTTTACACATTTGTTGTCAGAAATATTGAGTGTAAACAGGAAGTGCTGTATACTTTTTTTTTTTTTTTACAGTTGTTCCAGAGAGAAAATGTTTCTTCTTTCGTATTTATTCATGGTTTGATTTCTTTGGTACAACATGGTGCTGCTTATTATCTTGCTCTAAGTGTTCTACCTATCCTCATCCTCACTGGGAGAACTTTTGGCTGGCTCACACTTAGATCTTGTTGGGACACTCCCATGTTTATCAGTTTTCATTGAGTGCTTCCTCACGTGCTGGCACTACAAAAGATGCTCATCTCACTGCGGAGTAATTCTTCCTTCAGGTGGTCTGGTTTCTCTTATTGAAATGGTGGCATTTGGAAACCAAGATGTGGGTGCTGGCTGTGCCTCTTGCTGTAAGGTTGTCACTGTTCCTGGCCTTTCAGGCCACAGACCTAGATGGGTCCCCACTGCATCACTTAGAGCATTTTGAAGAATGAAAACATCTTTCCATTTTCAACCTAGTTAGTCACTGAGGAAAAAAGAAAAGAAAGAAAAAGGAAAACAAGACACAGCTCTTGCTTGAAGAATGTTCGTGTCTCTAATTTCAAAGCAATCCCTTGAACCAATCTTGGTATTTGAAAAGATCCTTATTGGCACCTCATTCTGTGTGGTTTGAAGAAGAGCCGTTTTTAGTTCATAGCAGCACTCTTGGGTCCAAAGTCTACAAATGAGAAAGTGAACTCTTGATTTTTGAAAGTGGCCATTGCTTGTGATGTCAGGACCCCTGGCTCTTCCTACATCGACTCAGGTCTCCCCTATTCCTAGTATTCCAGAAGGGTCATGGTTCTTCTGTGGAACTCCAGGAGCTCAGGCTTCACACTGTGAGTCGGTCTGTGGATCCCCAAGTGTCAGAAACGGGGCTTTCTCAGTCACCAGAGTTACACCTGCCTCTCATGTCAGAAGCACTCTTCACAGCATAAGAGTTGCACCTGAAATAAAAAAAAACAAGGCTTTCTAACTAAGCCAGAGCGAGACCAGTTTGCCACTAATGTTCATAACCAGCCACTCCCAGCTGGTTCTTCCCCATCCTCAGACTGGGCATTAGCTGAGGTGCAGAGTACTTGTAATTAAAATAGATTCAAAATGATTGTGTCCTCTCTCATCCAAACTTTTACTTGCTTAATAGAGAAGTGCCATTTAGTGTCTACAACATGCTCTTTCATAATTTCTCTTAGTGGGCTTAAAAAAAAACTTTTAAATTATCTTCTACCCTATTTTTCAATCCTTTCTGCTGTGGATAAAAACGCTGTTGCTAGCTTCACTGTATTCCTCAGTAATGTTCTTTCAGTCACCATGCCTCTCACTGTAAAAGTCCCATCCAGCTGTCAGAAATGGCAGTGTAATTACAATAATTCTGTAATGTGCTCTTCAGAGCTTTGCAGATGGTGGGAGGTGATGGTGAGGCAAGTGTGCCTCTGCCGTGGTTCAGGCTCTGACATCCTCTTTGAGGAGTCAGAAAGGAAAATTTCCGAGACTGGCTATTTCAGATGGCAAAGACAGCAATAATTTAATATTCCATGGCAATGGATTGTTAAAATTGATGTATCCTCATACACACACATCCACAGAAATGTTTTTGTCTTAGCTCTTATTTCCTATGGATTATCCAGGAACTTCTTAAAAGTGGCATAAGCTTTGAAATAGCTATATGGTGGTGAATGAGGCCTTTTAACCCCTACACCCTCAAACTATTAGAATGTATAGTTGAACCCAACACACAGAATCTATGTGTTTGTACGTCATACTTGGTCATGTGTGGATGATTTCATAGGATTCTAGCACATTCCTCCTTGGTGATCCAATGGAAAGGAAAATTAATCCTTGGGATTTTGAATGTGGTGCTGGTACCTATTTTTGTTTCGGTTTAATGAATGGCTATTATCACAGCACTTAATCATTCTAAATAGAAGCACCTCATGCATCTGTTCTGAAACACTTGCTCAGATTCCTCCCACCAATGCCTTTGAAGGTGGCCAAGCAAAGAAGGTGAACATAAGGCAGCTCAAGTGATGTTTACTTTCATCTCTGCCGTGTTGTGATTAGACTCAATGAAAACTGAAGGTACAGCTTTGAGCATAGCTAGAAGGAATAGGCTTTTTTCTGACTGTCCACTTTATTAGTCCAGAAAATAGATCAGACAACTCATCTTTGACTTTGTGACAAAGAAGTTAACCTCTGTAGTGTGCTTTCTTTGTAATGGCATCAGCAAAAGAAACATGGTCTCACATCCCTTGTACCTTAGGAAGAGATGATATATTGTTGCATAGTTCACTTAAGAAGTACTTATTAACTCCCTATAGCCAGGTATGTTTAATGGCCTTGATATAATTGATGGCAGTCAATGTTAGATGTATTGGGATTTTGTTCGTTGGAGTGATGTTTCATGAGAACACTCTAGAAGCACTCTTGAATGGTATTTACTCTTTTATGATATGAGAGATTCATTGTGGTTAATAGCAGGAACAAAACTCACTTTTCATATATGAAGTTAATTGATTTCTTTAGGAATCCAGCCTATTCCATTTTTGACATGTTCTAGCCGACATGACTGGTTGTTATGGATTACCCCATAGTAAATCAATGAAGATTCTGATCATGGTTTTAAAAGTCATCTTTCGTTTACAGTAGGAATTGTTTATTCAGTTTCACTTGACATAAACAGTATCTTAAACATGTGGTTTTACCTCCATAGTTTCTGTTATAAAGTGACATAAACAATTTCTATAGAGAATAAATTTTCAGAAATTTGGCCCAAAACTAGAAATTACATGTGGTTGAAAAATTTTCTGTGTAATCAAGAATATTTTAAAGTTGATACACGGTACTTGTTCTATAATTCTATCAATTATAGCAGATTTGATTCCTTGTACTTTGAGGGGACATAAAGTTCACTGTTTGTGAATATTTGAAAGGAAATAGTGAGTTTTTAGACTTTAGAATTTGCATTGTTGGTCTTAGTCCACCCCAGGAACAAAGGAGGACATTCAGGAACTCTGAGGTGTTCAAAGCTAAGAATTCTGTATGGCCAGAGATAGGAGAGGGTACCCAATAAATGAGAAGTAGAGGCTGACTTCACGACCACGGCTTGGGTTATCAGGTTTCTTAAGTTCTTTTTCTGTGGTTAACTTACACATGACATTTTTCCCCTTTGAGAAATAAACAACGAATTCAGTATATTTTGTATTTTTATGAAATAACATTTACTTAGCACTTCACCCTGAGGAGGATATAAGAGTTATTATATAAAAGAGTTATGGTCCCTTATTGGGATCAATTTCAGAGTACCATATTCTCTGCTATGCCTTGGTCTCTGCCTCCATTTTCACTGAAGGAACTGTTGAACATTAACTTTGTTGTGCCTGAAGTGAGGGTCAGTTTCACATCTTGTTTTCATTACCTCTTACAGGTCCAGTTCTTTCCCTTAATCCATGTTTTTATACCTATTACTCTCCATGCTCTAGGGAGCAATGAGAAACAACCTGGATGTCTTCATCAGATCCAGCTATTGTGGTCGTGTCTGGGGAAAACTAAAACCTGTAAGATAACAGTGATGGAAATTCAGGTGGTCAGACGGCTTGGGGTGTGTGTGTGTGTGTGTGTGTGTGTGTGTGTGTGTGTGTGTGTAATTTGAATCACCTCTATAATGCATTAAGGAGCATACATCCTGAGAAGTTCTTGTTTTTACCTATCCTTGGGCACGTATTTCCCTTTCCTCTTTGGTTGTTCTAAGTAGGAAGTAGGAGGAGTCCAACAGCTAGGCACTGAGCTTGCTGTGAGTACTCTCCCCTTCCTGTACCTGGCCTTCTCTGTCTTTCCTCCAGCTCCTATCATATCTTTAATACTTTGGGCTTTTTATTAGCTGGTTTTGTTTCTTTGAGATAGGATCTCTTACTGTAGTCCACGCTAGTTGAGAACTCACTATATCTTTGAGGCTGGCCTTGAGCTACAATGATCCTCCTGCCCCAGCCTCTCAAGTGCTGGGATTACGGGCATAAGCTATCATGCCTGACTTTGGATTTTGATTTTTCTCCTTGCTGTTCTTTTCCCTGTAGGTAAAACCCCAAATTTTAATTTGTTATACTTTGGCTTTCCTTCTCAAATTCTGTATTTTATAAACAGAGCTTACTTTAAAATATAAATTCAATTTTGCTTAAACACCAACTATGAAACCTACTATGTATCAGTCACTGTTGGGCTTGAGCTGAACAGGAAGACGAGGGGCTTATGTTCCAGCTAACAAGATAAGGCTTTCCATCTGTAGCTGATGGTATCCTCTCTATATAAGGTGTCAGGGCCCCTGATGCATGTAGCACATGGTATTAGCTGAATGGGGACTTGGAGGCTTCCCATTTAGGTGGCTGAATTGTAAGAGTGTGATTACTGACCAGACAGTGCCCCTCTCATAAGAAAGACTTAAATTGTGTCTATATGGCCTTGTCACTACCCACCAGGGACCACCGGCTCCATATTATTACAAATAATATGATAAATTCTAAAATGTCAGTGTTCATGGATTCTGTGAAGGTACTCATGAGTGGTCAGTCCCTCATCGTTTCTTGTTAGTAAGGTAAGATGGGAATTGGAGAAGACTTTCTGGAGGAATAATCATGGCTGGCTATATAAGACATGCTGGGGTTCACTTGCCTGAGGATTGACTGTGAAAGTACACTGAACAGCCATATGTAATATCTGATCACTTTACGGTTCCTGCCATGGTGATAAGAATGTGGAAATCAGGAAGTGAGGAGGGCATGGGTCAGGATTTCATTGGCTTGCATTTCAGGCTGAGTTGCTTATACTTTACTGAGATATACTGAGCGGCCACTTAGAGGGTTAAAGCAGAGAATGAGTGTAATCAGCTACTTAGATCAGTTCCCATTTTCATTGGCTAGGATGTTTGGGAGGCACAAGGCTGGACACAGATGACAGGGAGAAATTGTGAGAACATTGGCTTGGACAAGAAAAGGTCAAGTTTAAGAAGTGTTGGGAAAGCTCGAGTTCTCAGTGATTGAATGACTGATTTGGTTGGGATATAAAGGAGAGGCAGGAGATAAAAACATTTCTGATTTGGATCCTGAGGTGGATGACCTAGGAAGTTAACAGGTGAGCAAGATTTGCCTCAATGAAAACACCTAATTTCATTAGGAATACACTGAGCTGAGGCATATTAACACACTATTAATTAACACACTATAAACAATCATGTTCTATTTCTCATGCATGTAGAATTAAAATGAGTATATGTGACTGCCAACTACTGGCTTATGCACAATGATTCAAGGATTGGGATTCCCACTCTTCGGGTTTGGCCATTTCCAACTTGCACTTTGTAGAAGGTTCAGGAACATGGATCATTCTTGGGAAGTCTTATCGTTCAGCCCTGAAATATTGTACATCACTATCATTGGCCAGAACTTACTTGTATGACTTTAATGAAGGCTGGAAAAATCTATCACATGAGCCAAGGAATTAGGGGAAAACCTGGGGAATCAGCCATCAGGCTGCCACAGAGACCTCTGAAGCATTTTAGACATTGAAGTCTGAAGCTCAGAGGACCTGAACTGGAAATAGCAGCAGAGGCAAAGGCAATTTATGTTCAGGAGAGCCGATGAAGTCACTCCTGGAGAAAAAGTAGAGGCAAGAGCTATTGGCCAAGGAGAGAACTCTTAAATCTGACCATCCTACTAAGATGGTGTGGGGAAAGGATGCTAAGGAACCTCGGAGCTCCCAAAGGCGACTGAAGAACCAGGCCAGGCTTGTGCCATGGAAACTTTTGAGTGAATAGTTTCAAGCGGTTGGTGGAACACACTGTAAAATGCCTGGGGGATGTAAACTCCAAAGCTGCCTCTCAAATCGGACAACTGCCAGAGAGCTCATTGAGTCCAGTTCTCCCTTGTAAAGGCACAGGCCAGGAGGGACCCAAGTTTCAACTCGGAGGAGTAAATCCAGAGGAGCCCCAGGGTGGGTTGTAACTGATGAAACAGGTCCTTGCGAGAACAAGAATAAAAGTGCTTATTAAAATGAAATGTCAAGTTTATTACATTTTGCTTCTGGAAAGGCCATTTTATGATGGATAACTGATATTTATGGTGCATAAGCAATTTTACCTACCTAGCAATAGAGAATATAATTATATTTCCAGTCCCACACTAGTTCATTTGCATGATCAATTCACCTGTCCTGGGAAATGGAAGGAAATCTGTGAAAGGAAAGTTGCTGTCTTTCTAGGGTTTTGAAAACTCTAATGCAAGGAGGAAAGCACTCTGCCATAACTTTGTTGTCAACTAAGGCAAACTGAAAATCCTCATCGTCTGTGAAGAAAAGCAGTTATAGCCTGCTTTCTTTGTGTTTCAACAAATGTTATTATTTAATCATCTTAGTTTGCCTCTCTCCTACTGTTTAGCTGGGAGCATGCGAAGGAGAACTTTTCTTCCCTTGAGCATTGTTTAATAATGGGGAAGACAGAAATAAAGAGGCTTATATTTGGATTGAGGTGGGTACTTCATGTTCTAGTGTTTAATATTGAGCAGCAAGTGCCAGTTTTATTAATAAATCGCCCCACAGCCATCCTTCCCTTGGACTTCCAGGGAGTTCACATTTCCTACTGCGGCACATGCCACCACTTAAAAATGCTATAAATTGTTTCTATATATGATTCAATGGTTTCTCACTTCAGACCAGAATACTGAAAAGTAACAAATCTAGAACTGATCCGTTGCTATTTCTGGCCTAATGAAAAAGATGGTGTCATGAATAATTTTCAGCATTTTTTTTTAAATTTTATTTAAAGCATATTTTGCAGTACTCTCCAAAATACTCAAACTGCTTGCAAAAATCATCAAAAATTATATGATCATGTTCAGAGCTTGGTTTATTATTTTTCTTTTTGCATGTAGCTGAATATTTGTAGTTTGATGCATTAACATTTTTAATGTTAATACCTTAATAGTTTTACTTTTTTAAAAAATTCTAGCATTAGTAAATAGAAACAAAGCAGTTGAAATACATTGAAGATATTGATTTATAATTGAAGTCTATCTCCTGGATTTTTATTGAAAATAATAAGTAGTAGCTGAAAGTTTTCCTGTGTCCCACCCAGTCTGCAGCCAATCAGACCCAAGTCAACACACAGAGGCAAATAATGGTCTTTTATTTCTGATTTCTGCCATGATACTTGTATAACAGACCCTGGGTGCACAGTTAGGGATTAACGATCATAGTTGGAACATTATTATTTTAGAAGTGTTGTGTGACTCTGTCGTAATGGAGAATACCACATTTCTAGCTCATTTTATTGCATTCTTTTCATGCTTGATATCAGGGTCAGCCTTTAAATGGAAAAATGATGAGATAGCTATAAGCTGAACATCCAGCAATCATCTCCCCATTATACTAGATGGGATACATTACAGATCTAAAGTTCACCATTCAAGAAATATGCGTTTGCTGATGAGAGTTTTAAAGAGGCTGTGCTTGGTGTCGCTCTGCCCAGTGCTCAACTCATGCCCCAGACCTCTTCTTCATTACAGCCCTATTTTTCTGCAAGTGTCAACTTTCTCTCATGAGTTATTTAAAGCTATATTTTTAGTGCCTTAATTCCCTTGTTTTCATCAGCTTTTTGTTTTGCCTGTTGAATAGGATATTGAGTTGGTGGAGGAAGATGAGTGTGGAAGTAGAACCTTTATTCCTTTTCAGCTGTTCTCTTGACAAATCCATTCTATTTACTTATCACTCACTCACTCACTGAGAAAGAATATTGTGCCTTCTTAAGAATATGTGCTGGACTTTTGGATAGAGCAGTGAATTATGGTACCCAGCATAGTGTCTGGAAGAGTCATCTTCCTCTTGCCTCTGAAGAGCCTTGCTAATCCCCTTGCATTTGCCCCATTATATAATTAACTGTCAATCTACCTTGAGTTCTTTGCTATCCATTCGACATACTTGGTCACCACTTCATTGAATTAGTTATACTAACTAGCTGCTGTGTCAAATAAGTCTTCCAGTTCCAGTGATTTGGCACCCAAAACATTTGCTTTTCCTTGGATGTTGAATAGTGAAATGGGGTTCTGAGTAAGTGGACTTTGTTGTACACAGTCGAACATGGGCCCAGATGAAGTGAGCTGTCACATGGCCTTTCCATGTCCATACCGCAGAAGGGGAAAGAACATGAAGAATGCATACAGGGATTGTTATGGGCCAGCACCTAGAAGTCACCAATATCACCTTTCTTTTTTTCCATTGTCTGCAATGCAGGCTCACTGCTACTCTTAACTGTAGCAGAGCTGGGAAATGCAAGTGGTTGGGTCTCAAATGAAGGCTGATAAATCGGGTTAAAAGGGAATGATGAGTATGCCTTAGATAACTGTTTTTCTTTCTCTCACGCCAGTCTAGATAGAATCACTTGTCTTCCTTCAGTAATTGATTCTGTTTCAGAAATCTTTGGGGAGTTTAGATGGTAGGAAACATTCTATTTTCCTTTTTCAATGTGTTGAGCATACTAAAAGGGAAGAAAACCAGATACCTGAACATTTTACTGCTACTACTGGAAACACTTTGATTTGAGAGCACTGCTCTACTGTTTTTCAGTGTTACTTTCCTCAACTGGTGAATAAGTTTACTGAAATCCCCTCTTGGTAAGAATGTTGCTGCCCCTTCTTTCCATCCCTTGTCCAGGCACACTCACCAGGTGCACCCTCCATGTTCTGCGATGACTTGAACATGTCTGTGCTCCTTTAATTCCCTCATCCAGTTATTTATGGTTTAGGAGGAAAGGAGCCAGTGGGGCAGGAAGGACAAAGCTGGAAACCCCTGTAATAATAGAATTACACACGGACAGGACAAAGTGAAAGGCCACTCAGCTGCGTCTTGGGGATGAGGGAGACGTGGGGAATGCCACTTTCAGAGAAAGAAAGCTTACTCTCTGTCTAAAGCTTTTTTAAAAATGACTCATGGTTACTCTTCTCTAACTAGACAATGAGCATTTCAAAGAAAAGAATCCCGTTTTTGAAGATTTCTAGAGTGGTATCAAGCTTACACTAGGTACTCAACAAGTTGAATTGACTGACTGAAGATCTACATGAGTACCTTTGTAAACTTTATTTACCATACACTTGCATACATTATCTTATGCAGGGTTTACCACAGCTCTATGGCAGAGATAAACAGTCTTATTTTAGGCATCTAAGTACTTAACTGAAATTCTGAGAGGTTTGATATTTTGCCAGTGTCACACAGAGGTTAACAGAATAGATGCAGGTGTTCTGTTTCAATCTTGTGCATTTTTTTCACTTTTGGAAGCAGGCATTTCAATGTTAAGAATGGTGCTGTGTGTACCAGGCTCTGCTGATTCCTCATGGGAGGCATTACCTTCTTATAGGATGTAATGAGGGGGTAGGTTGGAGGGGGAAGGCTG
Source organism: Peromyscus eremicus (assembly GCF_949786415.1). Taxonomy (NCBI): domain Eukaryota; kingdom Metazoa; phylum Chordata; class Mammalia; order Rodentia; family Cricetidae; genus Peromyscus; species Peromyscus eremicus. The sequence goes on along the minus strand of NC_081427.1, from coordinate 32,619,525 downwards.
GAGGGGTGGAAGGAGGGAAGAGGGGGATCTATGATTGGTATGTAAAATGAATAAAAAGTTTCTTAATTAAAAAAAAAAAGAATGGTGCTGTGAAGTTTCCAGCCTGTGCTTTGGGGGCTGGAGAACATCAGATCACTTAGCTGAGCGATGCAGGACTTCATATACAGCGAGTGAGTGGAGAGAGAGCTCTTTTTAATAGAAGCAAACAGGTGGCCTTTCTAGAATTGTTTAAAATGCTATGTGTCTGCCAGCTCTGTATTTTGTACTCAGGAGGTTCTCTGTAAGTCTTTAACTAATTGAAGTGATTTCAAATATGTACATTACATTTAGTTAAATTGGGCAAGCTTCCTGTTAGAGGCTGTCATAAGTTCTTAAATCTTTGTAATCATCGTGTCTCAAAATTTGCCTGTGGTGTACTCTAAGCCAGGATTTTTTTTTTTTTTTTAATTCAAGGAATTTATAGCACATTAACTTGATGTCTTGTTTTTCTGTTTTCTGTCTATGGCTTTCCCATATTTATCGAGCCGTAAGGACATTGGTCTTTTCTGTGGAAATGTGATGACCTGATGGCCAATCTGTTAAAGGTCCACCTGACTAAGGGTCACAGCATTGATTGGAGAAGTTAAAATTGCACATTTCCACATGGCTATTTTGCGTTGTTTCCAACTTCCCTGTCTGAAGCCACCTGATCCCGCATCCTCCACATACCTCTCCCCTCTCCTGTTGCCAGCTGCTCCCCGTCTCTTTGGTGGCAGGCTCTAAGCCACAAAGCGCCCAGCCACTTCCTCCTTTCCTACGCGCTGTTCATCTAACTCGTGCTGGCATCCTGCTGTTTACCTCGGAGATGTCTCTCGAGTCCTGGATTTGAGGTCCTATTTTAAATCCAGGTGCCCATCTTAATCTCCTCAGAGCTCTGAGATGATTGGAGAGTATTTACTGACAAATGAGCAACAGGACTGAGCTTAAAAATAAATAAATAAAACGTTTCCACATTAGAAGTCATATCTTCACTGAGCCGTGGGAGGATTTATTTCATCATCTTTGGAAACACCTGTGTTTTCCAAAACTCTGTATCCAGGAGACAGAGCAGGCAGTGGGAATCTTTGCCTGTGCATGGCGCAGAGAAGGTGGATGATAAATGAATAATGAATGGAGCTGAAGGGGTGGGGAGGGATAGATGGGCGATGGCAGGATGGTTCTGAATGCAGCTTCTAGTTTCTGCTTTTGCTTGACTGGAAATGTGTTTTTTCCTTTTGTTCTCTTTCTCTTTTCCAAGCTCAAGATGAAAGCCCAGAGCTAGAAAGATAGACAGACAGAACCACCTTCGTGATTAGTCACTACTAGAGAGTGTCTTTAGTGCCTCAGCCTACTAATGTGACTCTATGGGAAACCCAGCTGTGCTTTAGAAAGTGTCTGTAATGGAAAAAAATCAGTAAAAGCAACTGCTTGTTTAAAAGAAAGAAATGGAGGGCATAGGTGTCAAGCTTCAATCAAATATTTTTGCAAGAATTCTACAAAGGTTCTTACATTAGTTTCTTATTCACTGATTGTCTTATTACTAATAAATTGTCCACAAAATTGTATTAGTAGCACTTAGTCGTTAAATGAGGTTATAATATCCATCCTGGGGGCTGGTGAGTTGACCCAGCAGGTTAAGTGCCTGCTGCACAAGCCTGGTGGGCTGAGTTTGATCCTGAGAACCCATCCAAAGGTGGAAGGGAGAGAACACACTTAACAGAGTTGTTCTTTAACTTGCACATGCATGCCATGTCACATTTACCTCCGCACCATTCACACACATGCACACGATTAACAATAACAACATCAATGACAATAATAAAGATATTTTTAAAATTATTCTGAACTTTATCCTTCAACCACAGGCTAACGGAATCACAAGTTTTAGGTTCCAAAGCTTCAAGGACTGAGTAGTGATGGTCAGGAAGTGTTTCCCACAGTGGCTCGTTCCGGCAAGTTGACGGTATACTTCCTCTTGTGACGGAAGTGAACGGTTACGTGACTGCTCATTTTCTGTTTCTATTTTACAGGGGAAAATGGTGAAAGGAATGGGAGGAGCTATGGATTTAGTGTCCAGTGCCAAGACCAAAGTGGTGGTCACCATGGAGCATTCTGCAAAGGTAACGTGCTCTTTCCTCACAGTTCTGAAAAACTCACAGGCCGTTGAGCCCCACTGTGCCCTGTCGTGTGACCGTGGTTTTTAGTTTTTCTCTGGCTTACTGAAGGGGATGGCACTTAGGTTTCAGTTGGGAAGGAACACAGAAAGGTAGTAATTTATTACCTGGCCAGATGCTTGTTCAACTTTGAGGGCCTCCAGGTATCAGGGTGTTCTTGGAACATTCGTCTCGCATGCGCATCTGAAGTAAAGGCTTTACTGTCTCTGAAGTCAGTGGGAAGATGTTGGGGCAGATGTGTTGGTTCCTGATTGAAGGTGATTATAGTTTTGGGCGTCACTGCGTTCGAATGAAAAGCCCAATAGCATGTCTGTTTTGAACAGGAGTTCTTTTCAGCTGGACAGTCTGCCCTTACCAAGGCGGTGGCATCTTTTCCAGAACGTATGAGAGAATGATGGCTGTGCTGGGGTGATAGCAAACGTTCTCGTTCCGAACAGCATTATTTTTGACAAATTGCCACAGAGTTATGGAGTGCCTACTAGATGCTAGGTGATCACAGCTTGGATTTGGCAATGACCCCCAGCCCCCCCCCCCCCCCCACGGAAGCCAAAAGCACCGATCTAAGGGAGCTCATTTTCAGTCTTCCACCCCTTTTCATCCTATAATAAATAAAAGCAGCTAACGTTTAGTGAGCTTTCACTGCATGCCAGCCGTTCTGGTGTGTTTGTGTGTGTGCGTGTGCCCATGAAGTGGATAACAGGTCTCTTACTTTTTTTTTATTACATTTGTTTTCTTATCCATTGTGTGTTTGTGTATACATGCATGCACCCCTGCCTCCACTTGCCACAACGTGTGTGTAGAGATCAGAGGACAACGTGCAGGAGTTGGTTCCAGTTCTGGTGATGAAGTTCAGGCTGTGAACCTTGAAAGCAAGCATCTTTACCCACTGAGCCATCTCACCGGCCTCTAAGAATAGTTTTTCCCTGCCTCCCTCCCCCTCCCTCCCTCCCCCACCTCCCTTCTGTTTGTGTTTTGGTTCAGGAAGCAGAGCTTTTGGAGTAGTAAAGTCACTTGCTTGAAGTCCTTCACTGCAGAGCCCAGTCTTCTAACAAATGGAGCCACTGTTATAACTTGCTTACTTCTTAATGTCTTTGGAGCATTGGGTCATGATTTGCCCTTCACTTGCTGGCCTTCGGAGTTCTGTTGGTGCTGTGTGCTGCTGTGAATGCTGTCCTTGTGGAGACAGCCCTAAGAATGGATTTGCATAGGTTGTTTGGGTAAATGGTGGGAAGTGAGCAGTGGGGCGTGAACGTGCATGAACGTGCGTTAATAGGAAGGGAACCAACACAGGTGACTGCTGTGAGAAGCCTTTGCACGGCATCCAAAATGTTCGTTCCAGAGGCGGAAGAACACCAAGCTTCTAAGTCTCCTCTGGAACATAATGTCTCTTTGGAGGAAATTCCATCCAGCTCCCCTTTGGATGTTACTTTAATGTTGACGCCTAGGCAATGGAGTCTGGCTTGTTTTGGATTATTTTTGTGTATTCATTTTCAAAACATTAGGCCTGTGTTTAACAAATTCACTCTCTATTTCTCTCTCTCTTTTTTTCTTCACCAAAGTCTTTTCTTCTCCTCAGCTGGAATTTCTGATAGAGGAGAATAAACGGTACTTCAAACTTGTGGCTGACTGAATCCCTGTTAAAGCTTGCCGCAGATACAAGATCACATGCTCTCCCTTCCTCCTTTCTTCTGTTCTCAGTGAGACATGGGCTTGTTTCCCACTCAAATTGGAGTGTTTGCCACAGATACTTTCATTTGAACAAAGCAACAGAAAAATCTATTTGTGATTAATTTTTTTTTCCCCAAACAATTGGAGGAAGGGGTTGATTTGTTAGACAGTTTCATTCTGTAGTCCAGGCTTGCCTGGAACTCACCCTGTAGCCAAAGTTAACCTCAAACTCGTGCAGTTCCTCCTGCCTCACAGTACTGGAACTACAGGCATGAGCCACCATACACAGGTGTGATTAAAATAAGTATAAAGGACTCCTTACACACAACAGTTAGATAACTTCCAAATACTAATCAATAGAACACCTGTCCTCATATTTCATCTGTGGCCCTAGGATGTACGATTCTACTTGGGGCTGCTACTCTGAACTCACTGTGAATGGCACTATGTGAACCTTACTACTTCCTCCCTGAATTCTTTACTTGGGTAAAGGCTGAAAAGGGACAGGTGGGGATTTCCTGTTGTTTGTTGTTTTTGCTCTTTTGGGGGGCCTGCCATCCAGCTCCCAAATAAATTACACACAAAGGCTTATTCTTAATTATAAATGTTCAGCCTTAGCTTGGCTTGTTTCTTGCCAGCTTTCCTTAAATTATCCCAGCTACCTTTTGCCTCTGAGCTTTTCCCATTCTCTTACTTCTGTAAATCTTACGCTTACTCTATGGTTTGCTATGTTGCTGGGTGGCTGGCCCCTGGAGTCTTCCTTCTTCTCTGGCTGCTTCCTCTCCTCCTCTTTCTGTATATTCTCTCTGTCTGCCAGCCCCACCTATTCTTTCTTCTGCCTTGCTATTGGCCATTCAGTTCTTTTTTTTTTTTTTTTTTTTTTTTTTTTTGGTTTTTTCGAGACAGGGTTTCTCTGTGTAGCTTTGCGCCTTTCCTGGAACTCACTTGGTAGACCAGGCTGGCCTCGAACTCACAGAGATCCTCCTGGCTCTGCCTCCCGAGTGCTGGGATTAAAGGCGTGCGCCACCACCGCCCGGCCAGTTCTTTATTAGACCATCAGGTGTTTTAGACAGGCAGCAACACAGGTTCACCGAGTTAAACAAATGCAACATAAACAAAAGCAACACATCTTAAAATACTATTCTACAATGGTTTCCCGTCCCTGATAGCCCCTCCAGTTAGTCACCTGTCCTTTCAGGCCTGCCTGGCACTTGCTGTATTATATAACACACAGGCAGCCAAGTGAACTAAGCCCCACACACAGGTTTATCGATTCAGGGTGCAGAGCTCACAAAGGGATTCCAACACAAGAGAGAAACGTAATCTCGTATTCCTGAGTGGTACTTTTGTTTCCACAAGTGTCTGGACCTGCCCACCAGATTTTCATCTTTTCTCTTACTTACTCACCTGGAGGATTACAGGTGCATTGGCTGACCTTCAAAGCATGTTTCTATTGTTTTAATAAGAACAAAGGAAACTTTTCAAAACTGGCTGCCTGCTGGTACTGCTCCTGAGTGGCTCCTTGCCCTCTGGCAATTTCTGGAGCCAATAGTGGGTGCAAGCACCAGACTGGAATGTGGTTTTGGTTGAGGCTGAGACATGATGGCATCTCACTGTATAGCTAGTGCTTTTGTGTTGTCCATCCATCTTTCTTCATTTTTGAAAGTATAATATTTTTTAAAAGATTAGCTTGTGGAGAATTCCTTACATGCACACCTTTCTTCTTTTTCATCTTTGGACCTAGTTCTTCCGCTGCCTCTTACAACTGGAAAGGGAAGCGGGAAGCGTTTGGATCCTTAGCAGCTGGAGATGTGCCTAACATTGCACAGACTTGGTCTCACATTCTCAGAGACCCTCTGAGAAAGTCCAGAATGTAGGCAGGTGACTGTAGGGAAGTGCTGGGGCTGGCAGTTTGATTCCATCTGTGCCAGCCTGTGTCCATCTCACTCTCACAGACGGTCTCACAGACCCACATTTGTCTTTTCAGGTTTCAGAGAAACTCCTTGGCATCCCTTTTCCCTGGCCATAGCTCCTTTTGCTCTGGTGAGAAAGCCATCAAGACCTTGAAAGAAAACCGGAGAAAGCAATCTCTCTGTTTTTATTTCCTCGGATTCTGTGTTATGATCTTTCCTCACTAGATACTTATTACCCCAGCGGCAGATGGCATTTTATATCCTCTCCTGTATGCCACTAGGCTGGGCTCAATGCTACTTGAACATTTATGATTTCTGGAATGTTTAAGTTATAATTTTAAAGATAAATCCAGTTACGGTATGCTGCCCTTGTCTTCATTCTGTCTTATTTGCTAAAGGCCTTAAAAGTTGGGCTGAGTTACATTGCTACTCTGCCACCTTGGGCCCACAGATGTCTAGTCTTCTCCTTTGTGAGTTCCCAGCAAGACATGGAGCTCCATCTCTGGTCCTCTGAGCCTTACATCTCCTATGCTATTCTTGGGTATTATTTAAAACATTTTTTTTTTTGTACCAAGCCTTTGTCTCCAACTGGAATTCTCTGGTGAGCTCTAGAATTGTATTTCTAATTCCTGTTAGAGGATGCTCCCTGGAAGTTCCAGAGCCACCTCAACTACAACATGCTCCCAATGAAATTATCTCCCTTTGCCTTAAACAGTCTCATCCTCTTTCTGCCTCAGCTAGAGAAATGCTGACTTCTCCACCCCTCTCTGAACTGTCACCATGGTCCTCACCCCTACCTGAACCATCACCATGGTCCTCACCCCTGCCTGAACCATCACCATGGTCCTCACCCCTGCCTGAACCATCACCATGGTCCTCACCCCTGCCTGAACCGTCACCATGGTTCGATTCAGTTTGTACCCCATCTCCGTAAACGTGGATCTGTAGTGCTCCACAATCTTCTTGCTCTGTATTTTCCTTTCCCTACCCATATTTAGGTCCCTGGTGAAGTGTCCAAAAGGTCCTCCAGCTGCTTGAGACCCTCCTCGTAATCAAGTACATGGACCAAGGAGTTCCTCTTTAACATCTTGATACAGTCAACCCTGCCTGGGTTACCATAGCCTGCCTGCTTTTTACAGTCAGCTGCCCTGCCCCCAAGCCCCCTGCCTCACCCTTGTTTCCAGGATTTCAGTTCTGCTCCATGGTGTGGCTCCTGTCCTTGAGTGATCCTACTCTCCTGCGTCACCCTTTTGGTCTTACTTTTGGCTTACAATCACCTGTACAGAGTTCTGGGTGAATGGGATAAGACTTGACGGGTCTGAGGGTAGAGTGTCTACCATTTTTTTATGAATGGCCAAAGGAATGTTCTTTGATGTTTTGCCTTGGAATTTGGTAGGAAAGCCTTATGTGGATGTGTTGGGTCACCTGTTTATGCAGGCATCAAATCTTTATCAGGGACTACTCCGTGGAGGGCACTAATGATAGGGACTGAGGAAATAAAAAGGAAGAGATGTGGTTCTTCCTTCAGAAAGCTTAGTCTGCTTATGTATTTATGATAGAAGGCTAGAAGATGGGCTGTACAGCTGAGTGGAAAGTTCATTTTGAGGGGCCACAGCAAGCTTCTTCCCATGGAGCATTTCCAGGGACATCTGATGGCTGGGGCAGAGTTTGACAGAGACCTCAGTGTTATAATAGAAGGGACATTAGGACAGTGTGAGACCAGGACAGTGTTTGTCAAGGGATTAAGTCCTTGTCAGAGAGCAAAGGTAGAAGGGTTAGGTGGGAGCAGGCACACAGTGGCTTTACATATACATTATATTATAATATATATGTAATTATAATATTATATAATAATATAATATATTATATAATATAATATATTATAACAATATAATATATTATAACATATAATATATTATAATATAACAATATAATATAATATATTATACACACACACACACACACACACACACACACACACACACACACAGCCACGCCACCTCTTTCTCAGTCCAAACCCTCCTGTAACTTCCCATCTCTCTTAGACTCAAGACTTCAGTTTCTTACTGTTGTCTTTTAGCCGTACATGGTATATGGTTTGACTCCACCTCCCTCCCTCACTGCTACCATTCTCTCTCTCTGAACTCCAACTGTACTCCCTTCTGGAAAGTTTGGAACATTTCAAGCAGAATCCTGCCTCAAGGCCTTTGCACTTGGTATTCTCTGTGCTTTGAATGCTTTCCCCGAGATAACCTTCACGGCTCACTCCCACACTTCATTCAAGCTCAAGGTACCGGACAGGCTTTTTCTCAGCGCCTTTCTTCTACAGACCTTCCTGCACCTCTGCAGTAGAAGGTGAGAGGCTCCATAAGAGCAAGGATTCTGCATGCTATGAGCCCGGGGCACAATGGTGCCATTCTGTTAGAATGTAAAAAATATTAGTCTAGCTTGACACATTCTTGTTGGATTGGTGCTTCGGATCATGATGCTTTGAGCATGTAGAGCTCTCTTAAGCCTTCCCTGTGGCTGATGTTTATTGTTTCCATTTCTTTACTGAAGACCTTATTATTTCCCTTCCACAGATAGACAAACCATATTCCATAGAAACTGAATATGCCAGTAAAAGTCAACTGGAGCGCGAGTGTGAGACCAAGCCCAGAATCCATGTAGCCTCCTCCTAAACCTCCTTTGCCCTTGAGAAACTTTTCTGATAACGTCATCACAGCTAGCAGTGTGCACCAAGTGCTTCATTTTCAGTACTGCATGCTGAAGTCTATTCCCAGGGGTGTAACTGGGGGCAGGGGGCCGGGCCAAAGTACTTCAGTTGCACTTAACATTTACTGTAAACCTGCAAAGCAGAGCATCTTTTTTTTTTTTTTTTTTTTTTTTTTTGAGAACACAAAAGAGAGCTCTGTTTCTAAGGAAGGTTTATATTTTGTTTTTATTGCAGGGAGAGATTTGGGTTCGGAATGATGAATCAGAATATTTTGTTATGAAGTTGAGGCTAAATCTCCGGGAATGATTTTTTCCTGTTTAACCTATCTGGTAGCAAGGTCTTGTGTGTAGAGACTTGGATGCCTATTTTACCTTCTCCTTACTTTCCACCCCCCCTGAAGTTTATTAATCTCATTTATTTTAGACCAAATGTGTTACTGAAAGCAACAAACGTGAAAGATTTCTGAGGTGATCTTTGGCAACACTGAAAAGCACTCCCAATTAAATAAAGTACCCCTTTATTTGGATTAGTTCATAATTAATGATAGTTTATGCTTGTGTTTCTGTCATTTTTTTTTCTAGACTGTCTATATAATTTGGAAGAAAAATTGTCTGCCTTTAAAAAAAAAATTCTAAGGGGCTCATGGTAGTAAAATGTACGCTTAACACCCACAAGGTCCTGGTACCATAAAAAAATAAAACTAAAAACATAGACATGCTTACATTGTTCTGCCCTTTTATTTCCCCCTTGTGACAGAGATCCTTGAAAAACAAACAAACAAACAAACAAAAAACTTTAATGTAGAAAAAACAGACACAACACAATCCAACATCTGGTATAGCTTTAAAATATGTCTTAGGGAATTTAATTAAGCTAATAATTTTAAACTATATAAGTTTGAGTTTGTCAATGAAACCCTGTATTTTTTAAAAGGAAAATAAAAGGTAATACTAAGAAAAACTAAATTACCACTCCGTGGGAAAAATTTTTTCCTACTTATTCCTGGACTCCGCTATCCAGATGTTAAGGATTCGGCTTTTACAGAGTTAGGAAAGCCTGGCCACAATGATGATCTGGTTGAAGAAAAGGGGCCTTCTATCCCAAGACCTCAAAACCCTGACACTTCTTCACAGGGAAATGGCTTGCCATATCCATCCTCTCAGTCGGCTACTTCCCCCTTTGAGAGTATCCCTGTGGCCACAAACTGTTACTGCATCTCTAATGGGTCATAGCAGCAGAAGTTCTCTGCCAACTGAGAGTCTCCACCAGTGCCCTGCAAACTGTTAGGACCCACTGAGTGGTACAGGGAAAGGCCAAAAGGCCCCATGAGGGTAAACTCGGTGAGAGCAAGTTCATCCTGGCGTGGTACTCCGTATACCCAATTTTCCTTGTTTGGCAATCCATTTTTATCGCTCATCCTAGTGACTTGACAGTCATGTAGTTGGTAACAAACACAGCATTCCCCAAGGAGGTGCATGTGCATGTAGAAGATTATTTACTTGCTTTCATCATCATGGTGAGGGGTGACCAGGGAGAAGGCACTGCATGCTGACAAACAGGCTTCTGTGATACTGTGTACTAAAAATTAAATATCGGAGAATATTTGCTTTCTAATATTAAATATGGAGTGCAGAGTTCAGCCTCTGTGGTAGATTATGACAAGCTTTGGCGGCTAGGAAGGAGCAAGCGGAAGGCATAGAGACTAGTTTCATTTCTCCTTTTGAAGTTCTGTTTCACACTACAGGCCTGATGTGCCTTTGCTCCGCCCCTTTTACCCTCCTCACCCCAAATCTTGTGATCCCCTTTCAAGTGCTTCTGTTAGATGAACTTCTGTTGAGCTCAGAGATACTGGGACTGTGCATGCAAGTGTACTTCTGAGAGCCAGAAAGACACCCCAGGCAGTCCACAGGTACTTAGCCACATGGTATTTGATAGCTCCAATTCTGTCAGAGTTCTCTGAATCAGATTGTAATATCCAGACAGCGTATATTGGTCACTGTGGTTTACTTAGTACTCTTCTCGTTCCTGTAGATGCAGAGATGAATGGTTTTAGCTTTGAGCACGCTGAGAAGCTATTAGGAATTGATAGGAGATGAACAACATACCATGGGTAGTGGGGAGAAGGAGGCACAGAGCATCAAAGAGGGCCATCGTACTGGGGGTGCCCCGGGACACTAGAGTGGACACTATGGAAGGGATATTGGAGAAGTTGTTCTTAAAACTATAAAGGCTATGGTCATCTGAATCTGAGATGATGGGATGTAATTTGGTTCATTTTCCCGGTAGCTGGTGGCCTGGGAATGACCAGTTCCTAGAACATTCTGCTGTATGCCCAAAGAGCTGGTTCCATGAGATTAAGTGCATTTTGATGCCCTGAAATGTACTGTTATGACAGCAGGAGATATTATCGTTTAACCAGAGTCGTTCATTACTGCAAAATGTAGTTCTTGGATGTCATGTAGAGATCTAAAGAATTGCAGAGCTCACAGGGAAGCAAGTACTGGAAAGTTCCGAGGCCCAAGTCATTGAAAAACAAAGTTGTGAAGTACCTAAGGTATGGAAGAGGAGACAGCTGTCAGGGAAATAGTTGGAAGCAATAAGGTTTGGGAATTAGTAAAGGTTACGATGAAGTGTAGTGAAATCAGGAGCCCTCAGGGTTAGTCAAAACCATTTTTTGGAGGCCTGCTGACTCGTTCGGGTCAGTGCTGAATTCCTTGCTCCAGTGACCCTCTTGCTTCAGTTTCCTGAGACATTGGGTCTGCAAGCGTGGACCACTCATCTAGCTCCAAACGTTTTAACTCTTATGCTTTGTATCCATGCTTCTGTCTTTTCTAAACTGCCTTTTGGAGAACATGAAAAAGAAGCAGAATGATGAGGATGCATGCCCAAACCCTGTTTTTATTTTTAAGCATCAATTTAACCCCTCATCGTTCAGTACACCTTCAACATTTCAGTTAGTTCTTATCGTGAGCGAGAAAGCAGATCAAGGCAATAGGAGATTAACAACCCAGAGAGATTAAAGGTCCAAATAAATGCCTTCAGGTCCCTATTCAATGAGAGTCCTGGTCTTCGGACTTCCCTAGTGTTTTGGATGCTGCCATACGACAGTGACAGTCTTTATTAGAACTTATTTTTAAACGTTCAAAATCAGCAATTGTTCCTGCTCTGTGAATCACTAATGTATGCAGCTGTCATGCTGCACGGATGCTCAGCCCGGCGTGCTTAGGAAAGCGTGCTAAAGTGGGAGTCAGTCATAGTTTGGCTGGCGAGCTAACCTATTGCTGCATTGCAACGGTGACGTTGTTTCATCTTTCTGCATTTTGTTTTTGCTCTCTCCTTGATCTCTGCTCTGTCTTGGAGCTAAATGTGAGTGGATTCATCTAGCTATGTTGTTCTAACTGCACAAATACACCAGGGGCTGGTTTCCTTGGCCAGCCTTATGGTTTGTCTCCAGATATGTACTGCTTTTCCTGTGGGTCTCAGGAAATTAATTTAGGCCATTTTGGGGGGGCTTATTTCTATGTCAGACTTCATGTAGGGACTTACAAGCTCATAAATAATTTATTGGTAGATTATATGAATTTTAATTGTAAGTTGTATAAGCAGTTGCCGTTAACATTTATTCTTACTAAGTGTTGGATGGCTATATTTAGTTTAAATCTAATAATACTGTGAAGTAAGGTGGGCAAGAAAGTATGGACACACTGATCTCACACAGATAATGTGAGAAGGTCCAGGTTTTGTACAAAAGTTCTTTGGTGAGAGGTCCACACCTTTCCTATCTACGTTATATTATTTATGCAGAAAATAGTATATGAAAGGTCTCTGTTGGTAGGGCACCATTAATGTTGTCAGTTAAAACTCATCATTTCCCCTAAAACAGGGTTGCTTATTCATTACAATCCATGAGGCAGCCTTCACACCAAATGCAGCTCTTTCTCAAATAATGAGAACAAAGTGAGAGCTCCCTGCAGGACGTGTTCCTCAGAGGCCTACAAACTATTCACTTCGTTTGAAGTCAGGCTTGGGATTCATTGTGACATGTCTTATTTGAGCTATATTAAATGTAAGAAAACCTGACAACTATAGAAGTTCAATGTTCATCATTAATTTCAGCTGTTAAATTTAGCTTCCGTGACATGCAGAATGTGAACTCTCACAAGGGAGGCGATAGTGGAAGAGACGTGAGGATGAGGTTCTCGTTCTACATCTGTAAATTTTCTTACATAGCAAGATCTAGAAACAACTCAGTCTTGAAGGTGTAATATCTAGCTACTTAACACTAGTTTTGACTAAGTTAAGCTTATAGAATTTGTCTTTTAAAAAACAACCCATCCAAGATTTATAAAAGTTGTCCATCCCCATTCATTCATTCATTCACTCATTCATTCATATGTTCATCCATTCAGAAACTTTAGAAGACCTTTTATGCCTTGCACTGACTTGCATGTTCTGAAGCCTTCTTAATTACAGGTGCATTGCAAAGTTGACAAGTTACTACAAAGAGTAGAATCATAATTCGACCCTGATGTCTGAAATTCATTGCCTCTGAACATGTGGTTGGTTTGATACCAGTCCGGGGAGATATCTAAACCAATTCATAGATGGATGTTTAAGCAGGCAAAATAGGCAGATGGCTGATGATGGTGGTGACATCATTGTATTTGGTGTGTTTAGGTCCAAAAGAAAGCTAAAACATTTTAGTGTTTTTAAGAAAAGACCCTCAGTGTGCTAGGCCAGCCTTCGACCCATTCATTTATGCTCCTAGTGCTCCGTAGCTAAAAGGGAGTTGAATGATAACTGGGAGAGGTCAGAGCTGATATTACAGCTGGGCCCCACAGAAGCACCTGGGAAGCCACTTCTACATTTGGGGTCACGATGGGGCTGGGGAAGGGAGTTAATGGGTAAAACCTGGTTTTTGTTCACGATCCCTCTTTTGCTTTATGTTTGAAGAAAGGGCACTGTGGCTAAAAGAAATCTCAAAAAGAGAAAGTTCATTGAAGCCAGGTCATGTGTTTTATTAATGAGCAAATTAGAGCTCAATCTCAAGAAAAAGTCACAAGAGAGAGTGAACGTAGTATACTGAGTCCACCTGGCTGAGCAGTGGTCTATTTTGCATGGGCATTAGGTAAGAATAAAATCAGTTCTGATGGTTGAAAGTATAACAAATTGTGACTGGGAGGACTGAAAATGATGATGGGGACTTTGGGGCTGCAAATGGAACTTGTAAGAGAATTAGGTGCTCATGTACCACAAAAATAGACCAGTAGATAATCTCTAAAGTTGACAGCAAGGAATAAGTGGCATGCTAAATATAATGCTGTAAATGTAGGAGAAAATGCATGAAAATATAGAAGAAAATTGAGGTGTTTTCCTATTGAAAAGAGGAGCAAGGCATTGCTATTTTCTGTGCATCTGTTACTCTTTTAACAAATAATATTAAATCTGTTTTAGAAGAGGGACGCTGGGTTGCAGGTTCATTTTCCATGCATACTTCCTACTCTTGGCAAATAATTACAGATGTTTTAAGAAGGCCATTCTTTGGAAGAGAAAAATGAGGATATGAGACTTGGAACTGTACGTTAGGTAGTACAGGAATTGAGGCTTGAGAGTACACATATGTGGAACAGGGCTTCCCAATAAATCTCTTAAGCATTTGGTTAGTTGTAGGGGCCCTCTCTAAGTTATTCCAGGCATGAAAGGTGCCTTGAGAAAGAAGAGAGCTTGACTGTGCATAGGTTTGAAAACAGTCTATGCTTAAAAGTGGATGTCTCTGATAGTTCCTGGTTTTCCGGTAGTCACCAATTCTAAGTAAGAATTTCTCCCTAAACACTGTTGTTGATGTTTTCTTGTTGTTCTTTGAAACAGGGAAATGCACATAAAATCATGGAGAAGTGTACATTACCACTGACGGGAAAGCAGTGTGTCAACCGCATTATTACAGAAAAGGTAAAGTACTTTCCTCTTTTGATTCTACTCATATCAACTGTCGCCTTTCTTATTTTATTTAGAGACACATTTGAGGCTTTTTAAAAACTATCATCTAAAATTATGGAATGGGAAAATTAATGTCTCTAAATGTAGACTTGCTCCTGTACAACTCTCTGGAATTACACACACAAATGGGAACTCTTAGGCTGGGTAGCTTTCACAGTTTGCTCTAATCAGAGAAGAGCTTTATTGAGCCTTAAATTTGGACTCTTAAGATGTCAAGATGGATGATCTATATAAAGTTCAGAGTGTACTTATCTTTCTTCTCTTTCTTTCTTGTCTGCCAAAATCACACAGATACACTCTTGGGTTTTGATTTTAGGAAATTCACACACAATTGAGTTTGAGTTACTTGGGCATGAGGTACAGTGCAGACCTACAATGGGTCAAGACATTCTACTTCTTACATGGTTTCTGATCTTTTTATGAAGTGGACTTCAGAACACACCCACCACCTCTATGCCTCTGTATTTTGTTTCATAAATGGAAAACTTTGGCCAACTATACAGTTAAAAGCTGCTTGTATCAGAGAAGTAGTTGTGATAGCTGTCCACAGCCAGATTCCTATCCCAGATTTGAACTTAGGAAGTGGGAATGGCGTGATTCCCGCAAGTCATCGGGGAAGGTGTTTTTCTTGATGAAGCCACAGGACAGAATTGCCTGTTTGAGTTTTTCCCCCTTCTCAGTGATGCCTTTCTTTTTTTAACCAGAGTTGTATGGCAGTAGTATCTCACAGTGTCTGTCTCACTAGCCTTCTTTACAGGATGGGAAGGAACACCCTAAAGCATGCTCTATGGTGAGTTAAGTATACAACACCCCCAGAAGCTGCATTTTCAAGGAAGGTTCCATCTGGTCGGGCATTCCTGAGATTGTGTGAAATTCCATAAATGTTCTGTATGGAGAACAAGTGCACCAAAGTCATTGTTATTTCTTGAGTCTCCTCTAAGCTATGGACAGGTCCTGTTGAGAAGAACCATTGCTTTGCAGTGAAGACAGAGTCATCCTCAATCCTGATTTCTTTAATACAATGGTAGCCCTGACCAGGAGTCTTCTAGCACTGTTGTTCTCCAACCCAATCCCCACCCCCCACAATCCCCCACCCCCAGTAAGCCTCTCCCTGCTGCCCTGCCCTTGGCTTTCCAGGTCTCCTACCTACAGAGCCTCCTACTCGTCATTCTGCTCTCTTGCATTCCACCCATCCTTGAAGCCTAGCTACAGTTTCCACCTGCATCACAAAGGGGCTTGTCATCCTCTTAATGCACAATGATCGCATCCTCAGAGTGGACCACTGTCCCCACCATTCACTCTAGCATGTTGATACCTATGATATAACCTTTATGGGTGATGAAGCTGAATGACACTTCAAGCCCCTTCTATACTTACTTTCTCTGTTCTTGCATGTTGTTTCATTCATCCAATAAACTTTTCTTTGGAGGGCCTTCTCTGAACCAGACGGTTTCTAACAATGACTTACAAAAGGGAGGGGGAGGTTGCAGTCACTCATCAGAAGACCCATTCCATAGGATGAGACTGCAGGCATCCAGCATCTCCAGCAGCCAGAATAACAAACTCCAGAGAAGTCACGGTGTGGCACACACCAGATGCCATGTTAGGAACTCATATGGTGACCCAGCAGTAACTAAGGACTGCTTTTGGATGGCATCGTACACAGCATTTCCCAAGTGCCACCTTTTATAGTCAAGTCTCTCTGACTTAAGACTCTACTGCCTTAGCAGTATTAAAAATGCCAGGAACTCTGTTGCATTCTCCCCTGGACCATGTGCTTCTGGGCCTGCACATTCCCTACTCCTCCCTGGAATGTTCTATCTATCCGTCCATCCATCCATCCATCCATCCATCCATCCATCCATCCATCCATCCATCCCTGCTTCCTGTTTGTCTTTTGTCTCAGGCATGCATCTTTCTGGTATTCTGTCAAGTATCTCTTCTCCCTCCCTGCATGTCTTGTGAGTACTTCCCTGAATCCTGTGCTTAGCCTAACTTAGCACTGACCGCTGTATTGAAAGGACCTCAAACCTCTGCCTATTTTCCTCAGTACTGCTCCTATAACACCTTGTATGGTAACTGATCTGGACCCAGTCATCTCACTAAATAGAGATGTCATACTTATCCCGCTGAGAAAACTGATAAGTGGAACAGTGAGTCTTGAAAGACAAATGGGAGTTTTATGATTAAAAAGAAAATCAAAGAAGATATCACAGGCAAAGGAGAAACCCATGCGAAGTCTCAGAGGGGTGAAGAAAGCCCAGCCTGTTCAAGAACCTGCAAACGGGACAGCTTAGAGCAAGGGTACAGCTGTATTGTGAACTCCAGCAGAAAATGCAGTGAGGGATCAGGTCAGGGAAGGATGTGGATGCTCTCCCAAAAATATGATTCTTATGAGGAGAGGTATGGGAAACCCTTCAGCAATTCTCTTATTAATTAGGAAACCATTTTGCATTAGTCAGAGCACTGTAACTTTTGGTTTTTTT
Source organism: Peromyscus eremicus (assembly GCF_949786415.1). NCBI lineage: Eukaryota > Metazoa > Chordata > Mammalia > Rodentia > Cricetidae > Peromyscus > Peromyscus eremicus. The sequence goes on along the minus strand of NC_081427.1, from coordinate 32,602,553 downwards.
TCTAAAAAACAGAGGAGGAGAAGAAGAGACAAATCTAATTAAAAGGGCCCATCAATGAACTAGGTAAGAAATACAAAGGATCCCAAATCACAAACCAGAGAGATAGTCCAGAGAGATTTAGGAGATGGGACTCAGCCTAATTGGATGAGTAGGGCACAGCTGGTAAGACAGGTGAGCCCTGCATTTTCTAGCAAGAGAGAATGTCTGAGCTGCTGTGTCCTGGCAAAGCTCGAGAACGCAGGAGGAGGAAGAGCAGTGGGAGGCAGGGAAAAAGCGGTTTAGTTTGACACCTTCAATTTTACATTCCTGAGTTTTTGAAAAGAGACACTGGGAGATTTGGATCTAGGGTTCAAAGGAGAAGTCAGTGCGGGAATAAGCTAGTGAGAATCATTAGCATGTGGCCACAATCAGAAACATGAGCTTGTGGCACAGTGAGAAAGGAAAGTCAAGGCAGCTAATCTGAATCTTTGGCATCTCAGGGAAGGAAGCTGCCTGTTTTACCTCCGTGAGTCATACAGAACAGATGCTCTGTAGATGCTGGATGAGTAGATGCGGTGCTTCATAGATGCTGCTGGATGAGAGGATGAGGATGCAGTGCTCCCTAGATGCTGCTGCTGGATGAGAGGATGAGGATGCAGTGCTCCCTAGATGCTGCTGCTGGATGAGAGGATGAGGATGCAGTGCTCCCTAGATGCTGCTGCTGGATGAGAGGATGAGGATGCAGTGCTCCATACATGCTGCTGCTGGATGAGAGGATGAGGATGCAGTGCTCCCTAGATGTTGCTGCTGGATGAGAGGATGAGGATGCAGTGCTCCCTAGATGCTGCTGCTGGATGAGAGGATGAGGATGCAGTGCTCCATAGATGCTGCTGCTGGATGAGAGGATGAGGATGCAGTGCTCCATAGATGCTGCTGCTGGATGAGAGGATGAGGATGCAGTGCTCCCTAGATGCTGCTGCTGGATGAGAGGATGAGGATGTAGTGCTCCGTAGATGCTGCTGCTGGATGAGAGGATGAGGATGTAATACCATTAAAAGCAATGGCAGTTAAGGAACCAGAATTCCATAATCAGCACCGAGGAGAATTCCATTAGGTTGCCCTTTGAAAGTAGTTAGAGTTGTTTCCTGTTGTATGGATCAGGTTATAAAAGATAGCTTCCCCATCAGCACCTGGCTATAATAACTGTCAGATCCATAATGTAGCCTTTATGGTGGTAATAAAGTAGTTAACTTACTTATCTGTAAGACAAGGTAGTTTCAGTATCATTTTTGATTAGCAGTTAACAATTTAACTTTTAGGTTTTACTCTCTATTTTTATCAAATTTTTGTTTGCCCCTTAGACTACCAAATGAATCCCAATTCCTCTTAAATTTCAGTCATCATTTCAGTAACATCAACCATGTTATCAAACAAAGGTGGAAAGTAAGCATCCCTTTGTCCTGCGATGTTCCTTCTGGAAGAAAACTCTAAACCGACTGGAGACAGTAATTCCCTTAGGCCTTTGACATGGCTTAGGCAGTCTGCTAAAGGATAACAGGACGCCTATACTGTGGCCCGGACATGGTCCCGAGAATGTATTATTCTCCTGTCTGTATCTGGCACCCCAGCCGCAGGGAGGCATTCCTGTGCTCTCTGACCCTGGTTGCAAAGACAGGCTCCCCAGGCCGCTTAGCTGTTATGCAGCAGAGCAGTGTGACAGGCCAGCTCAAAGGCCGGTGCTCCTTCTCTGCATGTCGCCTACTCGCTCACAGTGTGTTTAAACACGACGGTTTAGGGTTTGACTTGAAAGGTAGTTGAAAAATAAAGATCAAAGACTACAAATAATAGGTAAATTTAAGTTAAATTCATGGAAGAAAACCTGGGAAATGTAACCTTTAAGTCTGAGAAAGAAAACTCCCTATGAGAGCTGGCAGAGGACCATGTTACTGCACAGAGACCTGTAGAGCAGGGTTTGAAGGCCCAGAGAAGCAGATGGGTCTCACAATGAAAGCTTTTTTACTAGCAGACAATCTTCCCCAAGAAGTAAGTACCCCAGAACTAAGCAGGTCCCAGAAATCATCTGAGAAGACTTCTGAAGAATTCTCAAGTAGGAAGCTCTAGTGAATGCTTTGTAGACCCCTTCCACTGAAGTCAAGTGATGCTATGGTGGTACCATGACCGGTTGGTACTGTGGCCATGACGTTGGGATGGATTGTTCAGGCAGGGGTGAGCATTCCTGTTTGCCTTAGACACTACCACTACCATTTGATGTGCTCACCAAAAGGCTGTGGGTTCTCATGCCCTCCTCTTGAGACCCATGTGTTTTCTTGGGAATTTAGAGGTTGAAGAAGAGCTTTTCCACTGAGAATTTGAACAGCTACTTAGTGGAGTTGGCTGAGCTTTCCGGGCCAGGGCAACTTTTATTTCATAATTACTCCTGGGTACTCTAGTGTCTTCTTTTGTTTCCTCCAGTCGTTTACCCAGCAGCCTTTCCCCATCATCCCATCCTTTCTCTTTCCAACTCCACCCTGCCTCGTTCCCACTTTGTTCAATCCTTTCCCTCTTCAGATCGTTGGTCACCTCTCTGGCCTTCACCCAATCTGTTAGAGTTAACAAATGGAAGACAGCTTTAAAAACAAACAAACAGATGGGCAGTGGTGGCGCATGCCTTTAATCCCAGCACTCGGGAGGTAGAGCCAGGCGGATCTCTGTGAGTTCGAGGTCAGCCTGGTCTACAGAGTGAGATCCAGGGCAGGCACCAAAACTACACAGAGAAACCCTATCTCAAACAAACAAACAAACAAACAACAAACAAACAACCCCCAAACTGATTACAGTGCTAGAAGATGCCAACTGTAGCCACCAGCTAATGGCCGGTTAAGGAGTTGGTATTATTTATAATAGTTATAGTGGACATATTTTTCATTGTTGGTTTTCAGTCTTTGATCCTTGATCTTACCTCTCTTCTAGGAACTTGAAAGTCCATCTCTTTGTGTGTGACAGTTTTCACGATGGAAATGGTCCTTGTCATTTTCTTGATTTCCCACAGGGTGTGTTTGACGTGGATAAGAAGAACGGGCTGACACTGATTGAGCTCTGGGAAGGCCTGACTGTTGACGACATAAAGAAGAGCACTGGCTGTGACTTCGCAGTAAGTGTTTCTGTGAACAGAGCCAGCCTGGCGCCGAACCACAGGCTGGGTGAATAAATGGTTCCAGGACACAAACCCTTCGCTTCTGAGAGTGTAAGGAGCTGGTCTGAGCAGGCCTACAAAAGGGCGCCTCCTATGAGAGCTGGTAGAATAGTAAGTGTGTGACTCAGGCCAGGGCTGTCAGGTGTGAGATAGGAGCAGGAGGACACAGCAGGAGCTAAAGGGGACGGAGGACAAGCTCCTGCCCATCTGCCTTGTGTGAAGTCCTGGGGACCATCTGTTCTTTCTCTAATCTTGATGTGTAGCTAATCTTGATGTCAGCCACTTGTGGAAAAGTAATACTTCCTTATTCTTACACACATCTGATGATGACATCCTCCTTGACTGAGTCATTTCTGTGCCTTATAGTCCATCCATTAGAGATATTAGAATGTAAGAAGTGCAAACTCGTTGTATTCTACTTGTAGGAAGATAATAATGCACAGAAAACTCAGAGTTGGAAACCCAGTGAATATATAGGGAGGGTTCCTGTTAAAATTTTTGTACTTACACTTATTTATTTATACTTTAAAATTATATTTATTTATTTATTGTGTGCGTATAAAGGTGCTTATTGCAAATCACCAGTCACCTTCCTGTTGGGGTTGACAGCTGGATGCAATTAACCTAAAGTTAATCGAAGGTGAAAGGAATAGATATGTCTCTAAAACAGTGAAGGACAGAACCCATTTTTAATTACAATGAAATATAATGAGATGAAGTTAGAAAAGCCCATGTTTTACAAAAATTATTTGATATGCTGGCCATAGATTTCATACTTAACTTCCTGTGCACACAGGCTTGGCTTGTATCTACAAGTGCATAACAAATTTCTTTGAAAGGACTTTGTTGTATAATTCATTATGTACATAGTAACCACTCCTGGTACTGTACCAAGGTCTTTTGTTTACTAACCTTTTCTGAATTTCCCTTTGGAAAAAAGAAGCAGTCTCCCAGCAATACCTTGCTTCAAAAGCAAATTTTAATTAGCTTTCTTATAACCTCAGGGAGAAGAAAGGGGATGTATTTATACTTGAACTGTTTAAGATTTCTTACTCCAGTGAAACAAGCAAACCGTTCTTAATCAGCTGCTCTTTTTTTTTTTTTTTTCTTTCTTTCTTTTTTTTTCCATTCTGTGTGGAATAGGAACCCTCTGTCAGGTAACACCTTCAGAGATCCGCAGAAATTTCGGTTTCTGCTGCAAAGGAACATACAGCACAAGACCTTCATTATCTAGCTATTTGTTTTTCATGTGGGTAAATCAGAAAGAAAATGTTGCTGTTTTTGTTAGACATACATGGGGGAGGAGGACTGAGTGTGCACACTCGGCTAGTTTTCCTATCTTCATAGATAAGAAATTGTCTCCATGGTCCTTCTTGTTTTCCAGTATCCTCCCTTCCTTTTACTATTACTACACTGATAGGAAAATTGACTTCTTTAAGGGGTATATTTGGATGTTTTAATATCTGTATGGATTGTATACCAGTCAGGATAAACATTCCTGCCCCCAGGCATGTCTTTGTGATAGAAACATTTAAAATCCTTTCTACCAATGTTAGGACGTACATAAGCGCGTTGCTGTTATAATTATATGCAGTCACGCCACCGCACAGCGGCACATTGCACATTCTCACTCCTAACAGTAGCTCAGTACTCAGTGTTGATCCAGCTGATCCCTCTCTCCATTCTCCTCCCAGCGTCTGGGAACCCGCATTCTACTGGCGGCTTCTCTGACTTCACACTTTTTTCTATTCTACATGCAAGTGAGATCATGCAATACTCATTTTAACGTGCTTGCTTGTTTATTTCACTTAAAACATTGACTGCCAGTTTCATGGATGTTGCCCCAAAATTCAGCGATTTATTTTTTTATTACTAGATAGCATTCCGTTGTTCATGGATACCATTTTCTATATCCATTCATTAGGTGGTAGGCGTTCAGGTTGTTTCGATTTCTTGGTTCTTATGACTAGGGAATGTAGTTGTATCGTTGGTGTAATGGCCTTGGCTCCTTCATAGTGAGGTCGCTAGGTCATGTGGTGATTCCACTTTTAATTTTTGAGGAAATCTTATAGTGATGTTCCCAGTGGCTTTGCCATTCTGTTCCTACAAGTGTCCCTGCTGTATCCTTGCCAGTACTTTTTCCTTCATGATGTTATGCTTGGTCTTAGCAGAAAGACCCAGAGCATCTTTGTCTCTCTGGTAATAGCTAATCTACCTGGTTGAGCTTGCTGTCATCATGGCTTTGATTTTTATTTCTTTCATGATTAATGATTTTGAGAATTTTCATATAACCTGTTGGCTTTTTCTATGTTTCCCTTTCATGTCTATGTAGATATATTATGCACTTTTTGTTTGTTTGTATGTGTGTTTGTTTTGAGACAGGGTTTCTCTGTGTAGCCCTGGCTATCCTGAAATGTATTCTGTAGACCAGGCTGGTCTGGAATTCAGTGATCCTCCTGCCTCTGCCTCCTGAGTGCTAGGATTAAAGATATGGTGCCCCCACACCCAGCCATGTTGCCCACTTTTAATTGGATTATTTGAGAAATGCTTTTGCTATTGAGTTGTTCGAATTCCATATATGCATTCTGGATATTAACTTTTAGTTGTATGTGTGTTAGCTGTTAATCCTTTGTGAGAGCATACTGCATGGAATCTTGCCTCTCTATCCTTGTTCACTCTGTGGCTCATTCCCTCTACTCTTTAGTTGATACAATCTCATTTTGTTTTGTTTTATTTTTTTTTCCTCCTGTGCCTTAGTTTCTCCTCGATTAAAAAAGAAATATCCTTGCTAATTTCAAAGTCCTGAAGCTTTTGCCTTGCTTTCTTCTGGTGGTTTTGTAGTTTAAGAGTCTTGTATTTTGTAATTGGTGATTGACAGACGGGGCAAGGGGGTCTAATTCAGTTTTGCACATGGATATCCAGATCTCACAGCTCCATGTATCGAGAAGCCTGGCTTTCCTCAGTGTTTTCAGTTTGTCATTATTGTTAGTGCCTTTGTCAAAAGCAGGTGACTTTAGATGATGATTGGACTTAGTACTTGAGTGCTTAGTACTCGAGGCTTTGTCCTTTTCCTTTTCTATGTCTGCTTTCTAAGAACACCACACATATATTTCAGTTGCCCTAGATTTACAGCATATTTTAAATTCAAATATTGTAATGCTTCCTACTTTGCCCCTGTAGTTCAAACCGACCTTGACTATTCAAGGATTTTTGTGGTTCCACTTAAATTACAGCGTTGCCTGTGGTTCTGTGAAGAAAGTGACTGGTATTTTGAAAAAGAACTTCATAGCTGGAGGGGTAGCTCAGTGGTTAAGAACGCTTGCTGCTCTTGAGAAAGACAACCTCAGTCTTAGCCCCCCCCCCCATACATAGTGGCTTCAACCTCTGTAACTCCAATTCCAGGGGATCCACTACCCTCTTCTGGCCTCCACAGGCATTGGACACACACATGGTGCATGTACATACATGCAGGCAAAACACTCATACAACTTTTTTTTGTGTAAAGCATCACATTGGCTCTATGTATGACATTGAATAGGGTATACATTTTTAACCATATTTGTTCTTCCAATCCATGAGCATGAGATAGCCTCCCATTTCTTTTTACCATATTTGGTTTCTTTAGGGCATTATAGTGTTCTTCTCTGCTTGGACATTTGGTTACCTCTACCTCTTCACTACTGTGAATATTGTTATAGACACTGGTAAACAGTATTTCTTTGAGATACTGTTTTGAAATGTTTTGGACATGTCCCCAGGAGTAGGATTACTGGGTCATATGCAAACTCCATTTTTAATTCTGTGAGGAACTTCCAAGCCTTTCCATAATGGCTGTATTCTAACCACCTTTCCCAGGGCTTTCATTTGCATTTCTCTTACAATCACTGGCTTACAGAATCATTTGTATATTGGCCATCTGAGTATCTCTTTTGAAGAATCATCTGTTCAACTGCCTACTTTTAAATCAAGTTATTGTTCTTTGCTGACTTATAAGCTATCCCTGTATATTCTGAGCATTAAACCCCTTTTTGGATACATGACTTAGTTGATTGTTTTCTTTGACATAGAGAAGTTTGTAAGTTGGATAAGTTTGTAAGTGGCTTATTTTTGTGACACCATGACCCAATATTTTCCTAACTAAAGAGTCTTGTTTACTTTTTTCCCCTTGTGCTCACATTTTGAAAGAAGGATTTTTCCAAAATATTTATCAAATAGTAGTTAACCTGGACTACTCACCAAGGGCCCCAACCCCAAAGAAAAATGACTTCCCTTGCTCAACAGCCATCGACTGCCAATAGTTTCTCAGCTAGGTGTGCAGTTTCATGAGTTTCTCTCCTAACCATGTGGGAATGTGATTGACTTGACCTCCTGCACTGATACTTTTAATTTTGTCTATACTTGTATTAGTCATTGTGTGCTTGATGGGCCAAAGTGGGGAGGGGGGAGTGATTTCTTACCACTTAAAGTCCATTATCTCTGAAATATTAAAAAAAATGTATATTAAGTTAAATTGGTTATTCACTTATTTATTTCCTGAATGAACACTTAATTTATGCAAAATAGGATTTCTTTATTCTATATCTGTTGATCACTTTTGAAACTTAATATTTCCTTCAGTCTTTATTGCTTAATGTAAAAAAATTAAAAATGAATTGAAGCCATATTTGAACATCCTGTGGTAGAATAAACTTTAATTTTTTTCCTCTTTCTTTCACCAGGTTTCACCAAAACTCATGCCAATGCAGCAGATCTCAACTTGAAATGTGGAGTAGACATTTGTCCCAAGATGCTAAGATTTCATTTTGAACACATAGGATTTAATTGAAAGGATGTCATAATCAAAATTATGTATTTAACAAGAAGTTTTGACTAGTTTTCTTCTAGTATCTCTGGATTTGTGCAGCCATAGACTGTTCTTCTGAGTGTGTTCTAACAGTTCCATGAAAAAGAAAAGGAAAACATTTCCTTGTGGTCTTGTTTCATAAGTGCTAAGAAGGTTGTCTTCACTATTGGTGCTCACATTGGATGTATGTTCATCTTTTATGCTATATATACTAGACCGTGACTTAGTCCTGAAAGAAAATTTTCATGTGAATTTGTGATTAGGCAGAATACTTTTTCATGACTATATATCTTTTACTTTCCTCTTTTTTTTGAGAGAAAAATCTGATTTGGTGATTATACTTGCCTCTTTAGAACATCCTCCTTACCTCTAAACTTCTTATAGTGAAATATATCAAATAGATACCCAAGAAGGCAAACAGGGATGTCTCTGGGAGAAGTAAGCAGAAGAAAGAACAAGGCATAGGATCTACCAGTGCTGGCATCCCACCAAACGTTGCCTTTATAAACAACCAACTGTCTACCTATGTGCACTAACAACTGAGGCTAACTATGGGAAGAGGACTAGAAACATACTGACATACTTAAACTAGTTCTTCTATTTTAAGTGCCATGCTATGTATTTAGAAGACTCTATTTCTGTTATTGAGCCCTGGTGTTTACTTATACAGCATCTCCTAAGCAAAGAAGAACTGTGGGCAATTTATCATGAGTCCTAAATCACAATGGCAGCAGTATTTACAAAAAATGTTCTTCCAAGATATTTCTCTTTTAGGCTCTCCATTCTGCTCAGCAAAGATTCTAAACCGTGAATGACTTTTTCTACAGAACCCTGATATGTCCTCTACTTAAGCTACTTCTCTTAACAGAGTGCTGTTACTTTAGCCTTGTGTGAGTAGGAAAATGGTGGGAGAGTCTCGGATCTGAGTAGTCAGCAGACTCTTTGTGCTGGGGAATGAGCATGGTGGCTTGGGGTTATAAGGGATGCTTCCCCAGAAGTAGCCGCAGTACCAGACAGTCGCCCAGAAGCGTCAATTCAGAAGCTCCCTGGGTATCAGATGTGTGAAAGTCTAGGCACCCTGAAGCTAGGCTGGACAGCTGGTGTCTACGCGGTGAAATATACCGTTCTTATGTTACTAGTTATAGGAATGTATGCATGTTTTAGGTGGTGGTTGTCATTCAAACTCACTTCTCCTCAAGTATAGCCACAGCTATCCTGTACAGTTTGTGAAGGAGAAGACCGGCTTTTCCCCCATAATACTCTCTCTGTAGTACTGCTTTTCTGTCTGGCTGCATGGTTGAAAGCATCCACTGCCAGTACTGATAAGAAGAACCCTTCTTAGAAGGCACAAGGTCCATGAGAGTAAATATGTCTATGTTAGAGTCAACACTTGAAAATATTATTTTGTTGATATTGATATGTCTTCAGATGCACTTGCTTATCATTCCAGTCTGTTACTTTTAAGACAAGGGGATTCTAAGAATGTTCCAAACATTGTCAACGCGTGAATAGATAACTTAAGATTCTTGCTCAGAGTGCCATAATATTTTTAAAAATCCGTTAAGTGATATAATAAAAATTGCAAATTGACAGTTATCAATGTGTTTGTTTTCTTTTTTCACTTGGGAATGGTATGGTTCCACGTAGGGAAATACAACAAAGGTTGGTAGAATGGCCAAACATTAGGTCAGCATGCTTTTACTTCTAATCAAGTCATTACTGTTTCTTTCTCCCCCCTTTTTTTTCAGGGGGTGGGGGTTGGTGAAACAAGGTCTGTCTATGTAGTCCTGGCTGACCTGGAACTCACTATGTAGACAGGCTGGCTGTGAACTCATGGAGATCTACCGGCCTCTGTTTCCTGAATGCTGGGATTAAAGGCATGTACCACCATGCCTGACATTAACTTTTCTTTTTGCCTTACCAAATAGATAAACTTATATTCTAGGAAGAGCAGAAGAAACATTACCTAAATGAATTCTGCTGTATCTTGCTTCCTATCACAGCCAGTCATGTCTGTGAAAATTGATTATCAAACCTGCTGTGGGATGTATTTCTGTATGCTGTGAATATGTGTTGCTCCCATTGGCTATAAATAAATTTGCATTGGCCTATGGCAAGGCAGCTTAGAGGCAGATGGGAAAATCCAAGACAAAAAGAGGGGAAGAAAGGCAGAGGCAGAAGAGATGCTAGCCTGCCACCCAAGGAGTAGCAAGATACCAGCAGACCGGTAACGCCACAGCCACATGACAAAACATAGATTAATAGAAATGTGTTAATTTAAGATGAAAGAGCTAGCTAGCAAGAAGCCTGCCATAGGCCATACAGTTGGCAATTAATATTAAGCCTCTGGATGATTATTTTGTAAGTGGCTGAGGGAACTTGGGTCTGGGAGGAACTGGAAGAACTCAGGACCACAGGACCGGGAGGGACCTGAGAAAACTTAGGGCTATACAAACCTTCATATGTTATTTATTTTGCTTTATCTGACATTTTCCTTTATAGTACATTTCCATTAATCAAGTGGCATTTTGAGTTTTATTGCAGTTTTAAATGTCTTCTTGTAATCCATTGCCTCTCTACTAACAGTCTTTTCTTCCTAGCCAAAATCCTAGAATTGGGGATTTCTTTTTTCTTTCCTTTTTTTTTTTTTGGTTTTTCAAGACAGGTTTTCTCTGTGTGGTGCTTGCTGTCCTGGAACTCACTCTGTAGACCAGGCTGGCCTCGAACTCAGAGATCCGCCTTCCTCTGCCTCCTAAGTGCTGGGATTAAAGGTATGCTCCACCACCACCCAACAAGGGGACAGGTTTCTAAGACAGATCATTCTTGATAGCTCCCCTCTGTCTACTCTGTCCAGGAGTTGTACCAATCACATTATTTCTCCCATGTTCAAACACAGTGAGAGAAAAGAGTTTTATTCCTCTTCTTTCCAGGAGCTGGAAGAATGTGATCTGGCATTAGCACCCAGTCCTCTACTAAACACATACATATGAATGCACGCTACTGCTTTGTAAATGCAAAGAAAGGAGCTGACACACAGGAGCTGTGGAGGGAACATTCTGTTTGTACCCTGGCCCAAGTTCTGGTTATACCTAAGCCAGTTCCCTCTAGCGTATCTATAAACCAGCTTCCAAGTCTTCCATTTTGTTTGTCACCTGCCACCACAATATATATTCAGCTTTTGCGGTTTTTGAGTTCTGTGTGGGGCCTGGCCTCTGACAGGTGTGCATAATATGAGAAGAACAGGCTGTACACTGAGCCCAGAAGACACAAGCGTGGGTGTGGGGGCTACCAGTGGGTAGTAGGTTTAAGTTGAAAGACTTGCCTCTTACAGTTGTACCCTCTAAAGGCCTGCTGTATACCAATGGAAATTAAGCAGAGGTTTAATCAGTGGATTGGTTTCTTTGACGTTAACATTCCTTTTTTATATAGGCTATGATCTGTCATTTCTTAAGCTTACTTTTGGATCATCTATCTTTAAAATATGATTATACTGTTTTACAGATCTTTCAAAAACACCATATCGTATTAGTTTAGTGTAGAATTAATTGGTCCTAATCTTAGTCTTCAGTGTCTACCCTGCCTGGCTATTGGAGGCCATATTAATATCAAATATTAGGATAAGCATAAATACCAATAATGGTAATTTCTTCAGGTATATCTGTGTGACATGCTTGAAGTCTCTTCCATCTAAAAAATTAGACATGTCTAGCTGTGGAATCTTCCAGAGATATTTTGTGAATCACTCAGCATCTTTGAGATCTCTGGATAACTAATTAGACAGATGAGTCCTTTCTGCAATCATGTTTTATTGTGGAGGCTAAATAGGCTTGATTGTGGTCACTGTGATCTTTTTTTTTTTTTTTTTTTTTTGGTTTTTCGAGACAAGGTTTCTCTGTGTAGCTTTGCGCCTTTCCTGGAACTCACTTGGTAGCCCAGGCTGGCCTCGAACTCACAGAGATCCGCCTGGCTCTGCCTCCCGAGTGCTGGATTAAAGGCGTGCGCCACCACCGCCCGGCTGGTCACTGTGATCTTTAATGAAGTACTCTTGTGGTAGTTTGGATGTAATTAGCCCCCATAAGCTCATAGGGAATGGCACTATTAGGAGGTGTGGCTTTGTTGGAGTAGGTATGGCCTTGTCAGAGGAAGTATGTCACTGTGGGGTCAGGCTTTGAGGTTTCCTATGCTCAAGATACCACCCAGTGTCACAGACCATTTCCTGTTGCCTGCAAGATGTAGGACTCTCAACTACTTCACCAGCACCATGTCTGTCTGCACGTTGCCATGCTCCCCACCATGGTGATAATTTAATAGACTGAACCTCTGAAATACAAGTGAGCCACCCCAATGAAATGTTTCCCTTTATAAAAGTTGCCATGGTCATGGTGTCTCTTCACAGCAATAGAAACTGTAAGACAACCCTTTGGAAGGGACCTCAGGCTACTGTATCCTGGTTCTTCTGTAGCATGGCTTGCAGTATCTCAGTTAACATGCTGTGGGATCCTGGCGTCAACATAGCCCATTTTGTGTCTGGCTCACTGCTTTGCAGTAATGCATTCCATTTGTTACCCTTTATTCAGTTCAGGAGGAAAGTGAGTCCAGAAACTCACATCTAAATCCTGTTTTCCCCGGAGCTATGCTTTTGATTTAGCAGGAGAGGAAGCAGCATCTCCCACTTTGTTTTTCTGGAATTAGAATGCCTTATAACCTCTCAAGATATGGTCTACAGCTCCCAACCTTTGCACACAGTAGTGGCAGGAGTTAAAGAGTTGTGCTGCTTCTCAGGCAGATCTGCCAAAATCAGTGTGTGTATGTGTGTGTACATGTGCATGCACACCCACTGTGTTCTCAATGTGTATGCCTGTTTAACAACTCCATGGCTGGCCATCGCTGGCCTATGATAGTTTTCTAAATATATTTGTTGAATTAACGTAGCAGTTGAAAACATGGTTAATTTTAAGTCAGGCTTGGTTAAATAGTGATATAATCTCTCTTAGGAATTTGTATGGGGGGGGATTGGAACCTAGGGACTGTCACAAAGGAATAAACAGTCCTGAAATGCCTATATTTGTTTAAACGCTTTATAATTTACAAATCACCTAGAATATGTGAGGTAGCTTATCTGATTTTCATAGTAATTTACCAGGGAGACATTATTACAGTCATTAAAATTAACTTGATTAGCCTGTGAGAAGTAATGTCCACTAGTTCTTTAATCAAATGAGCCTTCCTAGGCTAATGTTGAATTCTGCCAAGGTAGTTCATGAGATGCAAATTAAATTCCCTGACTAGAACTAGATTTGTTGCTCTTGGTTAAGCCATAAAATAAAGTCCATGCCCTTCAAACCTAATGGGACAAATATTCTAATTTTGTTCCCTCTGTTCACACTACTCTTGTGCATAACCTAGTTTATGGGGAAATGGATAGTTCTTAAGACAAAACTGATAGTACAGGAAAATGTTTCTGTGGTTGGTGTCTAATCACCCAGATCTATTCACTTGAAAGGCTTTGATTGGGTAACCAGGGGTAAGAAAGCTCATGTGACAGCAGCAGGAAGGACTGACAGGCTGAAACCATTTCTGAAATTCTACTTCCTGGGTGCTACCCATTCCTCATGTTTGAAATGTTATACATCAGACTGATTCAGATGAACTCCCCGAGAGAAGGCTTGACCTAATGAGGTCAACCATTCCTTTTTCAAGAGAGAAAAGATCCCTGTAGAGAAGAAGGCTAGACACATAGTTGACTGAGATGCTGAGTGATGGGATGCATGAGGAGGCCTGCTCAACAAGGCAAATGTAAATTTAAGCATTTCTGTCACATTTCTTGGAATGTAAGGCATTGACATGTATAAAATACAACATGCTTTTGTTTACTCTTTCATCATTGAGAAATTGTATTGTATACATAGTAAGAATTTTTAAATTTCTTGCCAGTCCCAGAGGGATTCATCAAGTATTCCCTCCTCACTGACATAAGGGTCATTGATGAATGTTTGGTGTGACTGATAGGAAACCCAGGCAGTTAATGGACCAAGGAAATTGCCTATCTAAAGTCTGTGCATTTGGAGTCTGGGGGCTTCTTCATGATCAGAGATAAAGAGTTAAAAAGGTCAAGGTCATATTGGTAGCCGTGGATGCTTGTCTCAGCTTCTCTGAAGCGATGGGGCAGCATGAAGCTGAGATCTCTCAACTATAAGATGCCATCAGTTGTGTGATTCATCTTATTTTCAGATACGTTAATTGTGGGGAAGTAATGAATTAGAGTTAGTCCTCTAAGGTCCTGCTGAAGGACATCAGATTAAAAAATAACTTGAAGAAAAATGCTGCTTTCATGTATCTACACAGTACTAGCCTCCGAGAAAATGTCCTTAAGATAGACTTTAAGGGTAAAATAAGAGTTGGCAGTTTTATTCATATGTATATAAATAAGTGCTTGGAAACAGTTGCCAATCAATTCACCAGTCCAATGGTTCATTATGCCATCCATCCTCCCATCATGCTTTTCCCAGTGTGTATGGCACGGTCTTCTTATCTTCAACCTTTCAATGCCATCTTTTCTATACATCTCAAGAATATATAAGTTGAAACTTTTTAGATATTGTCATTAAAGATGTTTGCTCTATTACATAAACTCAAGCACATAAACCAAGCATGAAAAGCCAAAACATTGGAAGGGATATTCTTGGGCTGGTAGAATGCCTCAGCAGGTAAAAGCACATACATGCATTGCAACCCTGACCACTCAAGTTTGGTCCCTAAAGTTGACTCCCAAAAGTTGTCCTCTGACTTTTACGTGAATGTCATTACACGTGCATTGCAGAAGTCACAAACAACACAACAAAAACAATAATGTTTAAAAGAGGGCTAACAAGATCCCTTAGAGCAGTGGTTCTTAACCTTCCTAATGCTGTGACCCTTTAATACAATTGCTCATATTGTGGTAACCCCCAACCATAAAATTATTTCAGCAGTACTTCACAGCTGTAATTTTGTTACTGTTAGGAATTGTAATGTAAATATCTGATATGCAGGATATGTGAAGGGGTTGTGACCCATAGGTTGAGAACTACTGCCTTAGAGGGTAAAGACATTTGTCTGAGTTTCATCTTTGGAACTCACATAAAGAAGGAAGGAAAGAGCCTACTCCACAAAAAGTTGTCCTTAGATTTCTGTAGGTACACCATGGCATGAGTACAGGCTCATACACACAGATCATGCACACATACAATAATAATAACAACAAAGTTAAACCATTTTTAAAAAGATACTCTCATGGAATCAGTAGTGTCAAAGGCCCTACATGATTGCTGAAGACTAAGTGATGCCCTGTTGGAAAAATAGAGGAACCTCAAGAGACAGAGAAATGAGAGGGAAAGTGAAAATGTAGTAAAATATTTTACTTACAGAAGAGAAGGTGAGTGAGTAAACCTAGCTGAATATTCATGGCTGGTGACATCA
The DNA here is from genome assembly GCF_949786415.1 of Peromyscus eremicus. Taxonomy (NCBI): domain Eukaryota; kingdom Metazoa; phylum Chordata; class Mammalia; order Rodentia; family Cricetidae; genus Peromyscus; species Peromyscus eremicus. The sequence continues at coordinate 32,587,080 of NC_081427.1, read as the reverse complement.
TGGATCTTAGAGGAGAACCCATTACTGCAACTTTCCTAAACCAGCATAATTCCTAACTTCGTTCCAAATACTTGTCCTTGGACCCATAGACAAGTGTAGCTCTCATTTTTATCAGTAGATAGAGACCATCACAGAAAGGCACACTGATCAAAATGCAGAGAACAATTGACCATGGAGTGCTCAGCTCCAATTGACACATTCACAACACAACCCAATCCCCAAAGGTTCCAGGAACATCACGGAAGAGAAGGTGGAAAAACTGTAAGACCCCGAGGACCAGAAAGTACTGTGAGATTGTGTCTTCTACAGTGACGGGGAAGCTTGTGTAGCAGTAATTTCCCCAGAATTAAAACCTTCTATCTCAAAGGGAAGCTTGTTAAGGCATGGTACATTTTAAGTGGAGTTGAAGCAAAAGGATAGTTTAAGAATGAATGTTTACAGGGAAGTGAAGTGGCAGGATTTTACTCTAAAGGGAGATGAAACTCTCCACCCTGCACCGAACCTCGTTAAGCTCAGAAAGCACACGATTCAAAATAGCTTCAGGAAGTCCCTGAAACTGACCATATTTGCTAGGTCCCTCCCTCCCCAAGTATGTATAAGCAGTAAGGACTGCTGAGAGAGACTCTCAGACCAGCTGAGCTGCCTAGTAGAAGAGGCTCAGGCCTGCTGGCAGCCTGGGAGAAGCAGAGACAAACTGAACAGCCTAAGAAACAAAGACCAGTCAAGCTTCCTGGAAGAGGCTCAGATACACTTATGAAATCTCAACAGTATGGCTGCCTAACAATATCTGAACAATGATGATACCTGTAACAAATTGCTAATGACATTAAGTACCTTATTAACCAACATTGTGTAATATGCTAATACTGTACTAAAACACCTATATGGTTTCACCTTTAAGAGCTTAAACTTCTGGTGGAGAGAAATAACTCAGTCAAACAATGACATGTGAGGATTGAATTTTCCTGTTTTATGAAGGGAGGATATGAACACCATAAGAGATTATTTGAGCAGTTTTGAAATTATATTTTATATGCATGTCATCACATCCTTAAATATATCGTAGATTTTTTTCAACAAAATTGTAAGCATATTTAAAAAGCAGAAAAGTGACTTAATAGACAAAAAACCTACAAACAATAAGGAGATCAAGTAATTTGTGACTTATGATTCATTCAAAGTCACAGAAGAAACTCTGCCACAATGGCAACCCATGAGGAAGAAATGGTTGGAGAGCAAAAATCAATTATCCATATGCTTGATTTTAGAAAATTTAAACTTCAGAGTTTCAGAGAAATAATAGGGCTGTTGAAAGCATATGAAATAAAATGATCCTGGCCCAGAATAGGGGAGCACACTATTCAGTGGCTATTGTAGCCATTTGATTATGGATGTTTTATTGTTGAAGGAGATTGCATAGATCAATCTGTTCTGAAGGGGTCAATTGAAATATTATGGTGACTCAGGAAGTGCAGCGACGAGAATGCCACTAGCCAAACAGAACCAGCTGTGCTTTGCAGAAACGAAGCAATTGTGAAATTACCTCATTGTTATCTGTAATGTCGAAGAGAAGCAGAAATGTTCCAAGGACATCTGAGCCAGTGATAGAGCTGAGCATATGTACAGAAGTAAACTAAGTCATAAACTGAAAAGAAATTCCTGTTGGTAGAAAAGAAAAATCAGATGGCGAAATAATTAACCCTCTTATATAGGGAGTAGGCCCATGTATATTTCACATGACCATAAATTAATAAGGAAGTAATTTTCCATTGTATCAAGACCATATCACAGAAGATCAAATCACCCATATGTATAAAACTCCTTTGCCTATTCCAATTGAAGAACAGTTATGTCAAAACATATCCACTAAAGTATTCCAAAAAGTTGTCAAAGGCATCGTATTTTGCATGGACTGTTTTGCTGTTTTAAAGGATTTATTAACTTTTATTTTACGTATATGAGTATTTGACCTGCACTACCTGCAGGAAGTGGCCCCAGAAGGCAGAAGAGGGTGTCAGATCCCCTGGAAGAGGAACTTAGAAGATTGTAAGCCACATGTGGGTGCTGGGAACCCAACTCAGGTTCTCTGCAAGAGCAACAGGATTACTGCAAAATAAATAAATAAATAATATGAAACCCAATGAGATATCATGATACAGTCAATAGTGACTCAAATGAAGCAGTGACAGCCAAATATTGGTGAGGGTATGAAGACACTAACCCACCCATGCATTGCTGTAGAAAATGAAAAGTGTGTAGCAGCCCCAAAACATTGGCAGCTTCTAATCAAACTTAACAAGTAACTTAGTAGATGGCCTTGCAAATGCAAGGACTCACAATCACAGTCTAAAACTTGCCTTTTGAGCTTTTTCAAAACTTTGTTGGCTATCCTTTGTTTTTTTTTATATATATTATTTTGCTTTACTTTTCTTTTTAAATAAAAGGGAAATATTTCCAATTTTCTTATGAGCGATAAGAAATAGTTGTTCTGGTATTGAGGATGAGGGAGAGCCAGAGTGCTGATGAACCCAGCAACCACCCAGGCCCAGAGCGATGAGTTGGCCTATCCCAACATTCACCTCATCTATGATCTGCTGGAGCACGTAAAGGGGCCAGTCCTGCAGTCCCAAAGTTGCAGGATCTCTATGACACAGGACAACAGCAGGATATCCAAGAGGAGTCCCAGTGAGGGCTAAGTGTCAATAGTGTAGCAGAAACCAGAGGCCTCGAGCCAGACCAGTGATTCATTGCAATGAACACTTGCAAGTAAAAATGTATGGACTAAAGGACTGTGTGACTCACTGTGTCACACTACAGCTTCCACAATGAGATTTTTCTTTTTCTTTTCTTTTAAATTTTATTTTGTTTCATTTTGGGGGGTCTGTTGCAAGGGAAGAGGGATCATGTGAAGGGATTAGGGGAAGAGTGGGATTGAGATGCATGATGTGAAACCCACGAAGAATCAATAAAAAGTTTTTAAAATGCCGAGCGGTGGTGGCGCACACCTTTAATCCCAGCACTCAGGCACCAAAACTACAAAGAGAAACCCTGTCTCAAGAAACGAAAAAAAAAAAAAAAAAAAAAAAAAAAAAAAAAAAAAAAAGAAAAAGAAAAGTTTTTAAAAGAAATTAGAAAAAGAAAAGAAATAGTTATTCTAAGAAGCTACCCACTAACTAGATATTTCCTATTTCCTAATAGATTTCTTCAATCCCTGGGTAGTCTTCCTGATATGTAAAGGGACATGATACCTTACTCAGAGGGCTGCTGTAAGAACTAAAAATATATTTTATGTCCATGACACACAGTAGCTACTTAAAGATTCCCCTTTACACTAGAAATCAGGGTGTTCTCTCTCTCTCTCTCTCTCTCTCTCTCTCTCTCTCTCTCTCTCTCTCTCTGTGTGTGTGTGTGTGTGTGTGTGTGTGTGTGTGTGCGTGTGTCTGTGTATTTCCCTTTTGTGGTATTTTTAGGGCCTCTAAATTTCCTCCTCCTTTTTTTTACCTTTGTCTTTGGAATTTTGCCATGTGATTGTAAATGTTTAGGTATAGTAAAATCTACAGTTAAGGGAAAACATTTAGAATAAATACCAGTGTTTGTGTGGTGTGTGTGTGTGTGTGTGTGTGTGTGTGTGTGTGTGTGTGAGAGAGAGAGAGAGAGAGAGAGAGAGAGAGAGAGAGAGAGAGTATGTAAATATTCATGGTGGTCTCCTATTGGTCTTCATTTATCATCAAGAATACTTGTGGATTTAAAAATGTAACAATACTCATGAAAAGCTTTTTCTGGCCTTTTAATGAAATGTTATTTTTAAAACTGCATTGGGCCATCAGTAATTATGTCCATACTCAGGTCCATTACTTTTATAAAGCAGACTGTAGCTTTTTTAAAGGTAAAAATGGGAAGATGTACTCTTGAAAAGCAAGCAAGGGATTTGCTACTTCTAGTAATGGTGGCATAGATAAAAACAGATTGTTGTAGAATATTATTTTAAGAAGTGTTACATTTGCTTATGCTGTGGAACATTTATTTAATGATGTAAAGTTGTGTTGTATTATTTTATGTTGCATTCGTTTAACTCAGTGAAGCTGTGTTACTTTCCCTGTCTAAAATACATGATGATCTAATAAAGAAATGAACAGCCAATAGCGAGGCAGGAGAAAGGGTATGTGGAGCTGACAAGCAGAGAGAATAAATAGAGACTGTGTTGTGTGTGGTTTTCAGTGACCACTCATGCAGATCTGTAATGAAAAGGAACAAGCTGAGCAAGGAAAAGTACAAAATGTTCAGTTTGAGGAGAAAAATAGGACCGGGAAGTTTAAGGGAGCCAAGTCTAATGCTCCAAGAGACAAAATTTAAAGAAAAACCTGATGCTAAATGGAATAAAGGGAGTGGTTACCTCAGGGAAAGACCCCATCCAGCTAAACTTCCAACTTTTAAAAACAAATTAAAGAGATGCGTAGGCAGTGAAGGAACCCATCGAAAACTGGTGAAAATGTATTTGAACAGGAGGGCCAAGTTCCAGCCCCAGCAAGCAAAAAACTTGGCAGGTTTGGCCACATGGTTCTGGGTTTAGAGTCAAGGATACAAGAAAGGGGTTGTGAGATTTCTCTTCATGGCTGAGGAGAGCTGCTGAGGCTAGGATTGCCAGGCATTCCTACATGGAGGCCCAGAAAGGTCATTGCATAAGGCTGTGAAGGTGAAGCTTGGATTGTGTTGGAGACCCCAAGATGTTAGAGATGCCACTGGGCAGTAGTGGTGCACACCTTTTAATCCCAGCACTCGGGAGGCAGAGCCAGGCGGATCTCTGTGAGTTCGAGGCCAGCCTGGGCTACAGAGTGAGTTCCAGGAAAGGCACAAAGCTACACAGAGAAACCTCGTCTCAAAAAACAAACAAACAAACAAAAAAGATGTTAGAGATGCCAAAGTGATGGGATACTTGCCTAGGAGAGCTGCAGACTGGGTATGGAACCAGCCCAAAAGGAAGAAATGTGCTATATTCAAAGCTGAAAGGAGTTGGAGATCTGAAGAGTGCTTTGATACCAGACATGGAGATGCAGAGTTTGGAATTTACCCAGTCTTGCTTTGGTCCAGTATTTCCTCACCATGCTCCCTATCCTCCATTTTGGAATGGTAATGTATATTCTGTGATACTGTATGTTGAAAGTATGTGATCTGCTTTTTGATTTTGGTTTTACAAAGTATTGCAATTAAGAGATTGCATGAGTCTCAGAAGATACTTTGAACTTTTAAACAATGTTGAGATCGTGATAGACTATGGGGACTTTTGAAATTGGACTAAATGCATTTTGTGTTATGATATGGCTATAAGCTTATGGGGGCCAGAAAGTAGACTATGGTGGTTTGTATGAGAGTGGCCCCCATAGGCTCATAGATTTGCATCCTTGGTCACCAGGAGTGGCACTATTTGAAAAGATTAGGAGGTGTGACCTTGTTGGTGGAAATGTGTCACTAGGGGTGGGCTTTGAGGTTCCAAACATCCTATTCCAAGCCCAGAGTCTTTCTCCTCCTGCTGTCTGAAGATCCATATGTAGAACTCTCAGCTATTCTGCCTGTGTGCTGCCATGCTCCCCACCAAGACTATGATGAACTAAACCCCTAAAACTGTAAGCAAACCCCAATTAAATGTTTTTTTATAAGTTTCTGTAGTCATGGTATCTCTTCAGAGCAATAGAACACTAAGACAATATTCTTACCTATGTATCAAAATTTATGCATGTTTATGTATAAATGATGTAGGAATGGAAAGGGATAAGAAGATCTTTGTTTCATTAAGATCAGCACACTATTTGAAAGTATTCTTAAAACTCCAAGGCAACTACAGAAAAAGACTTTAAAAAGTATAGTATAATGACTGCATTAAAAGGCCATAATAAAACACAATTTCGCATGGCGGTGGTGGCGCACACCTTTAATCCCAGTGCTTGGGAAGCAGAGGCAGGTGGATCTCTGGGAGTTCGAGGCCAGCCTGGGCGACCAAGTGAGTTCCAGGAAAGGCACAAAGCTACACAGAGAAACCCTGTCTCAAAAAAACAAACAAACAAACAAACAAACAAACAAAAAAAACCCCACAATTTCAAGGATAGTGCTTCCCAAACACAAGAAAGACGATAAAGTTCATAGGTTTCTCTCATTTTTATATTAGTAATTGTGTCATCCAGGTCTTTTGTTACCCTAAAGCAGTGGTTCTCAACCTTCCTAATGCTGTGACCTGTTAATACAGGTCCTCATGATTTGGTGACTCCCAACCATAAAATTATTTTTGTTGCTACCTCACAACTGTAATTTTGTTACTGTTATGAGTCATAATGTAAATATCTGATATACAGGATATCTGATATGTGACCCCCCAAAAAGGGTTGCGACCCATAGGTTGAGAACCATTACCCTAAAGCATATCAATTTTATCACCTTCACAAAGAGCCAGTTTTTGGTTTTGTTCCTTTTTCTCAGGTGGTTTCTTATTTATTTGATTTCTGTTGTAATTCTTACTTCTTCTCAGTTTACTTTGGATTTAATTTGCAGTTGTTTTAGTAATTCATTAAAGGGGAAGCTTTGATAACTGATTTTAGGTCTCTCTTAATTTTCCAGTATATCTATTCAAAACCAAATATTCCTCTGCTTACATTGTGCCACACAAATTTTGATAAGGGTATTTTCACCTTTATTTACTTTAAAACATTCATAATTTCTCAAGCTCTTTGATTATTGTGCTATTTCAAAATGAGTTGTTCAATGACATATACATACATATACCCCTTATCATTGAGAAGGCAATGAGAGATATCTGTGCTTTGGTGGTGAGAAGAAATTCAATGATAGGAGATAGTCGCTTGTATATTATGACTATCACTACATTTAACTGCTATTTTCAAGTTATGATAGTTAATGAAAACTTGATGTGAGGGCTATATCAACATAATGCGAACTAGAGTCATTAGGGAAGAGGGACTCTCAACTGAGGAAAATGCCTCCATAAGATTTACCTAAAGTCACCGGGTGGTGGTGGCGCATGCCTTTAATCCCAGCCCTCGGGAGGCAGAAGCAGGAGGATCTTTGTGAGTTCAAGGCCAGCCTGGTCTCCAAAGCAAGTTCCAGGAAAGGTGCAAAGCTACACAGAGAAACCCTGTCTCGAAAAACCAAAAAAAAAAAAAAAAAAAAAAAAAAAAAGATTTGCCTAAAGGCAAGCCTATACTGTATTTTCGTGATTGATGATTGATAGATGAGTACAGCTCACTGGAGAAATGTCATCCCTGGGTAGGTGGAGAAGCAAGCCAGTAAGCAGTACACCTCCATGGCTTCTGTATCAGCTCTGCCCCCAGGTTCCTGACCAATGTGAGTTACTGCCCTGACTTCCCCCAGTGATGGAGTGTGACCTGAGACATAGTTGTAAACTTAAATAAACTTTTCCTCCCTAAGCTACTTGGGTTATGGTGTTTTATCACAGCAATAGAAATTTTAAGGCATTTGACTGTAGATGCACATTTAAACATTTTTTTATAATTATCTCATTAAATAGGAAGCATATTATGTTTCATGGAGGATGCATGAAACCATGAAATCAAATGTCTTTACGATTCGAAGAGTTTAAGAAACTAGAAGAAATGTGCTAAAGTAAAAGGGAGCAATAGGGAATGTAACACTTAGGAGAGAGCAAAATCCATTTAACTAAGCCAGCTAAAGCACCAGACCGACAGACTGTGTGGTACAATGTTGCCATATCTTTTTATTTTTCAAATGAATTTTATCTATGAGTTTTCAGATTTGGAGTATTTAATTTAAAAAAAACATTAGATCACTGTGTACATGGGACAATGCACACGAGCTCCCTCTCTTTGAAAAAGTATATTAGAAGAATATTAAGAGAAGCCACACCTACCCTTGTCTTCAGGTTTCTGTATGCTATGTACAGAGATCAGAAGCCTGGTAAACACTTGTATACTCAGGAAATCTAGCAGGCAGTGTGCTAAGAATCGGAATTAAATTAGCTAACAAATAGGCAAAACTTGATCCCTGGTATCATGGAGCTGCTGCTGGGCTGAACCGAAGAAAGTATGTGTGCATAGTGTTATCAAGGAAATGTAGGTTCCCTTTAGTCTTATTTTATCTTTAAAATTTATTTTATTATTTATTCTTGTGTTTCTGTGTGGGTTTGGGTAAGTGTGCATGCCTGTGTGTGTGTGTGTGTGTGTGTGTGTGTGTGTGTGTGTGCCTGCCTGCCGAGGCCAGAACAGGGCGTTGGATTCCCTGGAGCTAGAGTTACATGTTTTGAGCCACCTAATGTAGGTCTGGGAACCAAACTCTAGTCCTCTGAGAGAGCAACATGCTCCCTTAAGCCCCAAGCTATCTCCCTAGCACCCCATTTAGGGTTCTTAATTTCATTAATAAAGTAACTTTAAACCTCAGAAAGAAGCTTAAGGACCATTTTTGTTAGAGTTTGAAAGTAAGTCTGTAAGCTGTGATCTTGGCAGCTGTCAGTCAGAGGGAGATGAAGAAGACGGAGGGGGAGAGACATGCTTCTGAGTTAGGGTCTGAGAAAGCGGGCACGGTCAGCTGTGGAGGGTGGGAAACAGCTGCATGGTAGAAGGGAGAGGAGCTTCAGAAAAAGAATGATGTATTCGAGTGTCAGGGAAAGCCTATTTAGGCTTTTGGCCAGTGTCCAAAAATAAGACCGAAATAAGGAAAAGGACAAGTTACATTTTTCAGCTAGAACTCAGAAAAGCAGGCAGGCTTAGGAGCTGCATGGCAAAGCGCGGCGAACAGCTGCATTGGGGTGGCCCTTCCGGGATGCACCCTGGGTTGTTTCGTTAGTGGGATAATCATTCTCCTATCTCCTTAGCATGTATTCAGGTGAATCAGCTTTCACGGGTTGGGGTCTCTTTGCCAGGTGATTGGCAGGCCCAGCTGGATTAATTCTTAAAGAAGGAGACACTAGTATCTACTAATATAGTTTCTAGGGTACAATAGAATGCCATGTCTCCACCCAGCACAAGAGCCAGAACATAGATTCCATCCTTTTGACCAGGAGGAAGGAACTTTCCCTTAATGGGACTCAACAAGTCCCCGATAGCCTCCATCTTCTATTATGTGTTTTAAACCCAAAGGAAGGCACTTGTGATATAGGGTCCAAAGCAGATAATGAGAGAGAGAGTCTACCTTCAATGGCCTCTAAGTTAGCAGTTCTCAACCTGTGAGTCTCGATCCCCACAGGGTCACATACCAGATATCCTGAATATCAAAGATTTACATTTAGACTCGTAACAGTAGCAAGATTATAACTATGAAGTAACAATGAAATAATTTTATGTTTGGGGGCCACCACAACATGAGGAACTGTATTAAGGGGTCGCAGCATTAGGAAGGTTGAGAACCACTGCAAGCTGGTAATTTTCTTAACAACAGTTGAGACCTCCTTGTCACAAACAACAGTGCAGCTTCCCACCGTGTGTATTCCCAGTTCCTAAGTACAGTGGACAAGATGCCATGCTTGGCTAGTGCTGGTGTTCTCAATCACTGGAACACTCAGATAATCGGAAACACCTGGCGCGGAAAACTGGGGTTGTGTTTCACCATTTCATCCAGAAAGGCAGAGTAAACAGTAATAGATCAAATGAGTTGAAATGATAACAAAAAAACACAAAACAGAACAAACAAACAAAAAACCCAAACCAAAAACCATTCTTTTAGTTCTTTGCAGAAGAAAAGGCATTTGTTATTTTCACCAATGCAATTTCCAAGTGGATTGACTTGGACATTTTAAGTAAGTCTTCCAGAAGAATGCATTATGTTCCTGCTTGCTGCAGAGATACTGAGATGGCACAGAACTTAACTTCTCCCTGATGTGATCATTGCCTTTCCCATGTAAGAGCTCTCTGTTAATTTAATCTGGAATATATTCCTGTTCATTTAAATCCCACCCGTCCCTTACGATACAGCAGAAGGGGCATTGAGGTAGAATTTTACACTTCCCTCTGCCAAGTCTTCACTGGTTTTTATTCCTTATCATAGTAACACTTGAAATTTTCTTAATGTTTCACAAATGTGTATAACATTTTCCCCTGATTGTTAAATAACACTCTTCTTTCCTTCAGAATAATATAATCTTAAACTTATCTATATTCATATAGAAGTCTGATCCAGAGGAATTTCAGGGAGATGACATCAATCCAAAAATAGTTAAGATAAAGGTCCCTATGAGACTGAAAGAAATACATCATATCACTTTTCACTTGTATTGAAAAAATACTAGTTTGGTATAGAGGATGGACAGGATGTGGGGAGGAAATCACTTTTTGAAATCTTTACAAAGGCTTCTTTTCTATGAAATCTAATTGGGACAGTGATCAAATTGGAAATTAATTGCTTTAATTTATATTGTTTCATAAATAAGTTAGGAGAAGCATTTTAATAGTTACAGTACAACTGAAAACCAAAATGTGGACAATTATGAAGTCATTCCTGGAAAGTAAAATGCACTGTCCCTCTGGAAAACACTTTTTGAGTACATATGATCATCTCTGCTGATGACATTATATAACATTTGAATGCTGTCGACTGTCTCAGTGAACTGTGCAACTGAGCACCAGGAATGCTCATTAATCAGGAATCATTAAGACAAACCTACATTTAGTTTTTTGTCTTTAGTTATTTTAATTGATGACTGTTTGTTCATGTACATATATGTGTATCATGTGTGTTCAGAAGTCAGAAGAGGGCCTCAGATCCTTTGGAACTGGAGTCATGAATGGTTGTGAAATACCTTGTGGGTGCTGGGAATCCAATCTGGGTTGTCAGGAAGAGCAACAAGTGCTCTTAACTGCTTAGCCATATCTTCAGCCCTAAAACATTTTAGTTTTTCATGTACTTTATTTTTTATTTTACTAATGTCATATACACACAATTGTAGTGTCACATAGAATAGTTTCTCTTCCCTAAAACATCTGTGTTCTATAGATTTATCCCCCTTTCTCTCTGCTTACCCCTGGCAACCATTGTTCCTCCTACTGTCAAGATAGCTCTGCAGCAGGAACTGTTAGTGGTACTATTACTTAATACCATAAAGGCCACATACCAAACACTTTGCATGCATTATTTAATTGACTCTACCAAAGCTTCTGCAATAAGTAGGACCAACCTCTTTGCATGAATGAAGAAAAGACTTGGACAGATTTCGCCACCAGTATGAAATCATCCAGCTTGCTATGGGCAGAGCGAAGCTTTAGGTCCATAACAGTCTGATTTTCCCTATAGCCTATCTTATTGTCCCCATAATACTCTGAAATATATGAGTTTGATCAGGCATTCATATCTGACATTAAGGTTACCCAAAGCCAGAGCCCTCTTTACTTCATCAAATTTGTCTTCTAATGCTCCCTTATATGTTAGCAAAATTGGTGCTCTCCTTGTCTATTCAACAGAGTGCTTCTGTATCTCCCTGTTTTCCTGTCATTTTAAAAACTGTAAATAGATAAATAAACTTAATTTTCTTACGTAGAAGAACCTCTACACAGTGACTAAATATCTTTGGTTCTTTTTTAAATTAAAATATAATTGCATCATTTCCCTAGTCCCCCTTTCTTCCTCCAACTCCTGCCATGATAGATCGTTCCTGGTACTGTGAGCAAAAATAAACCTTCTCTTCCTTAAATGACTTTTTTAGAGTATTTTTCACAGCCCCAGGCAAAGAAGCAAAGACACTCGTCTTTTTATATTTTTTCATCAGCTTCACAAGGTGAAGTTAAGTTTTGGAGAAGTAAATAGACTTGCTTAAGGTTGTGTAACTGGTAAGATGACAAATAGAATTTGGCCACACTCATGTTAATCCCACAGCCTGTTTATAAACTAGAGAAAAGAACAGGCATTAATTGCAGACTTAATAATTAAAGCTAACACCTCAATTAGCTAATCCTCAGCTGCACTCACACCATGCACACACAGTGGGCAAGCAGCTTCTAGCAACTGCAAGGGCAGATATTTCAAGTAATGTACAGTTGCTATGCAGATCACCCAGCTTTGCAAACAGAAGTGAAACAAAATCCCCAGCTTCAGAGGGGACTTTGAAGATAAGTTTTTCAAAAGAGCAGGTGATTGTTTAAAAGGTATTTGAATGAGTTTCCAAGAATGGCTATTGTACTTTAAATGACAGTTCTTACTTTCATTTAAGAAACATGGTCTCTGAGAAATTTTGAAGAGAGATACTAGACAGATAATTGTTTAAATAACTTTCTAAAATGTAAGCAACAATGCCATGAAGCCTAAATAAAGAACTCAGTGAAAAAGGCAAATACCACCAGCAATCACTAATTCTTTCTTCTTTCATTCCTTTCTTCTTTCTATTTTCTTCATTATGAAATCCACAAAGCAGTATATAAGGTATACATAGTGATTTTTTTAAGCTTTATTTTATTTTTGAGGTAGTGTCTTGCTATGTAGCACAGGCTGGCCTTCCATTTGCAGCAAATCTTCTGCCTTAGCTTCCTAAGCACTAGGATTATGGCATGTGCCATCAAGCAGTGACTTTAAAAATGACTATAAAGCAAACACCCCAAAGTATAAGCAACAATATAATGATTATTAGCTCACTAAATGATGAGTTCTGAGTGTCCTTATCATTAAGTCCCTTCATCCCTAGAGATTATCAAAGTTACTTTCTTACCTCCCTCCTTATCATTAAAAAGTGAAAAATTCTGAAGGGTTTTATATTTAATTACAAGGACCGGAGGATGGAGAAGAAAGATGGAGGAGGTTAATTACTTAACAGTCACACCAAAAACAATGAAAGAATAAATAACAAAGTCTCATCATGACCCCGTAGATGCCACTGCATCCTTCCTAAGCCCAACAACCCAGAAGCGACAATTGTTTATCTCTAGGAGATGCTTATTCTCCTGCTCCTAGCAGTCGGGAGTTTTTTGTCTAGTGGTGGGTCACCATGAAAATTTTTCCCTGCTGTATTAACACGACCATTGATATTACAATGGTAACTTGACCTAAGACTTGCTGTTATTCTGCCAAATATCTATAAAGACTCATCCCATTCTTTTATTTTAGCGTTTCTGCTGTCTCTATATTTCCATACAGAGATACTCTTCTGTAAAAAAAAATAATAATATGCTTTTAATTGAAATAGAATTGCATCACTTTCCCTTCTTCTCCTCTCTCCATCCTCTCCCAACCACACTCCCTTGGACCCTTCCCATGCTCCTTCCATTCTCAAGTAGATAGCCTCTTTCTTTGATTATTATTGTTACATATGTGTTGTGTACATGTGTGAGCAATATATATATATATATATATATATTCTTAATAATTTGTTGAGTCTATTTTTTGTTGTTTGTGTGTATATGGTTTCAGGGCTGATGACTCTGCATTGAACAGCCAATAAGGGGGCTCATCCCTAGGAGATGCTAATTCTCCATCTCCCAGCAGTCATTGGTTGCCTGTAGTTCTTTGTCTAGGGCTGGGACCCCATGAGATTTTCTCTCTTCTCAGTTAACATATCAGTTGATATTACCACTGTTCCATTCTTATTCATGCAATAATTTCTAGGAGAGATCACTTCACAGCAGACTTCCTGATCTCCTGGCTCTCACAATCTTTCTGCCCCCTCTTCCACATTGTTCCTTGAGCTGCAGGTGCAAGAGCTGTAATGCAGAGGTATCCGTTGGTGCTAGGACACCCATATTCTGTTGATCTCTGCATTGTGTCCAGTTGTGGTTTTCTGTGATGGTCTCCACTTGCTATAAAGAGAGGTTTCTTGGATAAAGACGGGTAGCTACATTTATCTGTGGATGTAAGAGTAAGATTTAGAATATAAGAAGGAATTATGTTGGTCTAGCTCACCTTCCTGAGTGATATTGTAGTTATCATTTCTGCTATTCCTAGCACTAAATAACAATAGGTGTGGGTAGAAATGTAGTTCAATGGTAGAACACACATCAACATTCACAAGGCTGTGGATTCCATCATAAATGATGTAATAAGTCAAAACCAAACCAAACAAAAAAGTTATAATTTTCTTGAATCAATAATTTTACAGTTTCACATAATCATATAGTAAATCCAGGGATGTTAAAAACTCTAATAGAGTCTATATATTTCATAAGATTTAAGATTTATTTGGCCATTTTCTGATGCACCTATTTGATCACAGAAAATATTTAATACATTTTTTTATGATTGAGACATTCACTTTTATTTATATACATGGCATAAAAGAGAAAAAAAAACACTAGATCAACTTTAAACAGTAAGATATTTGATACCATATTTGTATTTACATGCCATGCCAGGAATAGCAGATTTGAAAGGCAACCAAGGTTAATGTTCTAGTAATCAGCTAAAGTTAATTGATGGAGACACTTCAGAGTAAAATAAAATTATCTTGACAGCTTTTCATTAGGATAACTACCTGACAGTCAAAGGACTATCTAATTTTTTCTTTAATCGTGACAAATTATTATTAATAGCAGCTGTCTTAGTTTCTTTTCCCATTGCTGTGGGAAAATATCCTAACAAAAGCAACATAGGGAGAATTGGTTTATTTGGCTCATAATTCCAGGTTACAGTCCCACATTGTAGGAAAATCAAGGTGGCAGGAAATTGAAGAAGCTGCATCCACAGTTAAGAGCAGAGAGCAATGAACTAATATATACATGTTCAGCTTGCTTTCTCCTTTTTATTTAGTACAGAACTCCAAGCTTAGGAAATAGTGATGCCATAGTGGGTGGGTCTTCTCACATCTATTAATGTAATTAAGATAATCCCTCCACAGGCATTCTCAGGGTCCTTTCTCTCAGACTCTAGATTGTATCAAGTGGACAATGTTAACTATGCAGTTAACATTGCAATGTTAACTTACATATATATTGTAAATATTAAGATCTTTGTACACTTAAAACATGATTGATGAGTCTTCTTCTCCATTAGCTAAAAAACCAGAGAATCTTAAAACAGTGATATGAAACAGTATTTATTTCAAACAATGTTCAAAGTTCTCTTTAGCTTTGTAGATTTAGTCAGAAAGCAAAGATATAAAAACATGAATATTAAAAGGTCAAGATAAAGTTAATCAAGATTCTAGCATGCAACAGGAAGGGATTCAAAGGTCCCTATCCATAATTGAGGAGCTGTGGACAGTTGTTTGCTTCCAATGAAGGAAAAATCAGTTCCATTTAATGGTGTGGCTCTTAGTGGGTTAACCATACTTTAGTGGATGGCCCCATAACCAGAAGTTTATTGACAATACAAAAATGGGGCAGATAGAGTGTTAATTAAAAACAAAGGCATGAAGTTGAGTGCAGTATGGAGATGGGGATAGATCTGGGAGGAGTTAAGAGGAGGAGTTGGAATGTAATCAAAGTACATTTTATAAAATGCTAAAATAATTAATAATTTTGAAAAAGTAATGTTCCAGAAACTTTCAAGAAGTTATTTTTGTCCAAGTGAGTAAATTTTATTTTTCCTTTTCTTCCTTATTCTTTTTCCATTGGATCAAATGACTTATTGTACAGTATTTCATAACTTATAAAACGTGCATTACATGCTACAATGTGAGTAACCTTTCAGAGTTTTCAACTGGATCAAAAGTATTTACAGAAGAGTAAGAAAGGATTTTTTTGTTATTTGGATACATATCCTGGTATAGATTTTAATAGTGTTTTATGATCATACTGGTGAGAATCCTAACTCTTATTTTCTTATGCCTTTGATTGTCTGTGAGAGCTTGGACAAAAAGAAGAATCTTGATTCATGTTCTTGTTTTGAATCCAAGGAAACGATAAATTAGTAATATGGAGAGTAGAGTTGGTGAGATTTTTCATCTGGACTGGAGAGTTGAACACAATACTGAGAGTTCTTGACTAAAGACAAAGAACAGGCCTGCTCCTGACATAAAGGATGTCAGTTTATAAACTATTTTCTCCCCTGCCTTTGATTTTACATCCATAACAACTAATTTAAAAATTGTGGAAGACAGCCGGGCGGTGGTGGCACACGCCTTTAATCCCAGCACTCGGGAGGCAGAGCCAGGCGGATCTCTGTGAGTTCGAGGCCAGCCTGGACTACCAAGTGAGTCCCAGGAAAGGCGCAAAGCTACACAGAGAAACCCTGTCTCGAAAAACCAAAAAAAAAAAAAAAAATTGTGGAAGACAATTATTTTTATATGATAGATTTATATAATCATGATTATACTTGCTAATTAATATTAAAAGAATAATAAAATGGTAAGTAATTAATAACATATAAATAAATTAATTTAAGTAAGCTGAAATTTAACATATTTTAAAGCATAATTCAATTTTATTAAAAGGTCTTATTATTTACAGTTGTGGGCTTTCCAGCTGGTTAGCCATGTACAGAAGAATATCACACCTAGACATATACACTTGAGGGTGAATTGTTTACCATTGAAAAAAATTTTTCAACCAAGCACAATTGTTATGAAAATCATACTAATTCATGAAGAGCTCTAGAATTTATTAATTTCCATAACAAAGAAAATAATAAAAATATTTAGAACTAGCAGGAGACTTGTTATATAAGAGTATTGAATGCATCAAGTTTGAGGGGAAAGATTTGATAGATTCTGTTCCTTCCTTCCTTCTCCACTGCCCCTCTTTCTTTTACATCTACTGCCTGTATTTTACCTCTTACGTGTTTCAACAGGGGCATACACTGAAAGCTTCATAGCTACCTCCCCCTCCCCCCACCTGGGCAAAGGGAGGAGCTGAGAAGAAACCTTAGGTCCTGAATAGTCTTGGTTCCAGGCAAAGGTATTGAAGCCTGTATGCTCTTTACCTCAGCTGAGCATGGGATCTGAAGGTACAGTAAAACAGATGTGTTTTTAACTTTTATCTCTATGCATACTTGTCATGTACATACAAGACAATTTATTCTCACTCTTGGAAATATGATTTTATTATTTTTTTTGTATTCACATGTGTTTGTGGTTTTGGCTCTCACCAAGCCATGTACAGGAAGTCTTCTTGTGCAAACTCCGGAGAGGATTTGCTATTTTAAAGGGGGTAACGAATTCCAGGCATTGCACCATGGGAATTTCACAGATAACCCATGAAGACAGGAGCAAGTGCATCACAAGAGCATTGGGAGGGTGTGTGCTACCTCATGGCTTGGATGCAGGAGGGTATAGAGGATGCATACAGGAGGCATGAGTGACTGTGAGGATGGGGGAAATGCTTTGAAGGAACCATTTCTTGAGGTTTCCACATAAGCAAACCTTGGACTAGAAATTGTAACTGTTACGTGGATGACTAGATTTGAAGTCTTATGAAAGGTATCATGGAGTCTTTTCTTCTCCATAGAAATCAGTCAAAGATTCTTCAAATAACCCCACGACCCCCCAAGAGCCTGTTAAGAAGCAGCTTCGGGTGTATAAAGTTCCCCAGAGTGTCATTTCAGTTGCCATAATAAAGTAAGATAAAAGAGACAGAATCCAAGAGCCTGATGACAGGCTCAGTTTTTAGAGCATTTGTTCTGTGATCTCTTCTCTTCTGGTTCCTGTTTTCCATGTGTGTCAAGAGTGCAGAGGTTAAAACTGAAGAGGACTGGAACAAAGCGGCGTGATAATGAAGCACCAGGCATTCATTAAGCATTCCTTTGTTTTTTAGAGAGGAACCACAATGTAATGCACATTTCAAATGAATTTTATTTTCTTGGCTTGTCATTTATATAAACAAAATATTTAAAACAAGATAGTACAAAAATTAAAGTTGCCTTAGAGATTGTCCTGTATATATGTGATTGGTAAGCATTTCATCTTGAAATAGGTAGTCTCAAAGAAATATAAATTTAGATTGCTGCAATAATAATTGCAAACCTAAGTAAGGAGGATACTACTTTATGTTCTCTTATTTATTTAAAAAATAAGAATACAACTCTCCGTTTCGTTTTTTTTTTAATTCTTTCCTCATATGTTACACCCTGACTGCAGTTTCTCCTCCTTCCTCTCCTTCCACTCTCCCTCTCAACCTCCTCTCTCCCCCAGATTCACTCCTCCTCCTTTCCCTTCACAAAAGGGCTGGCCTCCCAGGGATGTCAACCAAACATTGTATATCAAGTTATAATAAGACCAAGCACATTACCTCATATTAAGGCTGGATGAGGCAGCCCAGTAAGAGGAAAAGGATCCCCCAAAACAGGCAAAAGAGTCAGACTCAGACAGCCCCCTACTCCCACTGTTAGGAATCCAACAAGAACGCCAAGCTATACAACCATAATGTATATGCAGAGGACCTAGCTCAGATCCATACAGGCTCCCTGATTGTCACTTTAGTCTCTGTGAACCCCTATGAACCTTGGTTATTTGATTATATAGGTTTTCTTATGGTGTCCTTGACCCCTCTGGCTTCTATAATCCTTCCTTGTCCTTTTCCACAGGATTCTCTGAGCTCCACCTAATGTTTGGTTGTGCGTCTCTACATCTGCCCCCATCAGTTGCTAGATGAAGTCTCTCGAATGACAATTATGCTAGGCTCTGGTCTATGATTGTAGCAGAATACCATTAGGAATCATTTTATAACCAGGGACCTAGGATAGAACCAAATATGACTGGCAATTCTCTGCATTAATAGTATGGTCAGAAACTAAATTGAAAAAACTCTCAATTGTTCATCTGATATATAGGTATCTAGTCTGGGAGAAAATTAAAAGACATTCTTATTCTATATAGTTGTAGAGATGGCTTCTTGATATCCATTCAAACAGGGAAGTGATTATTCACAGCCCAAAGAGTCAAGATTTAAAAACTTTAGAACAATGAACCAATAGTCTTCAAAGGGATTTTCTAGGCAGATTGAAAATGTTATCACCTATGTTTAACAGGTTGGGCACAATGAAAAACATTTGGATACAGTAAGTTCCATCATACAATCTGGGATTGGGTAGGCTTGGCTACTGAGAATTAATCTGGACTGCATAGAAAAGACTAGTGCTCCCCATGGAAGGTAGATGTGTTCCCACATTTGTTTTTATTTAATATATTGCTAAGAAACCATTCTCCACATCTTTAGCAAGACCTCCTGCACTCTCTAAACAGTGTCTAAATTCCAATGCCTATACTTCCTTTGGTTGATTTCTTGAAAGTCCCAAAGTCTTTAAAGAGTGTTTTAGTAGTCAACAAGATTAAAAAAAAAATAGTGCTCTATGATGTTCAGGTCTTTTTTTTTTTAAACTTCACAGAGACAGAGAAGCAGATATCAAACCAAGTCTGTACTCCAGCTTGACTAGGTGCTGCAAAAACTTCATGATAGAAATGAAATCTTAGCTGCAAGCCATGAACATTAAGGTTGTTTTTCACTGTAACCCACTGCATAGATCAGGATCACTTTTTTTTTGTCACCACTTTATGTAGCATCATTATTATTAGGCTCTGTTGTTGTCTATTCTGAACTCATGGTTTTGTGCCAGACACTTAAAGAGGTAGATTAATTTTCTCCTGGCATGAGAGTCGCTTAGTGTGTTATTGTTGCTGTATGCTTAATGATACCCTAAAGACATAAAAGAGTTCATGTTCCTCCTTCAGCTTTAGGAGTTAATTTGAGACTACAGAAAAATCAGGATTCTTGTTATTATAATCAGAGATAAAAGAGATAATATGCAGAGGGACTATAAAAGCGTGACAAGCCTGGACAATTCTATTTGGTCAGACCACATATTAGTGCAGGAGAATAGTTGATAGATTCCGCATGCTTTAATTCCTAAATCTATTTGGTTTTAGGTTTACGGTGTCTGTCACCCAGGTCTTCTTTTTTGACCACATGCTGAACATTGGATGAGTTAAAATTGTTTTGTTATGACCTGTCCACATTACCTGAGAGAAGATGACTTACACTGTGAGTCTCAGTTTTCCTATATCACTGAACACTAAATATCTGTCTCGGGATAAATGGGTTGCTGTGAACATGACGTATGCCCATCAGTTGAGTCTGTGGGTCGTATTCTTGTGGTGTCCCTGGCTCCAACCCTTCTCTTTGATGACAATTCTGCTAGGCTCTGGTTCCGAACATTGTAGGTCAAAGGTTTTGTGACTGGGTTGGTATTCCAGTCTTTCCACTTGAGGCCTTCCCTGATCACAGAAGATGGCCGGTTCAGGCTGCATGCCCCATGACTAGAAGTCTTTGGTAGTATCACTCTCGTGGACTCCAGGGAGTTTACATTGCACTATGTTTTCACCTCACCCCCAAAATGCTCCCCAATTCCAGTCTTTTCTCCCAGTATTATCTCCCTTCCCCAACAGTTGATCCCTCCTATTCCCAATCCTGCCAGCCTCCAGTTTACCACAAAATCTATTCTATTTCCCCTTCCCAGGGAGATCCTTGAATCCCTCCTGAAGCCCCTCTTGTTACTTAGCCTCTCTGAGTCTGTGGACCATGATACTACTATTCTTAAAGAGTATCCTTCACCAAACACTTTAAGTTTTCAAGAAAAACCATCAGTGCCCAGTGACATATCGTTCGTTCCATTTATCCATTTAAACTCTCAGCTTCTACCATTCAGACCAAACCTCCAGACTGACACCACTGAAAAGTGTGTCTTTTACATTCCCCCAAATCTGCAGGTGGTTGAAGTGTTTTCTGATGGAAATCAGAGGAGAAGTGTTTAATCTTCTTCCCAGATGGCCCTGAAAACAAATGCAGCTTTAGTTTCCAGTTGTTGGATGAGGGCATTTGTACCTGTGAGAATCATTTGATATGATGCACTGGAAAGTCCTACACAAAGAAGCCCTATAAAAATGCAGGCTCCTGGTGTTATGATCTGACAGTGCTGCTATATACTGGGGAATCTTATAGGCCTCTCTGTGTTATTAGCATTTTATTGTTATGATATTAGAGGGAGGGTAACTATAAAAATTTGGATGCTGAAAGTACAAACAGCGGCCCTTTATCTGCATTACCTCATGGTGGATTGTTACATAGTGAGAGTATGTTGGAGAAGCAAATACATTTTTAGAAAGGGAGCAGGAGAGAAAGATTTTGTGGCCAGGCTCAAAATTGTATGACAATGCTCACAAATGAACTCAACTTCAGAAAATCTGTATTCTTTTCCAAAGCTACAGTTACCTAAGGATTTCCCACCAAGTTCTACCTCTTAGAGGTCTTACCATCCCCACACTGCAATGCTGAGTAACACATCTCTGACGCGATCACTGGAGGCAAACCACATCCAGGTCATAGCATGATGTAAGTGAGAAACTCCTCTCCACTAGAGAAATTGGTTTTATACTTCATGAGTCTAAAGCAGAATTTTAGAAAGGATCTCCTGATACAGTAAAACATTTTAAATCAATTTTATACACAATAAAAAAACAGTAGCTTTTAGAAGATGGACTTCACTGATGAGGGCCTAGGGTCATAATCTTCAAAGGGCAAAATGGAATCCAAATTTCAGTTAAAATATGTCACCTAGTAACTGTTGGGCATACATGTGTATATGTGTGTGTGTGTGTGTGTGTGTATATATATGCAAACAAAAGGGGAAGAAAGAAAGATTGCCAAAATCCAATTCAGATATATGCAGCTAACTAACTATATTGTTGTTTGGCCATAAAGTATTTTTCTCATGAGTCAGTTTACAACATCACTTGGTCATCTGACTTTCTTCTTCTCTTGAGTGTTATAGTTTTTCTATCTCTTATTTTTTCATGGATCTCATTGTGTCCATACTCCCCAGGTAGGCTTTGGAACTGAAGCTTGAGCTGTTATCGCTTGTCCTTTGCCCATGCAATGCTTTGCTTTTGCTATGGTTGACTAAGTAATGGGAAGTGAAGGTCACGACTTCATGATGTGCCCTGTCTTTGTTGGAAAGACTGTGAGATGTCTCATCACTTTGGATAGTTTAATTCAGCTCATGCCCATAGCATACTTATCTCTGTCATATCACTAATAAGCAAGGTTTTCATGATATTATAGTCACATATTGTTTATGGAGAAGAATTGTGTTTCACTAGCAGTTCCACTAGTACCAGGAAGAGAACCTGGATACTGTTTCTTAGTGATTAAGACAGCTATAATCTGGATGGTATCAATGGGATTCAAAGGTTTGGGACTCATTGTGTAACTTGCCATGGGAAACTGTAGACTTTTCCAAAATTCTTATGAGTGTTTCTTCACCAGGTGCCATTTAGCTCTCCTATTCCAGAAGACACCTGGAAATGTCTTGAGACATTTTTAATGTCATGATAGGGGAAGTGTTGCTGGTATCAAGTGGTTAGAGGCCACAGATGCTTCTAAACAAGCTGCAATGCACAGGACAGCTTCCCCTTCCCAGAAAATATCAGGAAAAAGATGCCAATAGTTTCAAGGTTCAGCAAACTGCCTTTGAGCTAAACAGCTGGCAGGATGAATGGGAATGAACCCACAAGCTTGGATCAGATCTCCCCCCACAGACTGTGTTTTAAAAAGTCAGATTTAATGATGCCAAAGTATGATTCATAGAGTTCCTGCTCTGAGAATACCAAGACCTCCCTTCTCTTCCTGAACTACATTAATATTGCTCATATTTCATTACTGACTTTCTAAAATAAAGCATTTAATGTTCACTCTCCTATTTTTTTGATAACATGCTGAGAGAAGAGATAATCCAGAACAATTACTGACATGATGTCATATTCCCATTGTAGTCCAATCTACTGCCACCCCAAACATCCAGAGAGGGCTGCAGATTATATGCAGAGACAACTTTTTTTTTGTCAACTTTTAATGAGGAGCTTGTGGGAGCTACGCATTGTCTGTGTCCAAAATATGCAGATGTTGTGGTGGAGCAACTGCTCAATAACTGATTGAGTTTCCAAGTTCCGGGGATCATGTCAAGATTCATTCACATTAAGACAACCTGGAGTTGCAATCCACTAAACTAATTTGAGAAGGGCATCTGTTGCATTCTCTCTCCCATGGCCTTCAGCAGTCCTCCTGTTTTTATAAGTGAGGTTATTGTTTTTGTGCCTCATTAAGGCGACTTCCCCCTCCACGAAGAGCTGAGCCTCTGCCAACTTTCCAGCTACCTTCTGAATAAGCTATCCACCAGCAGGTTCCAGAGAGGGCACTCTGAGTTTTCTTATGCAAGGTGGTTTGACATACTTAATTGAAATAATATATTTTTCAGATGCTCTTGATATACTATAAGGAAATGTACAATGTGTCAAATCATGACAAATATCTACCAGCTTAAATAGGAAATGTGGAATAAATGTTTTTCATTTTGCAGAGAAATGGTGTTGTTTGAGAGGGGGAAAAATCTACCTCCAGAAATTCTACAGTACTAAGGCAGACAGCTATGCCTAAGAAGGGCATCAATTTGAGGCTAATTTATAATAAACTGAATAAAGAAGGTTACTTGTACAAAATTAGCTGTAATTTAGGAAAAGAATAGCTTTCAAAAAGCCAACATAGAAGTGTATAATTTAGAAAATCAAACTCCCTTCCTGGGCTTCAGAGTCCACAAAATAGGAATAAATTTTCTTGTAGTAGAATTTCACTGGGGCCTGATGGGAAGAAACAACTAACTTAGTAGCCTAAGCTCCCAGGGAGCTCCAGGTGTGCTCAAAACTAACAGCCAAGAAAATTGTTTCCCTGAGGAAATTTCCAAATTAATTTCTTTTAGGTCTGGTTCTTTGGGTAGAGAAACATTTGCAATGGAATCGATAGATGTAAAAGACTGACTCCCTAATAGAAGCAGGGTCATGCCTTTCTTCAGTCTGGTTAGGTTCTTTTGGAAACCCAAGGGTGTAATAAGAAGGCCGGGGCTGAGAAAATGACTGTCACAGTGCTGTAGCCAGGCTCACCAGGAGAGAACTGTGTAATAATGAGTTAGAGGGAAGGAGGGAAGGAGTTTATGAGAGCAGGAGTAAGCTGGTGCCCGCAGCATCCCTGCCTTGCATAACTCCGCACTGTCTAGACTGGACTGATTGATAGCCCAGACAGCCCCTTTATCCTGCCTGGGTCTCACAGCCATTCAGAGAAAGAAAGAGCTTGAAACTGCTTCCCTGGAGGGTTTGTCAATTTCTTAGGGGCCTGGTCCTTAGTTATTTATTACAGATCATTATCAACTTGGAAGAGAGATTGGTGAATGAGCAAAGCTGACATTTCTGAAACAATCTACATGTGGTTGTCCTTTATAGGTAAATATTTTAAAATAAATGTGGTTTCTCTTATATCCCAATTCTCCCTTTATTCAGGCTTTTGCTCAAATGCCATCACCCCAGGGAGGTAGGTCATCTCATGCTTTTTTATCCAAAATACCAAAATCTATATTCTCAGTCTGGTCTAGTTTGATTTGTTGATATCATTTATCACATCTTGATATAATTTTTCAAATCAAGTTATCTCTTTTCTATTCTCCTTCCCAGGATGTCTCCCACTCTCTCTTCCCACCCTGAATGTAACATATTAAAGGAAGGAACCACAGAAGTCCCTCTTGTTCAGTCTTTTATTCTCAGCATCTAGGTCATTCCTGATAGGTAGTGTGTGAGTACATACATCCTTTTGATCTTTCCCAAACTGGTTTTGACTTTATGATCAATCTGTACTCCACTTCCACATGAAGAGTAAATGTCATTGTCATGAATGTCACCTGAGTTAAGGGAGGTGGAGACACTGGTAGACAGTGACAGGTGTTTCGGATACTCAGGGGATCTTTACGGATGAGGGCCTTTGGCCTCTCTCTTTGAGACTCTGACCTGACATATGGGCTTCCTCCCGTTGCTCTTTAAACCACCCTTCTTTCTGATTTTAGCACACCAACCTAATTCAAGCTCTCTGAATCCTGATTTTAGTCACTAGAATTCTAGTCTTATTTGTCCAAGATTACAATCCAATTCCTGATTTCAACAGCACTCCCACATTCTTTCTAGGTGGTAAAGTACTTTTTAGCACTTCTGGGTGTTTGGCAATGTAGATGATTTCTGAACCCTGCAGTGATTTTGTGAAGGCATCATTACCTATGCATGATGGATGGCATCACTGGCTATTGGAAATCACCTCAAACTTCCCTCTTCAGCTTCAGAATTTAGTGTAAATATGTCATCCTAAGGAAAACATGTCCTGACCTCCAGGTTGGTTTGAGGTCCTAGTCACAGAATTCCTTAACGTTTTCTTTCAAGGGAATTTTTGCAGTGACATTTGAATTATTAATTTGCATATTTTTTTGTTAATTCTTATCAGTCCCCTGGAATGCAAAACAGAAATTACTCAATGTAAATTTGATTTGGTCTTCATCATGATCAGAAATTCTTCCATGCTCTCAGTAGGCAATAGGTAGATGTTTTCGTGATTGATTAATTGCATAGATGGATAAATCACTGTTATTACACACACACACACACACACACACACACACACACACACACACACAAAGTGTTTCTCCATGCTGGGGAAGTGATATCTTGCAAACACTGTGTGATGGTTGATGTCGATTGTCATCTTGATCAATTTAGAATCGCCAAGGAAACAGGATGTTAGGAATTTCTGTCAAGGATTACCTCGATTAGGTTAATTGGGGTGGGAAGACCCACCCTAATGTGAATGATATCATTATGTGGGCTGGGTCCAGGACTGGATAAAAAGGAGAATGCTAACTGAGCATAAGCATTCCTCCCCCCCTGTTTCATAGCTATAAATACTTCTCCACCATGATGGGAAACTCAGTCTCTCAGCCAAAACAAAACAGAACAAGACACCTCCCCCCTCTTTTTCTTGCAGGGAAATTGACACTTGGTTTTATTGCCCCCAGGACATTACCGATGGTGGGCTTTGTCAACACCTTCAGGGCATGGATGCCCCATCTGCCAAGGCTGCTCCCACTCCCTAAACTCAAACCTTGGCTAGCGGCTATGATCTCCAAAGACACCCCTCGCTCATGATTCCAAACAAGACTAGTGGCGGTGGAAGTAACCGCAAGGTCAGGGGCTCCTTGTCCAAAGCCAGTCTGCCACCTGCAACCCCTGCCATCTCCCTCTGGCTCATCTCCTCGGCCCCTCCGAGGAGCTGAAGGCCAGAAGACAGCAGAAATCTATCTCTCTGACCACCCGCCGTGCCCCATGGCCAGCCTACCGACTGTCGCCAACACAGCCTCACAGAGCCCAGTGTTGCTATCCACATTGTTTTCGATTTGTCGATTTTATAAGATAAAAGCACATTTTTATTAAAAAAAAAAATTTAACGTGCAAGGCTCAGATTCTTGGGGTAATAGGAAAGAAAATTTCTCATTTCTGCCTTTCCTGTTGTCATTGTCATAGAGAGTTTACAGGTTTCCCCGATCTGTAAGGAAGAGTGAGCAGAAAACTTCCGTTGTCTGAGGGTCTCTCTTCCGGGGCTGCCTGATTGTCAGACGGTCTGTCTCTGTGTGCCTCTTGCCTACCTGCGGCACCATTTCCAGGGTCCTCTGTGGAATGCTGAGACAAGAGGCAACAGGGCACATCAGCTGGCAGAGGCAGAGGTGGCGGCAGGGACGAGATGGACCGAGCACACCGGTGGGCCAGCCGGGGGAAAGTGGAAAAGAGGAAATGAAGGAAGGAAGCCAAGAAGGAGGAAAACCAAAGAAGGTTGGGTGGCATCAAAGGGCAGGAGTAGGGCGTGGAATGGTATTCAGTCCCTGGGTCTCCATCAGTTCTTGTCTGGGGTGGGTCTCCGTGCACTTTGTTTCTCTTCATACTGCCTAGGTATTCCTGCTGAAACTTCCCCCCTTAAGTTGCTTTTGTCAAGGTATTTTATCATCGCAACAGGAAAAACACGTAGCACACACTGCCTTTATTTTCTTTCTTTTCAATGTATTTTATTATTTATTTATTTATTTAGAGGTCTGAGGTAGGGACAGACCACAGATCGCATCAAAAAACTAGTTTTTGCTCTCCTGGTGCATGTTTATAAAATAAATTGGTTGCCTCTGCCCTGTCACATCCCTCCTTAGAACCTCAACCTGTTTCTTATTTATAGGAAACATAAGACGAAAGGAGCTCAGGGTTCTTTGACCAAATCAGGTGGGTGGAGGAGATGTAACAGTTAAATGGAAGCTTGAATGTGTGGTTCAGCTAGTCCTTCAGACTTCCGAAAGTGAGCCTGCAGTGGGCTCAAGATCTTACTGTTAGTTTAAGGCTTGGCTTAACGTTATGAAGAGAATGAATTACATTTCAAATTGACTACAGGCAAGTCCAGTGTTGAAAGTTAAAATACATACATACACACATATACATATATACATATATATATATATATATATGTATATGTATATACCTTAGCTACTTTGGAAGTGAAGAAACAAAACCAAGATGCTTCTTCCTTTTGTGTCAGGTTCTCCAGAGTCCTGTATACTTAGCTGTCCCGATTTCCAGTTTCCTGTGGTGTCAGATGTTTGGCAGAAAAATGTGAGCTCCGTTTTTAGAGACAGCCACTTAGCAGGAAGTTAGAAAACTCCATTGTGATGCCTTTGAAAAGCTCTTCTTCTGGTCTATTTCTAGGTGAGTCTCTGTCTTTCTAATGACAGTGTGACAGTTCTGCTCAGACACCGAGGGCTCTGGCACCTCCATCTGCTTCCAGAGATTATGGCATCCCACCCAGATCATGAAGACCAAAGATTTGATGTGGCTAGAGTGACTGTCTCCTTTGAAACGTTTATGGTGTCTGTTAGGTCCATGATAGCAATGAGGCTTTCTTAATGAAGGTCTTTGTGTACTCGAACTAAAAGTGGTCAAATTAATCATTCAATGGTTGAGTGTTCAGAAAAAAAAAAAAGCCCCAAATTGACAAGCTAATAATGTCAAGGGGCCTTTACTAATACAGAAATTCCTTCCCAGATCTGCCTTACTTTCAAAATCACAATCCAGCTGAAGAACTCTGGTGTTACAAGAACTATGTCCTAAGCCACTCCACAGAGTTCAGCACTGGGACATTGTCCTGGTCTCTTGTGTCTAAGACTAGCTGGAAACAGTGAGAAGAACATATTCTTTAAAGCCCAGAGTCAACAGAACAGATTTGTTGGATCATGAACTTTACTCTATCACCCTCTGATCTTCACTTTGGATTTTCTCGCTTAGTACAATTTTTTTATGAACTTCAGATCACGATATCCCAGATTTTAATGAGGATCGAGCCTCCCTCATGATAGCTTTGGACACTACTTCTTGTTACCCTGACAACACACCAATTTTAAGAAAAGGGAAACATCCTTGTCCTCCTTAGAATTTGAAATACCCTCCGAAAGGAATGAGAACATGTCATAACTGTCCTTTCTGTGGGCTTAAAATGCCATATGGAAAGGAGGAAGGTGGAGATAGCATAGACCTATCAAGGGAAGGCACTTTCCTACTGGCAAAGCAAAGCTATTTAGTAGATTTTAATTTTTTATTTACGTTTTACAATTTACTCTGTTGTAAAGTTTTGGTTAAAGTAATGGGACCTAAATTATATCTCTGGTCATCAGTAGAGATATGGCATTCTAAACTGTCCCCAAAGAACGTAAAATCCTGAAGAAATACTATTGTCCCTTCCTACTAAGAGTTAATGTAAATGGGCCCTGTCAAACACCTGGAAAGAAAATCTCCCCCCCCAGAAAGCTGTCTGTTGTAGAAACTTCAGCCACACCGGAAGTCACAGTGAGAAAGTGGAAGTAACTATTCCCTTACTGAACCTCAAAAACCCTTCCTTGGATGCAGTTGCTTATAGTACCTCACTGCCAAGTCTGCCTGCTTTCTGTGTTCTTATTCAGAAAGCAACTGCCTCCCCTATACTTTCCTTTTTAAAATTCTGGCCAAAATCCTAAGCAAATATGCCTTAACACTTTGGGCTCTGTCTCTCTGTCTCTGTCTCTCTCTGTTCTCTGTCTCACTCTGTATCTCTCTGGCCTTTTTCTCTTTCTGCTCTCTCTCCTCTCTCTCTCTCTCTCTCTCTCTCTCTCTCTCTCTCTCTCTCTCTCTCTCTCCCTTTCTCACTCCCCCCACCCCTCTCTATCTTTTTCTCTCCTCCATACACACAATATAGCTTCTTACAGACTTTCATTGCTGGGCCTAACTACATTGCTTATAAATCAAAATCAAAAAGTATAATGTTCTCTCTTTTGTTTATCTATACTTTTGACAGCTACTGGTATCTCCATCTTGCTGGTTTCTTTCTGATCTTTTTTCTTTAAATAGATTAATTTAAATGCCATCTTTCACTCCATTCTTTCTAATTTTTATATTGTTTTAAATTATTTCTATTTTTGAGATTAACGTAATTATATCATTTCCCCATTCACTTTCTGCTTTTATATTCTTTTATCTACAAGGCTAAGAAACCGTCAAAGGGATCCCATGCTTCCTGATAACAATAGCGTATTAGAAAAAAAATGGTGCAAACCCATTATACTCAGTGAGAAGTCACACTGATGGTCATCTTATGATACAGGATGTGGACTCAAGAGCAGCAAATACACATTGCAGCAAGTAGCCTGTGTTCCTTTTGTGCATGGACAACTGGCCCTCTTCAGTTAGAAAGCACTTCTGTACAACTACTGTGCAAGGTAAGAAATAAGATGTTCGAAGTATTGACCATGAATATCAAACAATGTAAGTGGAGAAAAGTGTGGCTGGTTACCTCTGTTTAAGAGGCAGAGGATTCTTCAGTGTATTTAGAAATACTTTCAAATGAAATAGTTTAAACAAAACACATTGCGAGACTCAGTCTAATAGATAAATCACAGTTTCTCATTTATTTGAAATGTTTTATAGTGGTGTCAAATAAATGAGGTGTGTTATGTGGCTACAGAGTGTAGATAACACAATCTTGATTTCATTGATGTGCTGAAATATTCAAGAGGTGCTTCTCAAATAAAAGTAATAAGACTATATTGTGGCTATATTTTAATGTTTCTGGGATCAGGGACAGGGGATGGGAATTCACATGATAAATATGAGTGCTAGCTTGTGTATAAAATGTTTGCACCTGAGTAGTTCCCCTTGGGAAGATGAGTTCTCCAGTCTGTGTAAACTGCAGAGAGTCTGATCAACAACAGATTGAAACAGTTCAGTTAGCAAATGTTTTCAGTAGAACAGAGGAACATCATTTAAATAGCCAAAACCAAGGGAAGAAAATCTTACTCAGTGTTCCGAAAAGGTCGGCTCTCCATCTCTCTGTGCTGTATTTGGCAGGCAGAGAGGGAATCAGATGCATGTGTTTGCCCAGATTTACCTGGCTTCTTTGTAGGAGACACTCGAGTTATTTCTTCCTTTGTTCCTATATCTGTCTGTCTGCCTTTTGGGGAACTCTAGGAGATAAGTGCTTTGAAACTGCCCAAAGAAAAACAGAATAATGGTTTTGTTTTCAAATATCATGGTGAAAAGATGTAAAAATTATTATATATAAAGTTGTAAGTAGATACCCAATGAACCTTGGAAAATTAAACATTCCCTTTAGATACATGGGATTAGCACCATGGCCTAAAGATCCACAAAGTAAAAATTTTCTTAGGTAAGTCAGAAATTCTCAAGAGTCCTTGTCTCTGCTTCCCAGATTCCACTCCTATAAGGGACCCTTGCTGTGTTTTCATACACTGTTTAGAGATTCCTGTCTATCCTGAATCCCATGATAGAGGCTATGAAGTACTGGTTGGAGCACATGTAGTGTCCCATCTATCACAATTTGAGGGAGTTATGGAAAGCTTTTAAGAACCATGAGATCCCAGTCATTGACAACTACTTCTAAAGTCTTGGCACTATGTATCTATTGTTACAGTATATGTGACAGCCAGTGATGATTGTCAGTACCACTCTAAGAAATCCTCAGGAGTGCTGTGACAATGACTTACCGTTGGAAGTGAAATATTCTCCCTCAGAAATGTCTCAGCCCATGACTTTCTGTCTTAGTCCTGAATTTTCTGTATATCTTCCTGACACTAATTCAGTTATTCTGAGGGCCAGATGTCATCTGGGAAAATTCTTTTTCTAAATGTTTCTTTCTAAGTCTGACTTCATTGATGAAGGCCTTTTTCCATTTTATGCTTAAATTCTATTTGTTTACTTTTTATTATTTATTTACTATTATTTATGAATAATTTTTAATTATATTCCACTTTACAACATATTTAGAGTATGACTATATTATTCTTCTCCATCCCTTTTGTGCTGGTTGTTTTTTGTCAGCTTTGACACAAATCTGGACGTATATGGGAAGACAAAAGCTTAACTGAGAAAATGCCTTCATAAGATTGGCCTGTAGGCAAGTCTATGGTGTATTTTCTTGATCAGTTATTGAAGCAGAAGAGCCCAGCAATATCTGCAGTGTCACCCCTGGGCAGGTGGTCCTGGATAGCATAAGGAAGCAAGCCAGTAAGCAGCATTCCATCACGGCTTCTGCTTCAATTACTACCTCTAAGTTCATGCCCTGCTTGAGTTCTCGACCCGACTTCCCTTAGTAATTAACTATTAGCTGAAGCCCTAGATAAAACAAACTTTTTCTGCTCAAATTGCTTTTGTTCATGGTGTTTTTGTTACAGTAATAAAAACCCTAAGACACCTCTCCCCGCTCCTGTAGTCCCCTCCATGTTCTCTCCCTTTAACCTCCCTCATGTATGTCCTTCTTCTCTCTGAAATCCATA
Source organism: Peromyscus eremicus (assembly GCF_949786415.1). Lineage (NCBI taxonomy): Eukaryota > Metazoa > Chordata > Mammalia > Rodentia > Cricetidae > Peromyscus > Peromyscus eremicus. Next base: position 32,555,487 of record NC_081427.1, on the reverse strand, counting down.
GTTTCTGCCATTTGATTATTATTGTTACACACACACACACACACACACACACACACACACACACACACACACAGAGAGATGGAAAGACAGATGAAAATATTTATGTTTTCATCTTGGGGCAGGATCCCTGTGAGATTCTCCGCTTCTACATTCACATGTCCATTGATATTGCCATTGTTCAGGTCATGTTTATGCATCTCCTTCTAAAACAGGCAGTCCCACAGCAGGCTTCCTGCTATTCTAGTTCTTACAATCTTTCCACCCTGCTCTTCTACCATGTTCCCTGAGCCATAGAATCAGGACCTGTGCTGTGGATGTATCCATTGTGGCTGGGCATTTCACAATTCATTTACCTTTGAGTTGTGTCCAGTTGTGGCTTTCTTTGTTTCTGTTTTCTGTAGAGAGAAACTTCTCTCTACCGATGAGGAATGGCAGTGAGTATAAGCATAAGATTCAGTATGGAGTTAAGGAGGTATGCTGGTCTAGCAAAGTGTTGGTAGTAGGCTCTTTTCTAAGTTCTATGACTTCCCCAGCCATAGTAGGTGCCCAGGTTTCTGGTACTAGCCATGTTTCCTTCCTGTTGGGTGGGCCTTAAGTCTACTTAGACAGCTGTTGGTTATCACCAATATATCAATACCTACCACTATTGGATCTTTGCAGATATCTTGCTGTGCCAGTCATTGTTCTGATTCATTGATGTCACAGCTAGTTAGGACTATTAATTGTTTCTCCTCCTTGGCAGCTTGCATAGGACTTTCGGGTTTATGGAAGTTAAACCATAGGAGGAGGCTTTTCAGTTTAGCTTGAATAATACAAGTCCAGTGTCCTAAGTGTGAAGAGTCTTCAGCAATAGGAGCTAACTTTTTACCTATGAGAAATGTCCAAGGGTAACAGCAAATTTCCTATGTTGCTTGGTGAAATCATTTGGACTATCCTGACCAACCACTCAGAAGGGGGATTCATGTGACTGGTATCGTCGTGGTTTTGTTAGTCTATGGTTATTGTGGGGTGCATTGCCAGCCCAGGAGGTAAGTGGCATAATTTGTTTAAGCTCTCTCTCTCTCTCTCTCTCTCTCTCTCTCTCTCTCTCTCTCTCTCTCTCTCTCTGTGTGTGTGTGTGTGTGTGTGCACATCATGCATACATTTATATATATTGTGCATAGTTTTAGGTGAATATAAAACAATATGATTTCCTGAGGCTTGATGAAACAACACTGGCATTATTTGTCCCTCTTCCTTACTTCTCCTCTGTATTGACTTTTCTCTCTCCTTCCATTTTTCTATTGCTCCTTTCATATCATCTATGTTCTGTTATTTTCCTATTTTAAATATCTTGGGAGAAAGTGAGTTCTTGAACTCTAGTCTTCTTGTAGCTCTTGATAATGTGAGGGGCTGCTCTTTCCTTTCTTTAGGTCATTGGGTGTATGACTTTCATATTGACTTGAAGGTAGCCATGGCCAGCCACCAGTGCCGCTGTATACCCTTTCACTGTGTACTAATGCAAATTTTCCCAGATGGTTTACTTTTCACATTTTACTTCTACTTGTTATCATTGCTACTACTATTATTATTGAGTGTGCATGGGTACATGTATGTTTCTCCCCCCTGATGTGTGTGTGTGTGTGTGTGTGTGTGTGTGTGTGTGTGTGGGGTCACAATTGTGCCATGATATGCAAGTGCAGGTCAGAGAACAATACTTCAGAGTTCCTTCTCCCCTTTACCATGTGAATTCTGAGAATCAAACTCACATCGTCAGACCACCTTCCTTTATTCACTGAGCCATCTTGCCATCCCACAAAGACGGTTTTATATCCTTAACTGATATGAGATTATAGTTCAACATGCAGAATAGCAATGACAGCAGAGAGGACTCCGTAACACTTTCATGCTCAGGACCTCTTATGAACTTCAAAACAATCTTGTGTGCAAAGTAGTATAAGTTTAGTTGGATCATTTTTACTTTATAGAAAAGATAGGAGGGGAGTGACCTACTGAGGTATACATCCAGAGATGGGCAGAAGAACAATGGATTGAGGGCCCTGGATCTTTCTTCTGGCTATTGCATTTCTTGTCTATGGCAGACAGCCTACGATGCTTAGATATAACAACAAATCAATATTGACTCTGGTATGTGAAGGAAAGAATATAGGCACTATAAGAGGTTGGTGCAAAGCCGTATATCTTCTTGTTCCTCATGTAAGTACCTGGATTTCCAAGTTGTTTGGGATTCATGAGCAGTGAAGCTTTAAAATAAGACAAACTAAATGTTCCTTCTGGCGATGACATCTTTGATCTGATTCATATCAGGCTCTATCTAATGGAGAGGACAGTCATATGTAATAAATAGATTAAACTGCTTTCATTAAAGGGCAAAGAAACTCAGGAAATGCCGACAGATATGTTTTGTACTCCACTGCAAGTAAACTGTGTGCCCTTTTTGACTTTAAATCCTGTGAAATGAACCTCTCCTTTTGAAGAGAAAGTACGCAATGAAACTGGCAAAGGCGAGGTGCAGAAGACTGAATGTTCCAAGGACTCTGGTCTCCCTGCTCACACATGTTACAAGCACATTTCAAAGGGATCAGAACTTCCACCCTCCTGGGGTCCTGCTTGCTCAATTAGAAGGGCCAGCCTGACCTTTTTCATATTGCCCTGTGGGAATACCTTTTGATATTGGTGGGAATCCTAGGGCTGAATGTGAGAACAGAATGAGAAGCTGGCTCCAGGGACTACTTGATCTCTGAGCTGGGTCACAGAGCGAGCAGATCCCTACGAGGACAGACAGTCTCCTATTAACTAAGACATCAGTCCCCGCCAGGCTAACTGCAGCCAGGTGCATGAATTTCCTCTGCTAAACCTGAATGAGTAGCTGTATATCAGCAATAAGCATATTCACTGAGCTGGAGATTCCAGACAGCCATTATGCCAGGTCTTCTATCAGAAGCAGAATGTTTGCTTAGTTTCTGCACTTAGTCTTCCTGAGGAGAGTGTTATAAAAAAAAATAAAAGAACTTGCCTAACAGAGCCCGGAGTCCAGGTCAGTGGACAGAGCTACAGGAGTGCCTCAAGCTCTGCCAATCTCATCCCCACCACTTCTTCTCACTCAGGTTCTAAGATGACTGTTTTCTGTCCTCTTGTTTATTTTAACTGGGAGGAGAGAGGAAGATGGAGGATGATGAAGAAAGGAGGAGAATGGGACAGAAAGAATCAAAACTAAGGCAGGTTTCGGAATGGCTTGTACACTCAGGGGAAGAAAGGAGAAACCAGCATGAAACCAGCCCATCAGCCAAGCCAACAAAAACTCCAGATTAAAACAAGGTCTTTTCTATGCTCAGCCTTCGACAGCCAACCTTCCTCCGGCACAGTTCTTGTGGCAGGCAGCATGTACTCATGGTCCCACCAATGTGTTCCCTTGAGGAGTGTGATGTCAAAGTTTAGTATACGCGAGTTCCTCCCCGGCCCAGGGTTTTCTTATGCATTTTGTAGAATTTTCCTCTGGTTCAATTTATGTGAAGAAACATTTACAGTTTTTAAGGCTGTTGGTGGACAATGTATACACACCGACACCAGTGTATGTTTATTTTGGAATCTCTGTTTAGGATTTGGAATAAGAATAAAGCAAGGTTTCACAGACCCTTACCCTCAAACAAGTCCAGACAGCAGCATTTCTGGAGCAATAAAAGACTCTTAACAAATAAAACTGGTGAAACAAAATAAGGGCAAGCTTTGACAATGAGGAATGCCCTTTGATAGCAAAGATCATACATGGAGGACTTGGAAAGAGTACCCCTTTCCTTCATGCTAGTTCTAGGTTATACTAGTCTATCATTTTCTATGGTGAAATCACAATTCATGGCTTTTAGTTTATTATAGGAATTTTGTCAGACATAATGGATAGACCAACATACCTGAAGGCCCGAGTAGTTATTGCTTTTGGCCACTTCTGTGTCACGTCACTTATTATACTCCATATGATAATTGTATAGACTTGGAAATACTTTCGTAATGCATCACTCTATACTTAAAAACACAAGTTCTAAACTCTGGCTACATATTAGAGTAATTTAAGATGTTTAATTGTTATACTCATCCTTAAACTTGCGGTATATCTAAGGAAAATCTTGAACTTCTGAACCTCCTGCTTCTATCTTTCAAGTGCTGGGATGACAGGTGTGCAATGCCATGTTGTTTAAGACAAGGTATATTTTAGCATCATTCATCTCTTTGGTTTTGCTCAGGTGATCGTCCTTTTGCTTCTTCAAATGACTTTCTATCTTTATTGGCAGCATTGTATCTTTCTGAAATAAAACAACACTCCCACATAGCTCATTTGCTCTCCCTTAGACAATGAGAAAGTGACTGGTTCTTCTCAGGACAACAACCCATTGTTTCTACTGTTACTTATGTTAAACAAACAAACAAAAATGATAGTTCTTTGGCCAAAAGGCCAAGGAGCAATAGAATGATGATTCTTAAAACAAAAGGCACCGTGAAACTCATTGTGTAGTGCTATAAAATAAATTCCAAGCTATATTGGGTTCTATCAAGGTACGTTTTTAAATTCACCTTTGACTTGTGTACCTTCCTTTCAGAAGTTTGATCCATCAGTCTGAGAGAGTGCTGCAAATCTGAACTTTGATCAGATACTTCTCTGTATGTTCAGTGTTCCAATTTCAGATAGGTTTGGAATCACCCTTTCACAAACAATCTCAGTTTGTTTTCCTAACGAACTAGGGCATGACAAGGATACTGTATACAGAACCAGTGTTCCTCTGAGGAAGACAGTGGAATGGTAATGATCCATGCCACTGGAGAAAAAGGAGCAGCCTAAATTAGATGCAACTCCTTATTTCTAATTGGTCCAATTATTCAGAACCAGACTAGAGTATGAGAGAAATGGGTAAGCATTGTATCACTCACATAAAAGGTAAGGAATCAATAGCATTGGAACTATTTATTTCTGTGAATAAAATGTTCAAAATCCCCATAAATATGACAGTGATCGAGTTAGACTAAAGCCTTCCATAGAATGATGCCGGAGAAAACAACAGATGAAGGTTCATCTCAGATTCAGGTTGTGATAGAACATTTAGATTCCACAGAATAGCAACCTGAGAAATCTCTTTGGATTTGAGGATTTAGGGCTTTGCCTAAATCATTGGTGGCTGTATTTGCCTAAATCACTGGTAATAGTGGTGTTCAAGTTATGCAATTTAAACTAACAGTGGATGATCACAAGGGCTGTTTCCACCTGTGCTCTGGGTCTTTAGGAAAAACATGCTTCTGTAACAGTACCTGATGCTTTGTGTGATTCTTTTCATTCATTCTTTCTTTTTTTTCCCCGTGTTTTAAAAGGCAATACTCTGCTGGGACAGAAGTGAAAGAATAAGGTCTTTTTCTAGTTAATGCCGGAGGTCAGACACCTCCCTAAATCCAGCATTGTTGCCGACAGGATTACCTAAAAGCATAATGCATGACTCATGAGCACAGATGGTTATGTGTTTAAAACAGGCCTGCATGTGGAGTTCCATTTTTACCTCTTGTACCATTTGCACTAATGAGAGCTTTACAAAGAACACAAATTCAGCCTGGGTGACTCTAGCCACACCTAAAGGAAAACAGTATCTCTCTTATCAGGAAGTCATTGGCTTATTTCTGTCAAAGGAGAAAAATCCATGATCTTTGCTGTTTTTCCAAATGCAACGAAAGAAAAATCATCTCACCGTTTCCTACTCACGACTCAAATATGTTTTTGGTTTCTTAGAACCACAAACGGTCAAGACAATCCATGGTAGGACCCAGGGAAAGAGTGGGTTCCAAGGGGCCCACTGTCATTCAGGCCCAACACTATAGAATATATAAGCCTTAGAGGAGCTGAAGAAGAGATGTCTTATTTGAAATGAAGACATGTCAGTGCAGAAATCCCCCCAGGCTATGCTTACACCCCCAGAAGACTAGTGGGCATCATCAACATGGCTCTGGAGATGAGATCATGATGAGAAAAGGCATTCTTCTTCTGAAGAACCCATTAGTAAAAATCCCCTGTGGGGATGGAGAAGCCCCAGGGCAGTTAATATGTTTCCCAAACTTTCTTGTCAATGGCTGTTGCTTTGTCCATGGCTTTTCTGCATGTGGTTTTATTCTGCAAACACCCATCCAATAAAATCAGGACAGCATTAAAATTGACAAGAAGTGTTCCTCCAACCTCTATTAGTATTACAGCTGGGATGGAAGGTAGGTGACATGAATCTCAGGAGGGATTAGATTCTGTATTTACTTAAGTTTTTTTTTTTTCCATTTTCTTCATCATGGACTTGTGGATTTCCCACAAAACAGTGATTTTTACTACTGAGTTTTTAGAATCAGCTTTAAATTTTGTGCCTGGGGTAAGTGTCCTTCCTGTGTCATTTTAGATGGCTTCAGCAGCAGCAGCCTAGACTGATGATGTTTCAATGCTCATGGAATTTGGGAAATTTTACCTGCAGATGATGAGGAACAGATATGTGTTCACGAGCATCTTGGAGACATGTTAAGAAACCAGCAAGCTTCCATGAATTCCCACTGAGCTCTGGGCATCTCCTTGTGAGTATTTTCATACACGATGCTTAGTTAAAATTGTCATAATTTCATTTTTAGAAGTAGAAACTAAGTCCAGCCATGTTTCAATTTAGAACTGAAGACAACTGAGAACCCCTTTCTTCAGGCTTCAGATGAATCCAGCCACTTTCATCATCCTCCATTTGCTTGGCAACAGAAAAGCTCTTTTGAATCACAGACATGACAAGTGGCTCAAAATTAATTTAAAGAGTTATGGAGCAAGTCTGTACCTGATTAAGTAGAGAAATGGTAGCAAGAAATGCTTCTCAGTAGAGAAATAGGAAGTCTTCCTACAGATAAGGGAGCAATGCAGAGCTGCTCTGTGCTATACAGCCTGTCCTCAGGCTTTCCAAGGTCATGCCTGGATCTGGGGACACAGATGAACATAGACCCCAAGCTTTGTTTGCAATAACTCTTTACAATCTTCTTATTATAATTCTCCTTCCTTAGAACTGTGTGTTCAGCACCCAACCTAAATCCGGACAGAAACCTATCTTCCAGGTGTTTGGCTTTGTTCCTCTTCTCCTTTAGCTACCAGGGTTCCATCTGGTTCTAGGTACTGGAACCCCAGTCGTGCTGGCTGGAATTAACACAGATTTATTTTCTCATTATCAGAAGTAGATAGTCTATGTATGGTGAGAATTATTACCCTGAACAAAAAGGTGTAAGGAAGAGATTAATAAATGTTTATTTAAATGAACATGCATTGAGGCTGGAAAATGGCTAGGTAGTTGAGAGAACTTGTTGCTCTTCAAGAGAACCTGGGATTCCCAGCATCCATGTGGTGGCTCATAACCATCTGTAACTCTAGTTCCAGGAGATCTCACACACACATAGTGAACATACACACATGCAGGCAAAACACTCATACACATAAAATAGTTTTTTCATTAATAAAAAATATGCCTTAGACTAGGTGTGGTGGTATATGTCTTTAATATCAGCACTTAGGAGACAGAAGAAGGCATTTCTCTGTGCATTTGAAAACAGGTTGATCTACATAGAAACTTTATGAAAACCAAGAGTACATAAGGATACATTGTAGTGGGTAGCCATTCCAGCTTTGGTCTGGAAGTTCTAACCCCCATTGAGGCTTCAGTAACTATCATGCCTACAAGGCGGGGCCAAGGGAGGGCCCTGAAGACCCGAGATCAAGACGCGCCATGCGCTCTGGCTGCTGGGAGCCCAGCTAGCTCAGTTGGTAGAGCATGAGACTCTTAATCTCAGGGTTGTGGGTTTGTGCCCCATGTTGGGTCTTCAGGACCCTCCCTTGGCCCTGCTTTGTAGGCATGATAGTTACCGAAGCCTCAATGGGCGTTGGAACTTCCAGACCAAAGCTGGAATGGCTACTCACTACAATACATTGTCTCAAAAAAGTGATAATTTATGTGCCCTTTAAATACTACATCTAATAATCAAAGCATGCAGAGTATTCACAACTGAAATATAAAAATTTTAAAGTTAAAAAAATTTAGTAGAATATTTGGAAGCTGAGTATAGATTATAATGTTGTAGAAATATTTGGAATACAATTAACAAGCTTTCTTAGCATCAGACCCAAGGTTTATAACTTATATGTAGAGCTTTTACTCTAGAATTCATACCTCAGGTATAGGCTCACATAGAACCAAATGTGAAAGTGTGATATTGTCAGAAATATTGATATTCAATGAGAAACAAAATCATGACTATAGAAGGGTCCCATCATGCTAGGGATGTCTTTATGTATGCTGTGAATATATTGTTCTGATTGATTTATAAATAAAATGTTAATTGGCCAGTAGCCAGCTAGGAAATATAGTATAGGCAGGATAAGCAGAGAAGAGAGTTCTAGGGAGTAGAAGGCTGAGTCAGGAGATGCTGCCAGCCGCTGCCACCATGAGAAGTAAGATGTAAAGTATCACTAAGCTACAAGCCACGTGGCAACTTATAGATTAATAAAAATGGGTTAATTTAAGATGTAAGATCTAGCTAGCAAGAAGCCTGCCACTGCCATACAGTTTATAAGTAATATAAGTCTCTGTGTGTTTACTTGGGTCTGAGCGGCTGCAGGCCCAAGCGGGACTGGAGAAACTCCAGCTACATCATCAGAAAGCCCAATATAGTCATTTGACTTGTAGCTCTAGAACAGTGGTTCTCAACCTTTCTAATACTCTGACCTCTTATGTTTTGGCATCCCCCAACCATAAAATTATTTTTTATTGCTACTTCATAACTGGAATTTTGCAAATATTATGAATCATAATGTAAATATATGATATGCAGACAGTCTTAGCCAACCCCTGTGAAAGGGTCATTAGACCCCTAAAGGAGTCATGAGCTGCAGGTTAAGAACGACTGCTCTAGACTATGACTAGGTAAACTTTTTTGTTGTTCAGAAACCTGAGGGAATGGGGAAAAATATTCAGCTTAATTTGCCCCTGGAGTCTTTCTTTGGTTTTTTGTTTGTTTGTTTTTGTTTTGGAGTTAAGGAGGACATAGGCATCTTTATGGATTCCCAGGACTTCAGTTCCACAAAGACATACATCATGTTGGGTTTCCTGGAGCTCCAGGAAGACATGAACATTGTCTGTGATTCATACAGGGCATCCAAGCAAAGAACAGCTTTCGTCTTTCACTCACCATGGTGCTAAGGCATTCATAAAGGTTTTGGAGCCAGATAGACACAGATTGAAATTGTGGTAGATGTTTACTAAGTATGCGACTATAGCCATCTTACCCAATCACCTGGAGCCTTATCCTCATTCATTAGCATTTACTAAGTGCTTATTTGAGCCAGTTGCTTGAATTAAAATAAATGACATTTTCTGCCCTTAAGATATTATAATATATGTTTTCTAGTTTAACTTTAGAATGAGCTATATACAGGTTAACTTAACAAATCTAGGACTAATCATTTATTCTCTCTCTTTCTCTCTCTCTCTCTCTGAGTGTGTGTGTGTGTTTGAGACAGGGTTGCATGTTGCCAGAGTGACCCTAACTTTGCAGTCAAGTGTCACCAGTCTAGAGGTGGTGGGACCTGGGAGAATGAAGCTGATAGATGAGACTGAAGTTTCATGTAAAGTTTCAACTTTATTCCAAGCATCAGACAATTTATACTCTGAGGGATAAGAAGAGTCACATGAGTAAAGTGTCCAATTATAAAGGCAAGCCACACATTTCAGCCAAGCTGTGCATGGCAAAAACATGGTTTTTTTTCCCATAGATGTATATAAACAAATAACAATAGCCAGGTATAATGAATAATCTGAAGTAAACTCACTTTTATATGCTATGCCTGAGAGTGGCACAAAAGCATAATCTAAGAACAATTCTATGTTTTTGAAGAAACTGAGGTCACAAGACTCTTGTCCTGGTTTCTTGGAGTTTTCTCACAAGCACTCAGAAATCTCCACACAGGACTCCATTCTTGGAATGTGTTGTGAGAGCCAAGGAGAGGATGACCTTGAACTTCCCAAGCGTAGTAATTAGAGGTATGTGTCACCACATCCAGTTTTATGTGGTGCTGGATATCAAGCCTAGGGCTTCATATATGTTAGGCATGCATTTTCCCAACTTAGTTGTATTCCCAGGTCATAACTGTTAATATTGATTGCCATTCTTGTAGCTCCTCAATACTACATTTATGAAATATTTTATTATAACATCACAAATCAGAAATGTTTAACTCAATCAAATGGTATCTTTTTTTAATGAGGCTTCACTTAATTCTCTAATAGTCTTTAATTTTCAGATTCATGTTATGCATATAGATAACAGGCTCTAATACTATATTGGCTTCTAACAGTACCTTATATATAAGAAGCTTTTAATATTCAGTTGGGTTGAATTAGAAGAACACCAGAATAGAGGAAGAATATAGTCAAGATATGTAAATCCTAAAGGCTATTGGTAAACACAATTATTTGTGTTTGACCCCATCATGTGTTATCCTGATTCCCATTGTGGTGGTTTGAATAGATATGGACCCCATAGATTCGGGTGTTTTAATGCTTAGCTCATAAGGGAGTGGCACTATTAGGAGGTGTGGCCTTGTTAGAGTAAGTGTGGCCTCACTAGAGGAAGTGTGTCACTGTGGAGGTGGGTTTTGAGGTCATATATGCTCAAGCTAGACCTAGTATGACACACAGTTTCCTTCTGCTGTAAACCTCTGAAACTATAAGCCAGAACAAATTTAATATTTTCCTTATAAGAGTTGCCATGGTCATGGTGTCTCTTCATAGCAATAAAACCCTAACCATTTAAGAGTAAGAGTTCATTCCCCTATTGGTTGGAGGTTTTTTCAGTTGAAAACCCATTGATTTGGCTGAAATCATCACTTGTAAGTTTAAATCTTCTTTTTGTTCTTAACTTAATTCAGGGGGAAAGCACGCCGTTCACCTTTCCCAATCTTAGGATCATTCTGAAAGTTCATAACAGCTGTGTAGAGATAGCTGAGGCCTTTTTCTAGTCAGTATGGAGTTTCAGTTTCTCTTCGTTGATTTTGATTCTTTTCTACTATTGGGGTTGATCTCAAGATTCTTCCCCACATGTTAGTTCAGATTCTACCATTGAGATGTTCAAACCACCACAGTGGTATTAGTATTATAGGAAAGTACACAGTCTGATGGGATTTTTGGAACTGGATACTACAGCCACCTAGCAATTAGAACTCCCTAGTATTAGTAAATACTGGATGCTCTTGGTATAAGATGGAAGTATAGGTACTGAAACTTACATCAATGCTGAGCCAAGAGAGTAAGCAGGTAAAAAGAAAGTGCTTTGTTAAATACAGTGAATCAAGCTTTTGAGTAATTATAAACACTGTGGAGTTGGAGGCTACTGATGGGGGAGCTGACGTTCTGGAAAAAATGAGAAAAGAGGGATTGATTAATTAACAACAAAGTTTAAGTGTGAAAACCAGAAGGTCTCCTTGATAGCAAATAAAAGAACTTCCATTTCTTCTACTGAGTATAAAACAAAAATAACTAGCAAACAAATAAAATAGAACCTCCAAAATAGACATGAAACTTAGACCAAGTATTGAAGCAGAAGAGCAGGCTAGCTCAAAAAAAAAGTCACATTTTTAATATTGAACATTTGCTTAGCTAAAATCAGGACTATGACTGAGAAGCAATGGAACACTGGTTTGTGGAATAAGGACACCAGGGTTGGTAATCTCCAAAATCATGAATTTTGGACATATACTTCCAGATTCTTCTGAACATTATGAACTTGCAGAAACGTCTTTTAAACTGCTTTTGGCTCTAAAATAAACAGCAAGGACTAGAACACAATATGACCTTGCCAGTGTTACGCTAGAGTTCTATTAGAGGAGGAAAAGAAATAAACCCAGAAAGAGCTATAGCACCTAGCTAAAATGTACTTGAAGAAATCAGAAGGATACATACAGAGGTGATGTTTAAAAAGTGACAGGACACATTAGAAAATGAAGAGAGGGTTGCTATGGAAATAGTCTTTCAAATTCATGATCTCATCTTTCATTAATTGTTTTTACAGGCATACACACACACACACACACACACACACACACACACACATATATATATATATATATATATATTCCTAAATATATAAATACATCCGGCCAGTCTGCATAATGTTACTTGTATGTGTGTTTTCAGGGCTGACCATTTGGTACCGGATAACCAGTTGGTGTGCTCTTCCCTGGGGAAGACTATTCCTCCCACTCTGAGCATTCCTTAGTTGCTGTAGTTCTTTGTGCAGCGCTGAGGCCTCGTGGGCTTTCCACTGTTCACTTTACCATGCTGATTGTTAGTTCGCATCTATGACCACAAGTGGTATCCATTATAAAGAAGCTAATAAAGGAAGGCGCAAAGACCAGGCCTGGATTATCGATGAGTGACTTGGTATGTGGACAAAATCTGAAAATGGTGGACTACAGGGAATTCCTTAAGATTTGTTAAGCAGGAAAATTATCCTAGTGAGCAAAACTTCAGATGACTTATTTTATATGAAAGGAGAAGTGCCAATGGCTTGTCCAGTTGAACAGGGCCCCAAACACAGTGTCAGGAAGATGGAGGACAAGTCAGTCAGACAGGGAGATATAGCTGGACTCTATATCTATATCACGGGAGTGAGAAATGAAGGATAAAGACCTTCCTATCTTCCACAAGAGAACATTAGCCACTCAGGAGACACCAAACAACCTTTCAGAGACTCTGTGCAGGTTTATCATGGTAGAAGGTAATGATGTTATCACTAGGATCAGGGCAAGGGCATTTACTTAACAGGTCGGATCGAGGGACTGCTACTACCATTTGCCCAACAGCAAAGCAAAGGCTGTCTTCACCATGACGGCATTTACGGAAGGACCAACCGATTGATAAAAGGCATATTGACTAAAACATACTTCCTCCCCGAAAAGGCCAGTGACTCACTGTGATAAAGACGTATTCCATGTGCATATTTTCTTTTCTAGTTCTCACAGCTTGAGCCAACACCATTTTCTGAAGGTTGGATTGACTAATATGGAATCCTACTGAAAACTGAGTAAGATTTTAGATTACTTCTGAACTGGGCCACTCAAAACGGGATTTTAAGGAAACTTTTTTTTTTTTTTTTGAGGGACCATGTATGGAAAATTTGCCTTTAGGATTTTAATACATTTGCTGCTATTTAAATTTCTATTTTAGTTTTTAGTATTATTTAAATTTGTGAAACAATGTAATCAGTTCTCCAAAATATAGAAACTTCAATTTAGGTATATGGCCACCAGATGTCATTATATATCAGAGCCATGCCTATATCAGAAGTACCATCCGTACTATAGAGTTCTTTATGAAAACACTTATGCTGAAATTACACACTATTAAAGCATATGAACTTTTAGACTTAGAGTCTGGAATAATTTTCAGTCATCCACTTATTGCTGGAGAATCCTGATTGCTTTAGCAAATCTGAGAGCATCCTCTCATCTTCCTGAGATTTACATTTTTAGTCCACAAAAATCCTCGCTGAGAAAATGTTTCTCTTCTCCATAAGATGTTTCTGCTGAACTGATTGATTTGTAAAATCTCGGTCATATTTAGATTTTATTTTTCTAGCATGTTTAATAAGCAGAGCATGAATTCTTACAACCACATTGAGTCTCACGTTTTCCAACCAGAGACTCTGGTCTGCTTTCGCCATCACTACAGTGTTCAGTTGGGTTTATGGTGGTTAATCGTCACCATCAGCTTGACTAGACTTGGAATCAACTAAGAAGATATTCACCTTTGGCCATGTCTGTGAGGGTTTTTCCAAAGAGGTTTGACCAAGAAAGGAAGACCCTCTGTAAATATGGGTAGCATCATATACAAGTCCCAGGCTGAATAAAAAAGGGTGGGGCTAATAAAATAATTCAGCTGAGCATCAGCATTTACATCTGTAAGTGCATTTCTACAGAGGTTTAAGTAAGGAGGAAAGGCCCACTCTGACTGTGTGCAGCACCAGTTCATAGGCGAGTGCCAGACTGAATAAAATGGGGTGAAAAAGAAGCCAGCTGAGGACCAGCATTGATGTCTCTGCTTTCTGCGTGCAGACACAGTGTGTCTTGTTTCCTTATACTCTCAGTGCTCTGCCTTCTTCAGCGTGATAAACTGTCTCCTCTCAAGCTGTGAGTCAAAACTGACTCTTCCTTAAGTCGCTTTTCTCAGGTATGAGGAAAGTAACTAACCTAGAGTTTTACTGATAATGTTTTATTGGATCAATTTTGCTACTATAGACTCTTCTTAACAAAAGACAGAATCTTTTAGAGCAACATTGATCTCTGACAAGACAATAAAGGAAGCTTCATATTTCGATTGAATTGAAAAAAATTAGATTTCATTTATTCAACTCTTTGAATAAAGTCTTTTGTCAAAAGCATTTCAGCACTAATCTTTACCATTTACTCTCTTTTTATTTTTTCTGCTTTGTGACCACTGTGCCCACACAGTATCTGTCCTTGGTATGCTTAGTTTATTTGTTTATTTTAGTTTCTCAGTTTCTTTTCTTTTCTTGTTTTCTCCTAAACCCCTGCTGTCTCTGCTATCTCATACGGTGCACCTATAGACTTGTCCCAGATAGTCAGTCACTTGCAGTGGTCCCCTTCGCCATATACCGCTACTCTTTTAACACATCTGTACTTCATAGGCACCCACAAGCCACTTTCTTTGTGTCATTCTGCAGAGCTCTGCATCCTCTTTTTTTTAATCTTGACTCATTAAATAATGCGATGGCATAAAAAAACTTGGCTTTTAATTTTTGTATTTGATAAATAAACATAAATCTAAGCACGTAATGCATATGTGTGAACATATTCTTAATGGGTGGTTGATTTTCACTTGAAAGAGTTAAAAGAGAAAAGCAAAACAGGATTTAAGAACAGCTCTCTAGTTAAGCAATGAGACGTTGCTTTGCTCTATAAATATCTAGAACTTGAGTCAAAAAAAAAGTGAGCAGCTCTTTATGGATGCTGATGATTCTCGGAGTGGAATCTTATCGACTGATTGTTTGGAAGAAAAGCTTCTCATACCCTCCAAAATTAGTTTAAATGTATGTGGGGTAGAGTCTGTGTGCATGTTATTAGATTAGATAGCGGATGGCATGGTTTTACCGATGCTTTAAGAGAGAACACAACATGTCCCTCTGAAGGTAATTTATTGCCACTCTTCAGGTTAATGTTTTTAATATCTGAATATTTGTTACTGCCAGAGAGGTAATGTTTATATAAATCAATTGTGCCATTTTATTATGCATTTGTAATAAAGTCTAGGTTTTCACATGCCCCTTGAGTTTAAGCTGTCAGAATTGACTTTTTAAAAATGTTACTATCTTCTTCCATTCCTGCATCGACTGAAACAAAAATGGATGTGGTCTTTTGTAAATATGGCTGTCTAGGGAGCTTTATGCTTCTCTGGAATTCACCTCAGTGCACTAGAGACCTCCATGTATGCTCAGCTAAGAATTTTCAAGTATCTAAAAATCTTTTCAATGCAGAGGAGGTGAGAGAAGTGCTTGGTTGGCTTCCTTTGCTCCTGCCTGTCGTGTTTTGAGGTCTAGGTTCATGTTTAAGGGATAGAAAATTAGTACTAGTTACCTAGAAAATATCACAAAGGCACAAAAGAAAAAATGCTTTCTGGGTTGGCCTGGAATGTATTAACCCTGTTTGTATAATAATGGTTGATTGGCTTGAAATCAAAAGGTAGAGATAAAAACAAAAGCCATCAATTTTGCATGCATCGAGATGCAAGTAGTGTTTCTATGAAGATCAATATCCTCACCAAAGGAACATTAACAGGACAGTTCCTAGAAGTGTCACCTATAAGAGTCCTAGAGACTAGTCACAATGCTAAACTGAGGAATGGTCTCAGTTTAACACAGCCAATTAGGAACGATGTATTAAGACTTAACTGAGTAGGTTGGCTATGCAGTAGACATTCCTTGCTTTCTCCCAGACTGCACTTTGTCTTCTCAAGACTGAAGGTGAGAAGGAAGTCAGGAGAAAGAGAGATGTCACAGCAATCCAGAATAAACAGCCCAAATGCTGACAAGGATGTGAGGAAAAGGAACCTGTATTTCCTGTTGGGCATGGGGGAATATAAATTAGTGTAGCTACTGTGAAAATCAGTAAGGAGATGCCTCAAAAAGTCTCAAATTAGAACTATAAAATGATCTAGTCATCCTACTTTTGGATATATCTAAGACTGAAATTTACATTCCACAAGAGAGTATGAAGGTTCTACAATGACTGTGCTTCCAGCACTTTCTAGGTTAGTGATGTTGAATCTGGGGAGAGGACAAACCAGGACAAAGAAGGAAGAACTCTTTGGGCCAGCCTTTCTACTGAGGTACTGTAAGTAAGAATGTCCTTCATAGGCTCGTATAGTTGAATGCTTAGTCACCAGGGAGTGGAACTCTTTGAAAGGACTAGAAGGATTAGGATTAGATGGTGTGGCCTTGTTGGAGGAAGCATGTCACCGGGACTTTTAGGTTTCAGAAGTCCAAGATAGGCCCAGTCTCTTTCTGCCTGCTACATGTGGATCAGAAGTAGCTCTTGGCTACTTCTGCAGCACCATGCCTTCAGGCTGTGACGATTCTTGCCATGATGATCATGAACTCATCTCTGATACTGGAAGCAAGCCCCTGATTAAATGCTTTTTTTTTAAAAAAAAAAAAAGAGTTGCCTTGGTCATGGTGTCTCTTCACAGCAACAGAGTAGTTACTAAGACACCACTTTCAATCTGTGACCTAGTTCCCAGGGAAGAAGGCCTTCATTTTCAGACCCTGATCATCTCACGTGATCAGGCATTTTTGAGTTGCCTTTTCCTCTCCCACCGTCATAACAGTAGGAATTCCAGAATGAATTACCAGTCACCGGTACTGCCCACACAGAGGAAGCTATGAAACGGGCTTTTGTTAAAATGTGCCTGCCTTATGTCCTCACTCTTTCAAAGAGTAAGAAGAGAAATTGATTATAAGGGAATTTGCATTTATCAAACTCATTGTCTGTGGTGGGGCTATCTCTCCAAAGTTGCCTCTTGCTTAATCAACTAAGCAAAAGGCTGGTATCCATGAAGAGATGCCCCAGCTTGTAGTTGCCTGGGGTACTCAACACAGACACAGTGTGCAGGAGACAAAGGGAACAGCAAGATAGCTCATTTAAATTCTGGAGATTTGAGGAAACATTTTTTTTTTTAACTGACAGCGTTGGGGTGTCTAGTGGGGAGGGTCTTCTGGTCTTAGCATTCATGTGTCTTTCTCCCACTTAGGTCTCTTACAGCAGCATTCATAGATGTAAATAGATAGTCAATCATGATTAATAAGAAAAAACAGCTGTCTAGGGCATAGAAATATGGCTGCATTGTTGCTATAGTCTTTCCTGATAATCATGCATCCAGAAAATTATTGCTTGCCTATCTGTTAGTTTGAAGTATTTCTTTCCTCACCCTCATCCTCACCATCCCATTCAGAAGGTCTGGATACAATATCCTCTGGAATTCCTTTACAAAGATGCCCATTTATCCGACCTTTCCACTGTTCCTATGAATGGCTTACTTCTGCAGAAGAATTTTAAACACTAAATCTTGTGTAGAGGCATTAGCTAACAATGGAGTATTCAAAGCTATGAAGAAGACTCTGAAACATCAAGTGGGGAAGAGGAGAGCATATGAGGAGAGACAGTTAAAATCAAGGGACATTTAAGGGTAGTATGGAAACTAAATACAGTAGAAGTTTCATATATATATATATATATATATATATATATATATATATATGAAAAGGTGATGATCTTTGTTAGGGTTTCTCATGCTATGAAGAGACACCATGACCATGGTAACTCTTATAAGAAAAGCATTTAATTGAGAAGGCTTACTTACAGTTTCAGAGGTTCAGTCCATTATCATCACGGCAGGGAACATGTTGGCATGCAGGCTGATGATGTTCTGCTGGAAAAGTAGCTGAGAGTCCCATATCTCAAATCATATTTAGCACCACTGTCTTCCATACTCCTACTAGTATGGCTCATTAAGTAATGCTTAAAGCATTCCACTTTTTCCTAACCCAAACTCTCAAAGTCCATATTACTTGAAACAAAAACATAGTCAGGCCTATCATTGTAATACCCCAGTCCCTGGTAACAACTTCTGTCTTCTTTGGGGTTTCTGTTGCTATGAAAAGATACCATGACCACTTATAAGGAAAATGCTTAATTGAGGGGTTTGCTTACACTTTCAGAGGTTCAGTCCATTATCATTTTAGGGAGCGTGGTAGCATGTAGGCAGATATGGTGCTAGAGAAATAGCTGAGAGTCCTACATCTTGCAGGCAACAGGAAGTTGACTGAGACACTAGGTGGCATCTTGAGCATAAGAAACCTCAAAGCCTACCCCCACAGTGGCACACTTCCTCCAACAAGGCCATACCTATTCCAGCAAAGCCACACCTCCTAATAGTGCCACTCCCTATGAGATTATGAGGGCCAATTACATTCAAACTACCATGGTGATCTAAAAGAAATTGCCAAATAATGGGGGAAACAGAGCCCCAACTGGACATCTCTTTTCACCATTAAGCTTTCAGTGCTGGTGGGAATGGATTACATTTAATTGAATTGTTAACCAAAGAGGTCTCAATAGAAACTCTCCCCCAAAAGCCAGGCTGTTGCCATGACTATAGGTTGCTCTCCATAAACTGACTACAAGACCCCATTGCTAAAGACAAGGCCCACATACTTATTGAACATAGAGAAATAGAGCTTGTGCCTACATTGTGCTTTCACCCTGACGTGCTGTTGCCTTTGGTAAAGGAAGGCTCTCTGTGTGCTAACAAAGGAAGAATATAAATGCTGACCCAGTTATAAACTCTTTGATTTACACTGGTGTCCTACCTGCAAGATAGGGTAGTGTAATAGTGGCACAAAGGTTGTGGGGATAACCAACCAATATCTGATTAGACTTGAGGCCTACTCTATGAGATTGAACCCAGACTCAACACTGCTTGGGTGACTGAGAACCTGAGACTAGATAGCCCAGGGAGCTGGGGTAATTACTGTTCTTCTGTAAGAACACAGGTATAAAATGGTTCCAAATGATATTCTGCTATACTTGTTGATCAGTGCCTTGCACAGCCATCATCAGAGAGGCTTCCTGTTATTGTTGTTTTTAACTCTTCACTCTTTGGGGGGCCTGCCACCCAGCTCCCGAATAAATCACACAGAGGCTTATTCTTTCTTATAATTGTCCAGCCTTAGCTTGGCTTATTTCTAGCCAGTTTTTCTTAAATTATCCCATCTACCTTTTGCCTCTGGGCTTTTACCTTTTCTTACTTCTGTAATCTTACTTTCACTCTTACTCCACGACTGGCTATGTGGCTGTGTGGCTGTGTGGCTGGCCCCTTTTTTTCTTACTCCTTCATCTTCTCTTTTTCTCCTATTTATTCTCTCTGCCTGCCAGCCCCCCCCCCCATCCTTTCTCCTGCCTTGCTATTGGCCATTTAGCTCTTTATTAGTTGAAATCAGGTGTTTTAGGCAGGCAAGGTAACACAGCTTCAAAGAGTTAAACAAATGTGACATAAGAAAACACAACCCACCTTTGCATCATTAAACAAATGTTCCGCCGCATAAACAAATGTAACACATCTTAAAATAATATTCTACAACAGCTTCCTCATACAATAGATGGGAACAAGACTGGGACTTACATCAAGACATTATGCAGAGTGAGACACCTTGGAACACTCAGTCCTACATGTAGCCTCTATCAAATCTCTGTCCGTGGGGAGCAGGGAACCCTGTAGAACAGGAGGCAGAAAAAGTCTAAGAGCCAGAGGAAATGGAGGACACCAAGAAAACAAGACCCTATAAATCAACAGGATTGTCACACATATTTACTGACAGAGACTGAGGCAGTGTGCACAAGACCTGCAAGAGTCTGCACCAGATGGGATCCTAGAGCTGAAAGGAAAAGTCAATAGTTGCCCCCATCCCTAACCCAGAAGTTATCTCAAATTGATAATCACTTCAAAAAGGAAAAGTTGGTTTTCTTCAAGGGAATCTCATTGGAGAGACAAACTTAAGCGTGTGGGTTACGTGCCCAGCAGTGGATGGCCAGCAGAAAACAAATTCAATGGCATCTTTGTTTCTTGCCTCTTAATGTTGTATCAGGGCTTATTTTTTTTTATTTTTTCATTTATATATTTTTCTCTCTTTTTAACCCTATAGGTCCTTTTCATATATGTTATGGCTTTCAGTTTAGTATTGTTATGGGATTCCTGAGTGTGCAAAGGAATATTTTTCTGCATCTATCTGTTTCTTCGCATCTTTTCCTTTCGTTTGTTTGTTTTGTCTTATTCTGATGTGTTAGTTTGATATTATATTATATTATAATATAATCATCTCTTAGAAGCTTGTTTATTTCTAATGTGAGATAGAAAATGGGTGAATCTGGATGGGAGAAGTAGGGAGAATCTGGGAGGAGTAGATGGAGGGGAAACCATAATCAGGATATATTATGTGAGAACAAAAATCTACTTTCAGCCGGGCGGTGGTGGCGCACGCCTTTAATCCCAGCACTCGGGAGGCAGAGCCAAGCGGATCTCTGTGAGTTTGAGGCCAGCCTGGGCTACCAAGTGAGTTCCAGGAAAGGCGCAAAGCTACACAGAGAAACCCTGTCTCGAAAAACCAAAAAAAAAAAAAAAAACTTTCAAGAAAACAAAACAAAACAAAAACAAAAACAAGTGACTTTAACTTGTAACATTTTATCCTTTATTTTTGAGATTATAATATATCGTTTCTCCCTTCCTTTTTGTCCCTCCAAACCCTCCCATACATCCCTTCATGCTCTCTTTCAAATTCAAGACTTCTGTTTTTCATTAATCGTCAACCATTAAAGAGCAGGAACAATAGTTTTCTTTAGAGAGAAATACATCATTGGTTATTCAATACCAAACAATCAGCCCTGAAAACATACATACAACAATATACAGACTTGAATAGATTGTACTGATGGAGTGTTTCTATAAAGATAGTTTTATAGTCTTGTTTTAAATGGTCTCAGTATACATTCTTTCCAGGTCATAATAACAGGGTCCTTCATATGGCTACTACATCTTCAGTTTTCTTTTGACCAGAAATAGAAACATGCCTTAAAATCTTTCTTTTTTATTATCCATTGTCTACCCACCTCAATGTACATCAGTTTTCTTAATTTCCAGTGTGAAGAACAACACAGATTATTTGATAAAAATTCTCAAATATCAGGACTTACCATCAAGACATGGCTAAATCCAGAAACTGGCATATATGAACGAACCTAGAATGTTTTACTGCAGGGACCTTGGCGCGTAGCCTGGGAGCATCATTTTATCCTTTGCTGTTTAAGTGTGGTGGGTGAACAATGACTGTGTGGCTGGATGTATTTTCAGCTTCATTGTTTTCTACTTTAGAATTGAAAACAAAAACAAGCTAGATGTAGAATGCCAGGGAATCATGCCACTGTTTTATTGTTATTGTATTTGAGTCTGAGCCTTTGTCTCTGTACATTTTTCTCTCTTATTGTAATTCAGTGATAGAGAAAGTTATATTTGTTCCCATTGGGCAGCATTTTATCTTTGATAAATGAGGCTCACAGATGAGTTAATTTTCAAGGACACTTTGAATGCAAAATTATTAGTTGCTTTCAATATATGAGATCAGGTTTATTTTTGAAAATTATTTTTGTTGAGAAATTGAGAGATTGTTAGAAGCCAGATAATGAGTAGCCACCATAATTGCACATATAAATGAAAGTTTACTTTCAAGTGCATTTCAAATACTCTCAGGAGTTTAGGTATCCTGAAAAAAACTGGGAACTGGTTTTCTTAGTAAAGGGAACACTAATTTGGTAACAAGCCATTATTGCCTACTTTGGCTGATGTATAATTTTGGCTACATGTGCTGTGCTCTATTAGACAAAGTGCATGCAAGTAATCATAATTGTGAGGGAA
The DNA here is from genome assembly GCF_949786415.1 of Peromyscus eremicus. NCBI lineage: Eukaryota > Metazoa > Chordata > Mammalia > Rodentia > Cricetidae > Peromyscus > Peromyscus eremicus. The sequence continues at coordinate 32,533,423 of NC_081427.1, read as the reverse complement.
AAAACAGAACAAACCTGACTTCTCAGGAGTGCAGGGATTGAGGTAGATCTTACAGGAGTGGAGAGCAAAGCAGAAGGCTCACCATGTCCTAAATGTCAAATGTCTGCTGTCTTGACTGCTCATCAAAACCTGACCAGGCAAATGTTACTACCCTTACTTTATGCTGTAAAAAAATTGGAGTTTAATGTACTTGTTTGAAGCCATGAAGATGGCAAGGAGCCCATCGAGATTTGAAGCCAGACATAACTCAGACACCTATGGTCCTCCCCTTACTAAGTGCTGAATCACACATTTCAGAGGATAAGTGACACAATTTGAAACAAGAAGACCAGAAGTTCTCATCTTATCAGGCTCATTTATTCTCTAATTTGACTAATGTGTAAGTCTATTCCAGCAGCATCCCACAGCAAATCTTGCTAACTGAAAATTAACCACTTCTGTTCACAAGGTTACTTGGAGAACTGGGTCATTTGAAGGAGAGATGATCAGTGCCTGTCTTAGTTAGGATTTCTATTGCTGCAGCAAAATGCCATGACCAAAAAGCAAGTTGAGGAGGAAGGGGTTTATTTAGCTTACACTTCCACAGTACTGCTCATCATCAAAGGAAGTTAGGACAGGAACTCAAACAGGGCAAGGAGGGAGCTGATGCAGAGACTATGGAGGAGTGCTGCTTACTGGCTTGCTCGCCAATGGCTTGCTCAGCCTGCTTTTTTTTATAGAACCCAGGCCCACCAGCCCAGGGATAGCACTACCTATCTGGGTCCTCCCTTGTCAATCATTAATTTAAAAAACGCCCTACGGTTGGATCTTACAGAGGTTTTTGGTTTTTTTTTTTTTTTGAATTGAGGTTCCCTCCTTTCAGATAATTCTAGTCTGTGTGTCAAGGTGACATAAAACTAGCCAGCATTGCACCTTAGAGGGATTAGATCCCATCATTGCTCCATCTTAACATAGTTCTTCCACTGCTATCAATAGCACAGCTGCACACGGCCTACAGTCTGCATTTAGATTTAATGACTTTACAGGTATAATTTGCATGTAATAAGCCTCATATATTTAAATTGTGTGATATGGTAAGTTTTGACATACACTTGTTAACCATCATCAAAATTAAGATAAATATCTCTAAGCCATCTTTGTCAACTGTGGAGCCATTGCTTGCCATATGAATTTCCTTTTTACTTTCTAGAGTTCCTATAAGGGAATCACGTAGTTTGTACTCCTTTATATCTGGATTCTTTAATTAGGATAATGATTTAGATTCATCTATGTTGCAACAACCATTCACTTATAACAAGTTCCTTTCCCTCTTGCTGCTGAATAGCATCCAAAACCTGGATATGGCATGATTCATTTGCCCATTTGCCTACTGATGGATGCTTTCAATTTTCTGACTGTTCTACTATAAACTTTTATAAGCAAGTCTTTGCATGTGTATATTATTTCATTTCATACCTACTGTATAAGTGTGGTAGTAAAATATCTGGGTCAAGGGGTTTTCATAGTCAATTTTTTTCTTACTCTTTCAAATGTGTCTATAATAGTGCCATGTTATAGTCCCATTGGCAACATATGTGGTTCCTGATTACTCTATCTCATCATCTCTTTGGTGATATACCTGTTCAGATCCTCTGTAAAATCAGGGCATTTGTTTTTTCTTTAATTACTATACTTTGAGAAGTTTTCATATGGTGTGTATATGAGGTCTGTCTATGCAGGACTTACAATCAGTTTCTATAACTTGGGGTCTCATTTGTTTTTTTTTTTTTACTCTCAATAGTATCTGGCATGAATTCTTGAAGTCTGACTTACCAATCTTGTTCTCCACTATGGTTTGTATGCTTGGCATAGGGTTTCTATTTCTGTAAAGAGACACTATGACCACAGCAGCTCTCATAAAGGTAATTATTTAATTGCGGCTGGCTTGTTGTTTAGAGGTTTAGTCTGTCACAGCAAGAAGCATGGTGGCATGCAGGCAGACATGGTGCTGGAGAGGTAGCTGAGAGTTCTACATCTAGATCTACATGCAGGAGAGAGAGAGAGAGAGAGAGAGAGAGAGAGAGAGAGAGAGAGAGAGAGAGAGAGCGAGCTATTGGACCTGGCTTGAGCTTCTGAAACCTCAAAGCCCACCCCCAGTGACTCACTTCCTCCAACAAGGCCACACCTTGTACTAGTGCCACTCCCTGTGAGCCTATGGGGGCCATTTTCATTCAAACCACTACAGCATAATATTCAAGTAATTGTTGTTTAGCTCAAAACCACAATAATTTCTTTCTGTTTTATACTGCATTTGGGTTACTGTATAAAAAGATGCATTCAGACGAGTAATTTATAAACAGTAGTAATTTATTTTTCACACTTCTGAAGTCTATAGAGTCTTGTAGATGGTGGTTTCAATGTGTCCTCTTAAGCAGAGCCTAGCCAGCTCTTCCAGTGTTTCTTTATGGTCGTTTAATCTATTTATGGAGGTAGAGACCTCATAACATAGTTAACACCCAGACGCCATACTTCTTAATACTCTGGAGGTTAATTTCTATTATATGGACTTCAGTGAGGATGCAAACATTCAGACCAGAGCATTTAGTGTTACTATTATGAGTAGGGGCTTCTGACCAAGATGACATCAAAAGTATCATAGATCACTTTTTAAACAGAACAAATGCACTTCTCTCTGTGTGTGGTTGCATGCACAGTGCAGTACATCAATTCTAGGGCATGTCTTTCCTATTGTGCACATATACTTTATATATTTGGAAAAATTCTATTTGAAACATTTCCACCAGATACTGAGGAAGAGGAATCTTTCCTTGTTTCACTCAAAGAGACCACATTTTGTGAATATGACATAGATTCTGATGTTCTGGGACCTCTTACAATTACATTTCTTTCATGGTCTTCTGGGACCTCTTACAATTACATTTCTTTCATGGTCCTCCCCATTCTTACCATGCATAGGTATATATAAATATTGATAACTGTACTCCAGGAGACAGAAGCATGGTCTACCATGGATATTTATTTGTTGGTACTAGTTTTAGCAGATCTTTTCAAGAGATATCTTTTTTTTTCTGTCAAAACCCAAAATAATAGAAATTGAGCAAAAGACTGAAGCTGCTTTTAAGAAAAACTGTGTATTACTTGCCTTTCTTGTTGCTATAACAAAATAGACAAAAAGCAACTTAAAGAAGATTTATTCTGGTTTAACAGTTCAAGGGGACACATTTCATCACGGCAGGAAAGGGGCCAGCTGGTCACAGTGTATCTGCAGTCAGAAAGCAAAAGGTGAATAGGAAGTGTTATTCCCTCAAGGGCCAAAACCAGTGGCCCACTTCTAGCAAGGCTCCACCTCCAGAAGGGTCTACAGACTTCCCAAACTATTACCAACTGTGGACCAAGTGTCCAAACATATGAGCCTATGGCAGACATTTTACACATTTTACATTCAATCCACAACAAAATATCTGGTGTAGTTTAATTTCATCATCTACAGTTACAAAATGAGGAAATTAGACATGTTGATTATCAAAATAATTTCTAATTATAAGATGTCAGGAGTCCATGTAAACCTCTATTATTGGTTGTTTTATTACTCAACTTGGCTTAGTTTCTAGCCAGCTTTTCTTAAATCATCCTGTCTACCTTTTGCCTCTGGGTTTTTTCTGTTCTCTGACTTCTATAAATCTTACTCTTACTCCGTAGCTTACTGTTTAGCTGGGTGGCTGGCTCCTGGGGTCCTCCCCTTCTCTGGCTACTTCTTTCTTCTCTCTCCCCCATCCCTTTTCTTCCTCTCTATCTTCTCTCAGCCTGCCAGCCCCGCCTATCCTTTCTCCTGCCTTGCTATTGGCCATTCAGTTCTTTATTAGACCATCAGGTGTTTTAGACAGGCACAGTAACACAGCTTCACAGAGAAACAACATAATGCAAAATAAGCAAAAGTAACACACCTTAAAATAATATTCCACAACAAACCTCTGTAAGGTTTTGCGTAAGGTTACTTGGTTAACAAAATAATATTATTTAAAATTTTCCTCTGAATTATTCCAAAGGTGAAGATAAGGGACTTAAATAATTTTCAATCTTTATTTAGACAGCACCATTTAAAATCTGAAAATATTGTTCTAGGTGAACATATGTTTGTGAGGTTTAAGCAATCTATCTTCTTCACTCTCACTCCCTTATACTAGTAGGGGAAGCAGTTCCCTTAGAGGCTTAGTCTAAAATCCTGAGGGAGGGAGATCCTAGCTTTGCCACTTACATGACCCTGAGCTAGCTAGTAACTACGTTTCTTCTTTATATTCTCTTTTTTTATATATAATGAAAATGATAACATCTTCTTTCAAGATTATTAGGTAGACAAACAGAATTGTAATTTTAACAGGTCTCAGTAGATTCCATCCTATATGTGTACATGCATCTCTCCAGATATCATCTGTCTATCCATCTTTCTATCTTCCTATCACTTAGATAAATGCATATTCTCCATGTTCAAGGAGCCAGTGGTATGATCCTTAGGGGTTTCTCACCACAGTAAAATGTCAACAAATGCAATAGCACTGAAGGAATCCTTTGTACCATTTAATCTTCCTGACATAACTGGGAAATTTATTTAGATTTTAGACCTGGAAGAAAACACATAAGTTAAGATTGATTGTATGTTATCATCTTTGAAGACTCCCCTCAATATATTTGGAGATATTTGAATTGATTTTTCCATCTATTATATATTCTAGAAAAAGGAAGAATCCATTCTGATAATTTAGTTTATGTTTATAATTTTTCCTCTTTTATTCCTCCAAGGTTCTCAGTGCCATATTTCTATTTCTATTTTTAAAAGAGAACTCCTAAGAGCCACACACATGAAGAAGCAGGCAGAGAATATGAATCATTTTTGGTTCCTATTTCAGCAGAAGATTATCTTTCTGTTCTTCCTGACCTTGGCAATGTTGGTGAGACATATTTTAAATACTAGTGTGTTTGATCTTTTTATTAATATTTCCTATGTCTATATAGAAGCCTTATCCCAGAACCTCAAAAGCAATTCATTGTCATTATTAGTCAATAGACTCAGTGTCCTTGAGAGGCAGGCACAGGGCAGGTGGTTGTTATCTACCTTGCTCATATGAGAGAACTGAAAGTCAGCGTGATGTTTCCCAGCCCTTCTGAGGAAGATTCAAGCTCAAATCTCAATTGTTTGCCCAGAATCAGTACTTTCAACAGTACTGATTTTTTTTAATTGAAAAAAAAATTTGGGCTCATGAACAGCAATAACAGGCTTATAATGCTAATATTCAAATTGATGGGGTCCACCTACCTCCCAAATAAATACAAAGAGACTTATTCTTACTTATGAATGCCCGACCTTAGCTTGGCTTGTTTCTGGCCAGCTTTTCTAACTTAAATTATCTCATTTCTCTTTAACTAAATTTTATCTCTGGGCTTTTTACCTTTTTTTTTTTTTATTCTATATATCTTTCTTTTCTTCTTACTCCCTGCCTTTCTGTGTGGCTGAATAGCTGGTTCCTAGCATCCTCCTTTCCTTCTCCTTTTCTTGTTCCTCCCTCTTCTCTTCTGGAGCCTAGATTTCTCCTCCTATTATTCTTTCTATCTGGCAGTCCCACCTTTTTTCCTCCAGTCTAGCTATTGGCCATTCATCTCTTTATTAGATCAAGTGTTTTAGGCAAGGAAAGTAACACAGCTTTACAGAGTTAAACAAATGCAACATAAAAGAATGCAACACATCTTTCCATCATTTAACAAATATTTCACAGTATAAATGAATGTAACACATCTTAAACTAATATTCCACAACACCATTACCGAATCCATGTATCCAGTCTGCATCTTTCCATGTACACATCCAGATGTCCATTTTCAACAAAATAATTACAGGTATTATTCTAGATCTCAAAGCTACAAAATTGAAAAATATTTAATCTTTGATTTCTAGGGTCTTACCTTCTATTGGAGGTTAAAATATTATTTAATAAGTTTTTAAAAACAAAACTAGATTGTGTTAAGACACACATACAGGAAACAGTAAGTCCCTTAGTTAGGGTTTCTATTGTTACGATGAAATACCATGACCAAAAGCAAGTTGGGGAGGAAAGGATTTATTAGGCTTATACTTCCACAGCACCGTCCATCATTGAAGGCAGTCAGAACAGGGACTCAAATAGGACAGGATCCTGGAGGCAGGAGCTGATATAAAGGTCATAGAGGGGTGCTGCTTACTGGCTTGCTTTTTCTGCCTTGCTCTGCCTCTTTCTTATAGAACCCTGGACCACCAGCCCAGGGCTGGCTCCATCCACAATAGGTTGAGCATCAATTACTAACTAAGAAAATACCTTACAGCTGGATCTTTTAGAGAAATTTTTCTCAATTGTGGCTCCCTCCTTTCAGATAACTCTAGCTTGTATATCAAGTTCATATAAGACTAGCCAGCACAGCAAGGTAAATATGAGGACAGACCTGGCCAATTCTATCTAGTTAAAAACTATATGTAGGAAATAAGTTGTGTCTTTGAAATACAAATCCACCAGTTTTAAAAATCCATGCAGATGCTTTGAATTAATCCATCTATCCTGCTCTCATTTTCAAGAAATGTATCATTATGTGTGTGTTTGTACACGATCCATGAGTGTGGACATGTGTGACATGGCATGTGTGGAGATCAGAGGACATTGTTGTAGAGACAGTTATCTCCTTTTGCCTTTATGTGGGTTTGAATGGGGATTGAATACAGGTTCTATAACTTGCACATAAGCATCCTTTCCCACTGAGTCATGTCATCAGCCACATCATGCTTTAGGCTGTGCACTTCAGATGTCAGAGAGTCACCAAGGAGGCTTGATGAAACGTAGGTTCTGTGGACCCCACATATGTAAACTCTCAGATGGTGTGAATAGATGGCCTGTACTTTAAGATACAGTAACCTAGAAGCAGAAAGAATCCTCAAAAGTCACCAAATCATCAAGATGATCCCTTGGATCATTTTCCCAAGGACTCGCACAGAATCTAAGAATGGCATAGATAAAAAGAAGAAAAAAAAGATCTAGGGAGGGACTTTGTGAAATTTCCCCATGTGCGTTCACATGTTGACTGGTGTCATCATGCAGTTCTTGTGTAGACAATGGTGTCATTGAGATTTCATGGATGCAGGACCACCGTCATGTCTAGAAGTCCCCATCTAGCATTAGGCATCCTTCTCTTTTGGCTCTTAAAATTGTTTTGTCTGCTCTTCTGGAGTGTTCCCTAAGCCTAGACCCAATCTTTTCCAGGCACACCTATTGCCTTGATAGGTTATCCAGCTGCAAGTGATCAGCCCTAAACACAGGCAAATAAGAGTCACACTAAATGGGATCAGCATGCTTGCTATGTGTGTGTAACAATAATTATAGAAGTCATGAAACTGAAAGAGAGTAGGAGCCATTGAAAAAGTTGGATAGGGGTGAGGAAGGGTTTGAAGTGTTGTAAATGCATCATATGTAAATTCATATGAAATCCTCAAAAATAAAAAAAAGCCTTAAAACAAAACAAAACAAAAATGAATGAAAATTCCAAAAGAAGCGAGTATGACACAGAATTTTTAGTGATATGTTGATGATTTAGTCAGGGGCAAGGTTGACGGTATAATGTCTTTCAAACAGTATTTTCTGATAAATATGCTTCACAGAATCTACAGTCAGAGATTTTTGCTTACTTTGATAAGCATTAACATGCTTGATAGAAAATAGCTTGTGAGGTGAATGTTGGTGTCCCTGCAGTGAGAAGATGAAAAGCGGCACTAGGAGAGAGACAGGACTCACTGCCACAGCAAGAACTTCAGGGCTCCCAGTTGCCTCAATTGTAAGCTTCCCAGGGCTTTGTAGTGAAGCAAAATAACCCTGGAGCCAGCTCCGCGGGACTCCTGTTCTGGTAGAGAATTACTTCTTATGCACACAGAGAAGTTTAGAGACACAGCAACTCTTGTTCATTCAGACTTAGATTTGGAGGGATGGGATGGCATCTGGGAATTTCAAGGTGTCCATCACTTTAAAATTGGAGTGGGACTTTTGTTTAGTCCCTCCGCTGTTCAGGTTACCAATCTTATTTCTTAGCTAGAGATGTATTTCACAAACTTCTCAGGGAATCTTTAATCCCAAATATCTCATTATAAGGTCTGGGCCTTGTTGTCTTTGTATCTCCAGGCTTGAGATATTGACTGTAGTAAAGCCTCAGGGAATATTTGCTGAATGGATGAGGGCACTGTAAATATATGAAGCCCCTACAAAAGAGTATTAGATTCTCCCCAAAGCAGCAAAACAAGGCTTGGGGCTTGCCAGAGGCAAAACTAGAAAATTGGAGAAGTTTTTTCCCCACACAACAAAAACAAATCCTTTATAGACACTTGATACCTTCTAAACTCTTTCAGGCTCATAGTGCCTCTGTGGGGTTTTATGCTGCCCATGACCTGTCTGGAGACCATTTTTACTTACCTCTGTTCATTTTCTTAGTATGTGCATTCTTTGTTGATTGATTAATTGTGGTTTAAAAGTCATAGTATAAAACTTACCACATTAACTATTTTAAGTTCCCATTTTGGAAGTTAAGTATATTCACATGGTGAAATTGAGATTGCCAAAAAAATTTTTATCTTGCAAATCTGAAGTTCTGTACCCATTAAACCAAAGTTCCTCTTTTAATAGACACTTATAACTACCATTTTACTCATTATTTCCCTAAACTTGACAACTTCAGGTACCTCCTATAAGTGGGACCCTGCAGACTGTCTTTTCTGATTGGCTTGTTTCACTTGGCATATTACCATCAAGGGTCGTTCATGTGTACCATGGGACAGGAAGGGTGCCATGTGTACTCTTTCTGGAAGACTGAATATTTTTTCACTATCTGTACACAGCACACACAGTGCTTTATTTATTTACTCATCTCATAATGGATGTTATGTTTCCTCTATTTGGTGGCCATTGTGAATTATAATGCTATAAATGCACTATGCAAGTATTTTTTGAGATCTCGCTTTTAATTTTTAAAAATATACATGCAGAAATGGTTTTTCAGAACCATATAGCAGTTCTAGTTTTAATGATTTGAAGAATCTTCACACCCGTGTCCACAGTCATTATATTATTCTATGCTTATGCACAAAGGTTGTAGGTTGTCTACACCCCAAGATGCACATACATCACTGTTTCTAATGAGAATGAGTTGATAAATAACTCATGGTGTTGGTTTGTATTTCTCCAATTATTTATGATGTTAGAGAGTAGAATATATTTCTTGTCAAGTTTTAGATCACCTTTGAAGAAATATGTATTTAATTATCTACTCACATTTGATTTGCTGTTGAGCTTAAATGTGTTATATACTGTGTTAGATGTCCTATAAGCTCTAGTTACAAATACTTCTTGTTTTGAGTGTGCATTACTTACTTAGCCTGAGACTCTGAGAGGCTGACCCCCAAGGATCAGTGGATGTACAATGTAATCAGTTGTTGGGCTTATCTGTCTGCTGTACCACAGAAAGATTTAAAAACTTTTCTCTGTGAAGAATAAACTTTATCCTTTTTATGCCTACTTAGGTACTCCAGGGGTGGGGCAAATCCTAACTCAGCAGAAACTTCTGTAAAAATACCAAAAAGGGGCTAAAGCAATGACTCAGTGGTTAAGAATACTTGGTATTCTTGTAGAGAACCTGAGTTTGGTTCCTAGTATACACATAGTAATTCAAAACTATCCATTACTCCACTTCCAGGTGATCCAGTACCTCCTTCTGACCTCAACAGGTACCAGGCACACATGGTGGACATACATCCCTACATGTATGCAAACAAAATACTCATACATATAAAACCAATCAACCAACAAACAAATAAGAAAATTTAAAAAGAATGCCCAAACCAAGCTTTATGTATTTCTGTGTACAATGGACAGGCTGCAGTCAGTGGAGATTTGATTGAATCAGTCTAATGTGGAAAATAACAGGCCTTTAACCCATTCCTTTCCAAGTATCTATTCACATGTGTTGATGTCCAGGGGAGTCAATGAAGCTCCTAGGCATGGGCTTTTCCAGAATTCAGAGGTGATAGATATGACTGAACTGTTATATAGGGAGGTAGATTGATAATAAAAGCCAGCCTTCTGCAACCATGCATGGAAGGAAGTCTTATATGAGGAGAGAGTCTCAGCAAGTGAACTTCAGACTGAGGCAGTGTATAGGTTCTAGGTAGAGGGTGTAGCTATTAACCCATATAGCCAGATATTCTGTAGGCGGATATGCTCAAAAAGAAAATTCATCTCTCACACATATTGGAACTCTGTAGCATTTTGGTGTTTAAGAAATTCTGTTGACAGATTCTCTCACAGAGTGCAACATCAAAGAAAATTGTTTATATCAAAGAAGCAAGAATGTCTAGGCTTGAACAACAGAAGAGAAGCTGTAGCTGGGGTAGTTCTAGAGTCATATGTGATGCTCCTATAAATGTCTGAAAGTAATGCATGATGAGGAAGTCAGTCAGAGCTAGCAGACTTAAGTAATGTTCCAATGTGAACCAAGTTCATTAATTAATTCTAAAAATGTGTATTAGTCACCTACTAAATGCCCAGTGTATTAAGTCCTTAATATAAGGACAATAATAAGCCATAGACATTGCATCCTAGGAACTTACAGTCTAAGAAGGAAGAGAGACATTTAGATAGATAAACTGTCTTGGCATGCATTCACATGAGCATATACCCCCAGGTACTTCATTTAGCCCAAAAATACATACTGACAATATGGTTTTGTATCAGCTATGTCATACTTTATACAGTGTTTGCATAAACTTAACATGTACTTACAAACTATTGACACCTGGGATCCCGGGTGTGTACACAGTCTGAGAATAGAGAATAGTCTGCTTTCTCCAGAGGGATGCTATGACTGTATGAGGCACATAGTTCGTTCCTGTAGTCATCATCTCCTGAGGAAGAGCTACCGAAGCTGGGGTGTGTCACTGGGCAAGTACTTTTAACCATGACATGTTTGAGTTAACATACATGAGAAAAGAGTATGAAATTTCCAGCACTTACAAAGGAGTGGTGTTCGAAGAGATGGAAATGTACTAGGAATTTGTGTCGTGTAATTTCCATCAAGTTTTAGTGGGCAGAGGTGCTGGTGACCATGTCCCACTCTCAAAAGTTGCAAAATGATCATTAATGTATGTTGACCCAACATCCAAGGTTGTCCTTGGGTCTATGCCTCATTTTTCTTGCCTCCAGGAAGTTTAAAAAATGGGACTTGTTTTGATGTCGCAGCATCTTCTAATGCGAACCCTTTAGTATATGACTTGAATAATTTTAGGCATAACAGAAGAACTAAAACAGCTGACGGGAACTCAAAGAGCAAACAATGAATTACAGGCAAGCCAATACGCCATAGATCCACTGTCCCTTAGCTAACAGCTCCTGTTAACACATAAGGAAATTCAGAAGTCTCTGGGGGTACAGCTTCAGATATAGAGACAGGGGTGGAACCATGATAGCAACTGTGGAAATTAAGGAATAAATGTTGGCCCCTGTATTTTGTGGATTAAAAAGTCTGCAAAAGACAGCTCAAATAGAACCACATGGTTCCAGAGACATGGTCTTGAAACCCTTTGCTTACTCTTTGCTTTCTTGTCCAACATGGGACTGGTTAAGTCTCATTCTACATAGTGAGGCATGATGAATATGCACTGAGACCCAGGCAATTTGATCACAAACATCACTAGTGCTGTAACTAAAACAAGCTCCTCTGTATCTGTCTTGCTTAGGAACTGCCACCTACTTCCCATCTATGGATCAGATTGATTGCTGATATTTTCAGACACCAGAAGTTTCTGGGGCACTCACAGCAACCTGTATGCCCACAGTTGGCTCTTTGTTTCTATGTCTCATGTGAATTATACTTTTGAGATATATAACAATTGCAACGAAAGCTCATATTTAATAATGCTTTATCTCTTCATGGGGCCATATGTTTTCAGAACCTCTGAGAAAGCTTGTATTGCTTAGGTTTTCACAGATTAAAGCTGGCTTGTCAGGCAATATGGTAGTACTGCTATACTTCTTTGGTGTTCCACATCTTGCTGGAACAGGCAGGCATGGATAGCTTCAAATGGGAGATTTCACAATTGAATGGACCCCCATCCCAACTCCACACCAAACAATATGATAACAAGGGGATGCTATCTCTGGAACTGTGTGTGTGTGTGTGTGTGTGTGTGTGTGTGTGTGTGTGTGTGTGTGTGTGTGTTTTCAGTTCATATAGTGCTGGCCATTAAGTGTTGTTGGATGAGGAATCAGAACATGAAAAAGACATAGTCAGTCATACTGGCTCACAAGAGCTTTTTTATTATATTGTTACATTTTAGTCTATTTTTTTAAATTATTATGGTTGGGTTGTATGTGTATGGTACTGGTAACTTGAAGCCAGGGCCATATATGTATAAGCTTTATTCTCAGTCTCCTTTAAAAATATTTCTCCTGTGTGTGTTCACATGTGAAATCCAGAGGTTAACATCAGTGTCTTCCTCTATTGCTTTCTATTTTAATTTTGGTACAGGTTCTCCCAAGGAACCTGTATAATGGTTGGTCACACATCGTATCCTTTTGTCTCTCCTTCCTAGCACTGGGATTATAGGTATGTGCTGGCTGCCATACTGAGCTTTTTATGTGGGCACTGGGGACTTAACTAAAACTCAGTTCTCATGTTTGAGCAGCAAGCAAATTACCTACTGGGCTGTCTTCCCAGCACTCCCTCATTTCTTTTATATATATATATTATTGATATATATATATGATTTTATTTTACTTATTTTGAGCAAGGGTCTCACTAAATTACCCAGATGCCCCTGATCTTGCTCTGTAGCCTAGGCAAACCTTTCTATTGTGATCCTCCTGCATTAGCCTATGTCAGAGGCACAGAGCGTTTACAGATAAGCATTGGAAAAAGTAGGGATGTTAATTGGGTAGGATTGTTTCCTCAGTGGAGAAAATTAAATATCTGTTTTCCACCCAGAAGGCTGGGAGTGGATGTTGTTAATGACCCAGTGACCTTTGTTATCTGTAGAGCCAGACTTCACCCAAATCCCTAAGAATGATGATCCCAGATTCTCCCTTCCTAGACCCTTAGGTTTGTTTCTCAGTCCATAGAACCCATCCTTAGGGGAAGATGTCACACGTCCTTTAAATCTTGCTGACCTTCATGCTACCTCAGTCAGAGAACACACCAGATTCTACTGTGTTAAGATCCCTTAAGCTATAGAACCCATCTTCATGGTCACATGTACTTTGTAAAAGAGTTTTGATACAGTCATGCCTTAAGCTTTATTGTGCACATGGGGTTGGAATAATTGTTACCAGGAAGCTTCCCCCCCAAACTTTACTGTTTTGGTTTTTTTTTTTTTTTTGTCTTTTTAAATATGTCTCAAATAAACTGGCCTGGGATCAGACTCCAGAAGTTTTGACTAACATCGTCTAAGTTGTGCTGAACCAAGTTTTCCTTCTTGCCTCCTGAAGTTTGTTTCCCTGCCAGCCATAGACCTTACAGGGGTCCCCACAAGCTTCCAGAATAGCTTGGATAATAGCATGCTTTACCAGACCTGATGAGACAAGTAAGATTTAAAAAAAAAAAAGGATAAAAATAGTCAAGTAAGAATTTAAAGTATCTTTATTTGTAGATGATACGATTACATACATAAAAGACCCTAAGGACTCTACCTGAGAGCTTCTGCAACTGATAAACACATCCAGCAAACAGTGGGATACAAAATTAACACATAAATAACAGTAGCCTTCCTGTATGCGAAAGATGAACACACCGAGAAAGACATCAGGGAAGCAATACCATTCACAGTAGCCTCAGAAGAAACTTGGAATAAATCTAACCAAGGAAATAAAAGATTTACATAATGAAAGTTTTAAGACACTGAAAAGAGGAAGTGGAGAAGATACCAGAACACAGACAGACCTACCATGCTCTTGGATTGGTAGAATTAATATTGTGAAAATGGCTCCATTACCAAAACCAATCTATAGATTTAATGCAGCACTGATCAAAATTCCAATACAATTATTCAAATAAATCAGAAAAAATTTAAATTTCATATGAAAATATAAACAAGCCAGGATAGCCAAAACTATCCTGAACAATAAAATAAAAATTGCTAGAGGCAATACCATTCCAAATTTCAAATTCAACTGCACAGGTACAGCAATAAAAACAGCACAGACTGCCATCAAAACAGACCCATTGATCAATGGAATAGAACTGAGGACCCACATATAAACCCACACTTCTACAGCCACCCGATTTTTGAAAAAAAGAGGCCAACAACACACATTGAGAAAAAGACAGCATCTTCAAGCAATAGTGCTGGTAAAACTAGATGGTTACAGGTAAAAGAATTATGTCTGATCCTTATCTCCCACCACACAAACTCAATTCCAAATGGATCAAGGACCTCAACATAATACTTGAGATGCTTTATCTGATAGAGGAGAATGTAGGGGACACATTTAAACTTATTGGCACAGAAAAGGGTTTTCTGAACATGACCCTGATAAGAGCAGATTGTAATTATTACCTCAATACCAGCCATATTCTGTCACATCCATCCCTTTGATCTTGTTACAAGCCTTTGCCATTTACAAAGTTCGCATTTAAGAACTTCACAATTGAGTTACAAAAGCCAAATCATACACACAAATAAACCGTTTGGTATTTTAAGCCTGTTTACAAACTTGTTTTGAGCTGCATTTACAACTTTGCTATGGTGCATACACCCCCAGGGTCAGCGGTTTGGACACATTTGAATCATGAGAAAACATTAAACCAGGGCTTTCCTCTCCCCTGTAGACCATGCTTTACCAGCCAATTCACTGAGTCCCAGATATATGTGTTTTTGTTTGTGCATATCAGAGACTGTATGAAGCCCTGGGGAAGAAGTATGGTTGGATGCAGAGTCTTCAGTTTGTCACAAAATAACACTTATAAATAAATAAAGATTTTAAAAGTACAGAAAAAAAATCAGAAAAGTGAACTAAGGAACATAAGCCACAGTTCAACTGGATTCTATAAATTATATACATATATATATTGCATCAAAATGTAAAACTTCTATATTCCAAATGCTCAACTCTTTTCTAAAGATTATAGGTCCCTGAACTCAGTGTTCTTGGTGAGTAGTACAGGTATTGCTGGGACTATGTTGTGAAACTAAATATTTATAATACTAATCTGCCCAGGAGCAGTGGTAAGACATCCCACTCTTTCCTAGGCTAGTTATAGATCCCATTGAGGAATTTAATCCCACAAAACAAGGCTCTGCTCTTCAAGGGGATGGAAAGTTTTCCTGACATAAAAAATGTTAATACTAATAACTCTCAACTAAGAAATGTGCTCTCAAAGTTTCTCTCCAGGCTCCAGTCCCAGTGGTTTAACTAACTGTTGGTATTTTAAGCCTACTGCAATCTGAACTTCAGCCTTCCATGGCTCTGCCATCACAGTAAAGATGCCTTTCAATTATATTTCTCCCTGTGGGTTTTAGTACATCCGGCCTCTCTAGAGATTTGTGCTTATGCTTACAGATGGTGGCATGCAGATTTCCTCAGTAACAGGCACTAAGGGATGAACTTTTTCATTTAAATTACAACCTGCTGCGAAAAAAAAAAAAAACCACTGCAATTAATAATTCACTGGTTGCTTTAACAACTAGTTCACAAAGCACCAGAAATTAAACCGCTCCAAGTCAGCTTTCTGCTCGAGACTTAAAGATGCCAAGAGCTACTATTGTTTGCACCAAATCACTAATGGACTATTGAGAACAAAAGTAAAATAGATGGACCACTCACAGAATGCAAACCTCAAACTACCAGTTCAAAATATGCCAATGATAGAAAACTTAAAATAATCAAAAAGTAAATGTTAATATTAATATAAAGTAACTCTCCGTGTCTAAAGTTCTCGCTTTTTGTTTCTTATACTCTCACTTACAATTTCTAAGATTCTATTTATCTTTTATTTTTAAGAACTTG